>NW_022631015.1:18267771-18834053 GCF_010015895.1 Lontra canadensis | reverse complement strand
GAGCCTGCTTCCTCCTCTCTCTCTGCCTGCCTCTCTGCCTACTTGTGGTCTTTGTCAAATAAATAAATAAAATCTCAAAAAAAAAAAAAACAACCCCAAATGAATTCGGTATCGTTAATTATATATCACCTTAGAAAACTTTCAACCCTTTTACTCTCATATGGAAAGAAGGGAGTGTATGCAAAGTCTTGCACTATTTCTCTAAGTTATAAAAGGAATAACATTTCTGAATGCTGATTTTGTTGGATATCTATTTGCCTGGCACTGTGTGAAGAGTATTACATGCATTATCGTACTGAACCCTTCAAAAGAAAAAAGAACCTCAGTCTTAACCTTGCTATTGTTCCTATTTTACAGAAGAGGAAAGCTTTGCAGAAATTAATTGATTTGCCTAAGATCATAAAACTTGTAAATAATAGCAGCAAGATAGCTAGTAAGGAGTACTCATATATTTTCTCCCACTAAAAAAAGGTGAGGATCTGTTCCTGTAAAAAGTTGTTACACGTCCTTGAGAATTGGAACCAGGTGGGTCTGCAAATCTGGCCAGCAGAACAGAGTTCTCAACCTCTTCTTGGACACAAAGTGTTTACATGGTTTCTGTGCTCAGCCAATCACTTAACTATCCCCAAGCTATCTTCTGCCTCAGGGAAAGAAGATGAACAAAATTTCAAGACTAAAATAAAAGTCTAATATAATTTTGATGAGAAACTCAAACCTTATCTTCAGCGCTCATGGCTTTGGAGTAATAATCTCATGGAAAGAAAGAAAAAGTTTTGAAATAACTTGGAAGACAGGATCGTTTTTATACTTTAAAGACAATGAACTACATGTAAGTTTGGCTAGACAGTTTTGGAGCCATGACAAGCAGGCTAAGATTCAAAAAAAAAAAAACAAAACCCAGCAATCTGGTGGTCTCATAATTTCCCATTATCAAAACTACTCTTCCATAAATCTGAATGCAATCCAAGAAACATGTCAATAGCGGGCTGTTTCAGATTAGGTTTATAATATAGTAAGAGAACTGTGTAAAGGGCCAGTAAGCTTGAAAAAATATGCTAAACGTGTTGAGGTGGTCAGACGAAGTTAACAGTATTTAATGCTAAAAGCATGGAATATTCTTGTGCCTGAGATCCAGCATCCTAGATACAGTACATGAGCAGGCACTGCACTCTACCTCCCCCCTGCTGGCAGACCCTTGTCACTAAAAAACGATGAGCTGCTTTGAGACTATATGAGACTATATCACACATCCTCAGCAAGTATCCACCGGGCTGGAACGCAGTTAGGATCCAACCATGGGAGAAATTGGAAAGAGTAAGGGAATCACAAAATTTTCATTATTCCACAGCCCATCTCATTTCCCAAAGTACTGTCTAGGTGCTGACTTCCTTAAAGAGCCCTGCAAAATCCCGATTCTCCAAAAAAAAAAATACACCCATTTGGAACTGAGACAAGGTGAGGTCAACGACTGGTATTATCAACCACAGGCGACTCGGATTCGTTTCTAGCCTCGTGGGGGCCCAGCCTCACCACGAGGGTGAAGACAGGAGGCAATGGGGGAAGGGAATGAAGGAGAGAGAAAGGGGAGAGACCTCCGGGCCACACTTCTTTCTAGTATCAACAAAAAGAGAAGCCGCATACTGACCTAAATCATCTCTCAAAGGCGCTTTATAAATTACAGGGACAAAGGGAGGGGGTGGCGGGTGGCCTGGGAATCCTACAGACACCCTCCCCTCTGACCCGCCCCCCTCCCCCTCCAGCACAAGGGAAGCAAGACAGAAAACAGAGCTCAACTCGGCCATTGGCGAGAAGCCCCCCCTCCGCTTTTCGATCGCCCATCCATCGGCCCCCTGGGAAAAAAATACACGTAAACACCATACCCACCCCCTGGGGCGGACACTCCCGGCCCGAGGCTCCTAGAACCGGAGGCCGGGGCATTTACTTAGTTAGATTTTTCTTGCTTACTCATTTCCCTCAAGCACCCAACCCCCCGTTCCCACTCCAAAACCCCGCTCAACCGCCTACCCCCACGGCTTCAGCCCCCAACAGAAGCCGGTGCCCCCGCGGCAGCGGCAGCCCCCGAGCCGTCCCGGTCACTAACCTGCTGCTGTAAGGGCATTTCCGAAACCAGCCTGGCTCCGGGGGAGGTGGGGGGGGCCGGCTGGAGAGGGGGCCCGGAGGGCCGAACAGACCGGCGGCGCCGGGCGAGGGCGGGCGCCCGTGGCGGGGGGGGTTAGGGAGAGCAGAGGGAGGGTGGCCGTGCCGGGGGCGGGTGCGAGGGCGCCGGGACCGTCCCAGGCCAGGGAGCCGGCGAGCAGGAGGAAGTGGGTGCCCCCCTCTCCCCCTCCAGCGCCCCCTCCCGCCGCCGCCTCCTCCCCAGTCACAGGCGCGTCCTCCGCGCACGTGTGCGAAACGTCACCGGCGGGTCCCGGGGAGAGGGACAGACCCAGGCGGCGGGACGGGAACACGGCTGCCCCCGCCCTCCGTCGCCGGGGGGCGGGGAGGGGGACAGGGCGGGGAAGGAAGGGGCAAGGGGAGAGGCGGGTCAAGGGCAGGCCCGGGGCCCGGCGAGGAAGGCCCGGGCGCTCGGGCCACGCGGGCGCCGCCGCGGCCGCCGCCAGGATGCGCCCAGGCCGGGGCGCCTGGCCGCGAGTCCTTCACCCCCGGACAGCCCACGCCCCAGCTCGCACCCGGCTTCCAGCCCCACCTCCCCCGCCACCCCTCTCCGCCTCCCCCGGCCCCTTTGTTGCCGGGAGTTACAGATCCCAAAATGTGTCAAGCGCCGCATGGCAGAGCCCCTGCGCCCCGAGACGCCTTAGGGACCCCCGGCAGCCAACGGGCCTCCGAGGCCGGCGGGGGGCCATCACCCCAACAGTCTCCGGGTTTCCAGCCCCAGAGTCCCCCACTCCCCAGTTCACGACTCCCTCCCCCACCCCCTTCTCCATCCGGGGCGTGACCCCTTCCTACGCCCGTGAAAGAGGAAGCTTCGAGTTGGAGGGGAGGGGAGGGTGGGGGTAGGGAAAAGTGCAGGAAAAGAAGGGGGGGCCGCAAAAAGTTTCGGAGTGTTTGACGTGGTCCGCGCCAAGGCACTCCCCGCTGCCCCGCGCGCCTGGCGGAGCCCCCCGACCCTCCGCGCGCAGGGGGGGAGTGTACAAGTCTAACAATAAAACCCAGTCGGAGGGGCAGCCGCCGAGGGCCACGACGCTCGGCCCCGCGCTGTCCCGGGACGGCCCGCAGCGCGCCCACCACCCCGCGCCTTGCGAGCCCACCTCCCGCCCGGGCTGGGGACGGTGGGAACGGGAGGGCATTACCGGAGGGCCGCCGCCGCCGCCGCTGCCGCCGCGTCCCAGCGCTGGTGGCTGCTGCAGCAGCCCGGCTCTGCTGGAGGGTCCGTGCGGCGTGGTGTAGAGGCTGCCGGCGGTCTGCTCCGCGCCGGGGGCACTGGGGAGGAGGGGGCCGGCGGCGACGGCGCCGCTTTGGAGGGAGGAGGTACAGGAGGTGGTGGAAGTGTTCGTGGTGAGGATCTGGATGTACGCGCCCGGGGCGGCAGCGGCGGCGGCGGCGGGGAAGCCGGGGCTGGCTAGCAGTGCCCTTTTGTCCATGGAGGCTGCAGCGGCGGCGGCGACGACAGCCGCCCCCTCCCCACCCCCGGCGGTCACCAGGTACTGCTCCAGGGCGGGCTGGATCCCCTTTCTCATCTCTCGCTCCTGCTCTTTTTATTGCTATGGTATATTAATGTATTGTTTTCAATTTCTTTATTATTTGCAGTCGGAGTTTCCAAGTCTCTCCTCCTTCTCTCCTCCCCGCCCGGCGCTTCCGAGCCCCTTCTCTCTCTTTTCTTTTTATTTTTCCGCACCGCACGGGCCCCGGGGGCCAAAAATAATCGGGGCTCTGGAGAGAGGAGGGTCCCGGCCGCACGGATATCGGGCCCCGAGGGGGGATGGAGGCGTCGGGGGCGGCCGATGCAACGGATTGCGAGGCGGCGGCGGCAGCCCGGGTGCTGCGGCCGGCAGCTGAAAAATGGCTCCAGGAAGCTGCTGCTGACAATGAATGAAGGGATACGGTTTACGCGCCAAGGTCCTCCCGCGAAACTCAGATTTCCCGCCGGCTTTTCAAACCATATTTGCATATCCCCGCCCTCCAACGCGCCGAGGCCTGTTCCCACAGCCCATTGGGCCGCTGCCTCCTTACTTAACTCCCAATCGCGGCGCAGGGCCGCGACTTGCCGGTTTCCGTTGGCCACCGTGCATCATGGTTACCGGGGCTACAGAGGCTCTATTTGCATAGGTCTCCTTGATTGGTCGGGGGAGAGCAGGGTTTTTAGGAGGTGGGGCCAAGCCTTGCCTTCTCTCCCACGGAAAGCCACGCCTTGTCCAAGCTCCGCCCGGTCCCCGCCCGCGCGTCGGGCGGGGGCTGCTGACCTGGGCAGGCGCTCAGCGCCCCGCAGACTCAGTGAGGATCTGGTCTAGAGCGCAAGTTTCGCTTTTAGAAATCGTCAAGGTGACCAAGCGGACACTCGCCCGAATTCTTCTTCCTCTGGCCGGTCAGTGTAGTAGGTGTGCACGAGCTGGAGGTTCTCCCAAATACGTCCCAAAGGCAAGTTGGACCACGCGGACGATGCCCGGCAGGTGGGCACGGAGCCCTTTAAATCGTGGGTTTCTCTTTTCCTGAATTCCAACCAATGCCGCGGCGAGAGCTGATCCCGAGGCCCAGGCTGATCGACAGAAGCATGTGGGCAGACGGGATCGTGGGGGCAGAATGTTCGGCTGACGCTATTGCGGGCACCACTTGAGTTAGCATTCCAGATCCTTCCTGGTGGCTTCATTAGGAGCCTGGATGGGGTCGAAGTGACAATTAACTCTGCAAGGTTTGGAGCGAAAGCTTACCACGAGTGTTGGTTTGAGTCCCGCGGACGCCCCTCCTCCCCGACCCCTCCCGGCCCAGGAGCACCCAGGGCATTTAATCAGGGCTAACCTAGGGCTGATCTGCGGGTTTCCAATCCGTCAGGCAGGAACCCGAAGAAGTGCACGCTTCCCACGATGACGTCTTGCTCCCAGCCAACGCTGCGCGCCCAGACACCGGCGCTTGACAATCTCGGTTTCCTACCAAGTTCTCCGTCAGAAAGCAAACGCGACGATCGAGACTCATTCCAAAACATTTTTAAAGACTTTTTTTTTTTTTTTAAGCATACCATAAGCGGTGACCAGAAGTCTATATGGCCGACTTCTGTATGGAAGTCCTTCTGTATGGAAGGGGAATCGAAGATTGCCCCTGTGAGACTGGACAGGAAAAGGGACCCCTGCAGGAATGTGGGGAAAGGTGTACGTGTCAGTCGTCATTTACCATTCCAGCCGCTGAGAATTGTACAAAACAGCCGTTAAGCTGGTGTTCACGGCGTGATGAGGGTTGCGATTCTTCGTGTCCGGATCCAAAACTTTATTATTGTTATGATTCTTATTATTAATAGTAATTTCCAAAAACGCATATACTCAGTATTATGAAAGGCCTGGACAGATAGATCAGTGGAGGCTCGGACTCCTTAATACTTCAGTCCTGTTACCTGGTCAAACCTGGCCTCTGGCTCAGGAAGGTTTTGCGCTTGCATGCCAGCTAGTTGAGGACACGTGGCCTAGTCCCCAAACATTTACTGACACCTATCATAAAACTGACGCTCTCTTTAGGGCAGATTAGATGGTACTCAGAGGGCATCAATTCTTTTGGACTAGAGGTGTAATGTATTAGCAGTTTCCCTGATTCTGTTCCATGGATGCTACTTTCCACAGTGGGTCACTACGGAGAACCCTAGTACTGTAACTACGTAGATATTACCCGCTGTGGGACATGGCTGGCGGCATGCTTGTGGTGGTGGCAGTGAGGGTTGTGGGGGAGTCGTGACGGACCTGCATTTTTATGATTAGAGACAAGTCCAGGGTTTGGAACTGTATGCAAAATCCCAGCTAGAGCACCCAGCGAGTTATTACGATGACATTCACAGAGGACTGTGTTCACAATCCAGATCCACACTGGTGATTCTGGTTTAGAAAGCTTTGATATCTTTCTCCTTTAGCCAAGTTATATTTTTAATGTAGGGTATTTGGTAGAAAGCAAACGTTTTGTCCTTTTAGGTCTCACGGCAGAAAATAAGATGCTAAAATTTGAGGTAGGCTGTTGATTTGTGGACAGGGAGCATGTTTTGGTAGAAAGATAACGAGCTTTGGAGCCACTTACTAGTTATATAACTTTAATCTCTAAAAGCCTGTTTTCTCGTATGTTCTCTGAGAACTCCTATTGCAGTGCCCATGTTACAAGGTCATGATGAAAGAGGCAGTAATAAATGTAAAGCACCGGGCGTATAGCATAGCAGGCATTCGATAAGTGGGAGCTATTTATGATTCTGTTTGTTTGTGTGACTGTGCTTTGTAGCTCTGTGGAGTCCAATCTGACTCCCAGCCTCAAATCTTCCCTTTTGCCCTTGGATGTCCACTGGCCACGCAGCTTAGCTTTGTCCCAGAGTAGGAGCACAGGCATGTTCTGGTTAGTAGGGATTCTGGAATCCTGACCCAGAAGTTCAGGTAATTAAAAAAAGTCATCTCTGCTGCTTGTCCCACTCCCATCTCAGTGGCTCTTGGCTAGCTCCTAAGTCTGAGCCTTCCTCTCCTTCTCTGGAAGGCCAGACCGATCTAGACTAGAGTCAAACTGCTCTTGCCAATCAGCACCCCCTTTCTCTTGCTTCAACAGTGGCCCAGGCAGCTAGCTGTTACAAAACGGGCCTGCATAGTTGGTTTGAATGGTGGCCTCTCAAAAAATCATGTCTTTATCCTTACCCCTAGAACCCATAGTGTGAACATATTTGGAAAAAGGATCTTTGCAGATGTAATTAAGTCAAGAATCTCAAGATCCTTTTGAACTACCTGGGTGAGCCCAAAGTCCCACGACAAATAAATCCAATGACAAATATCCTTGTAAGAGACACCCAGAGGAAAGACACAGAGGAGGAGAGACTTTGAGAAGGTGGAGGCAGAGACTGGAATGAGCAGCTCCAAGAAATGCCAGCAGCCACCAGAAGCCATAAGAAGCAAGGGATAAAATCTTCCACAGAGCCTGTGGCGGAAGCAGAGCCCTGCCGACACCCAGATTTAGGACTTCTGCCCTCTGGACCGGTGAGAGAATAAATTTCTGTTGTTTTGAGCTACGCAGTTTGTGATAATTTACTATGGCAGCCCTGGGGGACTAATTCAGCCTGTTAGCCTGCCTACCCGAATCTCAAACCTCTTCACGGCTACTCACGTGGTTTTGTGCTGATGCCAAGAGACCATTCCTTGCTGGATACCAATGACACTAATTGTCAGCCAGGGCTCTAGCCCCTGTTGAAGACTTTCCAAAGTAGACTTGTTGCAGACTTACCTAAGGAGTTCGTAAAAATGCAGGTTCCTGAGCTCTCCCCAGTCCTAATGAGTTGGAATCCTTTGAGTCAGGGCCCAAGAATCTTATTTAACA
Source organism: Lontra canadensis (assembly GCF_010015895.1). Classification (NCBI taxonomy): domain Eukaryota; kingdom Metazoa; phylum Chordata; class Mammalia; order Carnivora; family Mustelidae; genus Lontra; species Lontra canadensis. Next base: position 18,826,556 of record NW_022631015.1, on the reverse strand, counting down.
AGTCCCTCCAGGTTAATATCTTCAAGTATTAGAGGTTGAGAGCCAGAGTCAGCTGTGTGACTTTGGCCTTCTTCCCCTTATTTCCTATTCTGGCTACAGCTGGAGTTGCCGTTCCTGTGCCCAAATGCCCTGATGGGGCTTTCTCATCCTCCTGCCCCTTCTCATCCTGCCAGTTAATGTAACAAGTTTGGAATTCCTAGTCACTCACGTACACACACAAACACACACACATACTATATATATATATATATATGTATATATATATATATAAAACTGGATGTTTAATCTTCTCTAAAAGTCCTCATTTTCTTTTTTGTAATTTTTAAATTTTTAAATAAATGTATAATGTATTATTATCCCCAGGGGTACACGTCTGCGAATCGCCAGGTTTACACACTTCACAGCACTCACCATAGCACATACCCTCCCCAATGTCCATAACCCCGCCACCCTCTCCCTACCCCCCTGCCCCCGGCAACCCTTAGTTTGTTTTGTGAGATTAAGAGTCTCTTATGGTTTGTCTCCCTCCCGATCCCATCTTGTTTCATTTATTCTTTTCCTACTCCCCAAGCCCCCCACGTTGCGTCTCCACTTCCTGATTATCAGGGAGATCATATGATAATTGTCTTTCTCTGATTGTAAAAGCCCTCATTTTCAATTTCAAAATACAGTTTTGCCCACATCCATCAGACCGATAGAAGTAATTCCCAAGAAACAGTACCATTAAACAGTTTTGTGGCAATTCGATATTGAATCTTCAGATAGAAAAATCGTAGGCTCAGGAGACGAAAGGAACGGCTCCTAAGCCCAGAAAGTCTTTGGAACAGCGGGAGGTTTAAATTGTGCCTCTAATCCCAGTTCTGCCAAACCAGGTTGCCACATTGTGTTTACAGTATACGGCTTTAAAATTTGAGGGTCTGGAGAAGACTAGTTTAAGAATTTAGGGATTTTGTAGTGCAGTTCGGTTAGTTGCCCACATAGAAATAACATTCTCCGTTTTATCTTCCTGGTTAGGAAGAGCCTATCCGTAAGCCATCACCACATCCCACACTAATAACGAAATTTCTAGGTGCTTATCCTAGAAAATCGACCATTATGGTTATTACAGATTGTGGGTTAGATACCAACATCGAGTTTCTTGTCTTCAGCTCTTTGTCCAGGAAGGTACTGTTTGGATTGAGCTCTTGTGTTTTTATTATTTATTTATTGAAGGTTTTATTTAATCATTTGAGAGACTGTGTGTGAGTGGGGAGGGGCAGAGGAAGAGGGGGAGCAGAATCAGAAGCAGATTCTGCACTGAGTGCAGAGCCCAGCTCCAGGCTGGATTCCACAACCCGGAGGGCATGACCTCAGGGGAAACCAAGAGTCAGATGCTTAATGGACGGACCCACCCAGCCGACCCTTGTGTTTTTAAATAAATCTGGGATGAACTTCATTACAGAGCGTGGTTCTCAGTCACCTCTAGTGAATCTCCTCTCCGACTGGAGCCCAGGAATGTGCCTTATTATAAACAGGCTAATTGGGGTGCGGGCAGTCCTCAGGACGCAATTGGAGAAACACCCACAGGCGTCCATCCATGACCTAGCAATCTCTTGTCCTATAAATTGGCTTCTTGGGCAACTGTGACATCGACTTGCAGTCCCTTTCATATCCTGAAAGGATATGACCACTGCCCCCGGCCTCCCACCAAAACTTAACCATCATCCTGATGTTTTTAAAGATTTTATTTTATTTATTTGTCAGAGAGAGAGAGAGAGTACACACAATCAGGCAGAGAGGCAGGCAGAGGCAGTGAGAGAAGCAGGCTCCCTGCCGAGCAAGGAGCCCAATGTGGGACTCAATTCCAGGACCCTGGGATCATGACCTGAGCCGAAGACACACGCTTAACCGACTGAGCCACCCAGGAGTCCCCAGCCTGATGTTTTTAGTCTTTACTTCCCTTTATGTTTTGTAAACTTTCATCATTTAAATAAGCATCTTTAGAAACGATAGTTTCATCTTGCCCATTTAAAGAAAATGCTGATATGTCTTTTAAGTCTCTTTTGATCTATGGTTCCACAACCATCCTTTTATTTTCCTTGGGATTTATCTGGGCGCATGGAGTGGGTTGAATGGTGGCCCCTCCCACAAGATATGTCCTCTGGGACCTTTGATTTTGACCTTTGACCTCATTTAGAAAAGTGGTCTTTGCAGAATAATGAAAGTAAGGATCTCAAGAGGAGATGACCTTGGATTAGGATGAGCCCTAAATCCAAGGTCAGTTAGTTTAGAAGAGAAGGGGAGAAGAGAAAGGTAGAGGAGATATGGGAGCAGAGGCAGAGAAGGAAGGGATGTGTCCACAAACCAAGGCACAGCAAGGACTGCCTGTAGTCACCGGCAGCTGGGAGAGGGCATGGAGCAGATTTTCCCTCAGGAGCCTCCAGAAGGAAACAGCCCTGTCGCCCTCTTGATATCAAACCTTGGGCCTCCTGAACTGGGAGAGAATAAATTTTTGTTGTTTTAAGACTCCTAGTTTGTGGGCGTTTGTTATATCAGCTCCAGGAACTCATTCAAGGAATTTGGGCCATTTAACCTCAAGGCCTGAATTTGGCCCTCCCAGTGCAGTTACCCCCTCTGCTCTGTCTCCCACATTTCCTGCAGATTTTGCGGCTGGATCCATAGTATGGACCGGACTCAGGTTTGATTCCTTTGGCAAATCTGAGGCGCCCAAGGCCATTTTAGGCCTTGTTTTGTCCTCTTAGTGATCATTCATGCTCCTTATGTTCTTTTTCCCACCGTATTTGTCCTCAGTACTTTTCTGTCTGTGAAATTTGTTTTCTCAGACTTGAGTGAGAAGGGTTCAGATAAGCTTGTCTGTCTTCACATAGCTCCATATTCCATGTTGTCATGAGGAAGGAGGCTTACTTTCTGAGATTTCCTTTGGCGACCCATCTACCCCTATTCCAGTCTAGTGTAAACCTTCCCTTTTCTTCTTCTGCCTTGTGCCTGTCCTGGTCAGTTTTTGTTTTGTTTTCTTTCTTTCTTTCTTTCTTTCTTTTTTTTTTTTTAGAGAGATCGAGCCTGTAAAGGGGGTTGTGGGAGAGGGAGAGAGAGAATTTTAAGCAGCCTCCACGCCCAGTGCTAAACCCAACTTGAGGCTCGATCTCATGACCCTGAAATCATGACAGGAGCCGAAATCAAGAGCTGGACGCTTAACCAACCGAGCCACCCAGGGACCCCTTTCCTGGTCAGTTTTGTATCCATCCTAGCCCACCCTACTTGGTGTCTCCCCGTCTTGAAAGGGAACCCTGAAGGTTTTGAGAGGTAGAGACTAGACTGTTCCTACCAGACCATCCTACCATGGTCCTTGCTCTCACCTGCTCCTGGGGGGCAGAACCTCCCCCCCCCCAATTTCAGCCACTGTTACCATGCCACTTTGCTCACATTTCTGTGAAGTTCTGATGGCTCTTTGGGCATTGTTCAAAGGTCCAACAGGCACTACCCTGTTCTTTCTTTCTTTCCCAGACACAGGTGCTGATACCATGCAGCTCTCAATGGCACTTGGTGGTCTGTTCCCTCTCATTTCTGTTTTGGGACTCGTGGGGTTACTCTGTCACCAAAGTTTGTCATAAACATTGCTCATGTGTTTCTGGTTTTCCTCTGTAGATGTCCTTTCTCTTTTCATACGGGCGTAAAGGGGAGATTGAAGAACAATGCTGCCTCCTCACCATCTTCCGATTTACCTTTCCTTTTTTTTTTTTTAAAGTTTATATTTTAATTTTAGTTAACATACAGTGTTATATTAGTTTCAGGTGCACCATGTAGTGATTCAACAATCCCCATCACCTACCTCACCTATCTTCCATCCTCCTGCCCTCTGGTAACCACCAGTTTGTTCTCTAGGATTAAGAGTTTTTCTTTCTTTTTTTTAATAAGAATTTTATTTATTTATTTGAGAGAGTGAGAGAACATGAGAGGGAAGGTCAGAGGGAGGAGCAGACTCCCTGCCGAGCTGGGAGCCCGATCCGGGTCTCTATCCCAGGACTGAGCCGCAGGACATTGCTTAACCGACTGAGCCACCCAGGCGTCCCTAAATTCAAATTTAAATAGCCATGCATGGGCTAGTAAATCTAGTATAGGCTAGTGAGTGGACACATGCTTATAGGTTGTGGCTTTTCCCAATTCTCTATTTCCAACCTGGCCATTTTCCCTGAGTTTCAAGTATGAAACTTCCACTGTGTTTCCACGAACATGTCCTTAATTTGCATGGTCTTTACTTTTGTGAACTCTTACCGCAGACTCCAAATTCAGTTCCTAACGTGAAACTGGCACCGGACTCCAGTCAGTTCTACTGCCAAGATGATCTTGTCTGCTTTATCTCAGACACTTTAATTGGATCTAGACTACCTCCACGGGCAATGAGATCTAAGTGAAGTTTTTAAAATGTCAATCCGACCAACTTTGTCTTTCTGGGGCTCCCCATTATCTGAGGAATTAAGCAAGACTGATTTTCTTATCTCAGCCTACAAGTTCTCAGGGTCTCTCTCTAGTCCCACCCCACATCATTTTCCCACTGGTGACAAGCACTCTGGCCAAACCAAACTACCTGGAGTTCCTCAAATGCTCTTTCCCTCTTCCATGACAGCTACAGCTGTTTACTTGGAAATGCCTGTCCCTTCCTGTCAAAGTTATACACTTTTACTCATCTTTGAAGACTCAGCTCAGGGAACACCTCCTCTGCTCATATCCAATGTTTTTCATCCAGCCAATAAATGTTTATCAAGCATCTACTTTGTGCCAGACTCCAATTAAGAAACTGTGGCTGTGAGAAACAGACTTAAACACGTCTTCTCCAGGCTTGAAGATAGAGGCTAGCTAATACAGAATAATAATGATGTCATTATAACTATATGTAATAATACATTATAAGTCTGTAATGTAAGGCAGTACATGGTGCTTTCAAAACACTGCAGAAGGGCACCTCATGTGGGCTTAAGGGAGAACTTAGGGAAGGCTTCCTGGAGGAGGAAATAGAGGAATGAGTAAGAATTAATTAGGTAATATAGAATGGGAGCAGGGAACGTGAATGCATGGCTTCTTAAAGGGAATGGAAGGGGTTCACCAGTATCAAGATATTTGGAGTTTATCCCGAGGGCAATGACTAGTTACTGAGACAATGTGTGACATGAGAAGATCTGGTCTAAGGAGGGCCCCTCTGGTTGCAGTATGGGGAATGTATTGGAGGAACCAGGACTATGGCAATAATTTAGGTCAGCGAACCCTGGCTCCAGGTCAAATCTGGCCTAGGTCTGATTTTATACACCCTGCAATCGAAGAATGATATTTTAGCTTTTTCTATTTTTGAATGGTTGAAAAAAAATCAAAAGTATATTCCATATCAAAAGAATATATCCTATGACACATGAGAAATTAAATGGAATTCGAAGTTCAGTTTTTATTAATAAAGTTTTATTAGAGCATCACCAAGCCCATTTGTTTACATATTGTCTATGGCTGCTTTGGGGCTCCAAGGGCAGTGTTGAGTATAGTTGCAATATAGTTTAACCCACAGAGCTGAAAATATTTGTCTGGCCCTTCACAGAAAGAGTTGGCCAACCTCTGATCTAAGTGAGACATCATAGTGAACTAGACCAGACCACCCAGGCAGATGTAGATGTCTTCTCTTTTCCATAACATATGACTTAAAATGATAATCTGTTGATTTCTTTTTTCTTTTTTTTTCTCTTCCACTGAATTGTGAACATCTTGAGAGCCGATATTTTTTCTTCAGTTAACTTTGACTTTTGGTACTCACCACACTGTACTTGCTCGTTCAGTGTTTGCTGGAGAAATAGATGTATGTAGATTTACATGGGTGTGGCTTGTAGATATCAGAAAGCATCCACTGCTTTTGCTTGCTGACCCCTAGTCCTCACTGCCAGGAACCATGTGATTTAGTTGAAGGCGAGCCCTTTTATCTCCACTCTAGGGGTAGGAATGTAATCCAGGCCTGTCCAGTAAGTCTTTTTCAGGTCTTTGGTTTCAATGCTTGGAAACTCATGGGGACATCTTTCCCTTAATTTAGTGTTGCCTAGAGTTGACCTTAACTTTCATCCTGCCCCAAATTGGAAGAATATCCATGAGGGAAAGTGAAGGTTTATCCCTCTGGGTACTCACTAGTCTTGTTCTTAAGTGGTATGCACGCACACACGTAACACCCAATGTCAAGGGTGAGCAGGTGGGTTGGAGCATCCTGTGTGGTCTTTGGAATGCCGTTGGGTGGAGAAGGAGCTCTAAGAGAAAGAAACAGGAAAAGGAAAAGAAGAGCAAATGCAACAAGTGGAAGGCAAGAGGAAGAAAAGAAAGAGGTAGAATGCAGACCTATGGCAGTGCCCTGGACAATTGTCTCAAATACCATTTATTTGTACAAGCAAAATCTAAGATAAGCAGTAGGTACTTTGGAAGCAATCTGAATATTTTTAAGACATTGGTCATGATTTATCAAATAAAAAATATCTTAATTTGTGAGCACTTTACAGTGATAAAGCCTTATGCTTTTATATTAAAATATTCTTATTTTACAAGCAATATACAGATACATTCTTGTTTAAAGTTTAAACAAATATATATTCACAATAAACAGCAAGGCTAGGTGCTTCTATCCTCTAAAAACCTAGGGGTTTTTACCTTCTCTAACACAGCGGATGACAGATATATTATGTCAAGCACAAAGCATCATATGTGCTAGATGGCAAAGTTTCTGATTTGGGGGTTCATACTCTTGATTCAGTGATCCTTTTACACACTGTGACACTCTAATGGGGAGCCCAGTGGCCTATAGACACGCTCTGAAAGTGGAACGCTACTCTAACCTGAGAAGCCAGCTTCTCTAGAGAGCAACGCCTGGTTTCCAAGTCATTCTCAAATAAAATCACAGATCCCAAATATCATAGGTTGAATTGTGTCCCCCTAAAACAGTTCAAGTTCTAACCCCTAAAGCCTCAGAATGTGACTCCATCTGGAAATGGGGTCATTGCAGATAGAATTAATTAAATTCGATGAGGGCATACAGGAGGAGAGTGAGCCCTTAATTCAATACGACTGGTATCCTTTTAAGAAAATGGCCATATGAAGACACAGAGGAAAAATGTCCTCTGATGATGAAGGCAGAGATTGGGGCGTGTAACTACAAGCCAAGGAATGCCAAAGCTTGCCTGCTGACTACCAGAAGGTAGAAGAGACAGCAAAGGATTTCCCTTCAGTTTTAAAGAGGAGTGTGGTCCCAACAATATTTTGATTTCAGACTTCTAGCCTCCAGAACTCTGAGACAGTAAGTTTCTGTTGTTTTTAACCTGCCAAGCTACAGTGTCTCTAGATACCACTACACCAGGTAAATTCTGCATAACAGAGGTAAAAGCTTTGCTAACGACTTACTCACAAAAGGTGATCATATTCTCTTGGTCAGGGTGACATTTCCTGTTTATATCTTAAGTTGCTCAAAACAAAGCAAAATCTCATTAAGAGGCCAGAAATGGTATGATTTTTATCTTTCCAGTACTCAATGAGAATTTAAGAGGTCAAAGAAAAAGAATACATCCTTGGTTTAAGAGAAAATAGTCGATCTTTAATCCCTGAGGTTATTTTCCTCAACATCTTATTATAAAAATTTTTTAACTCTGAAGTTATTTTGTTGAAAACATATAAAGAAATATTTACACATTATTGTTGTATGAGAACATTTACAACTTGAGCTACGGCAGAAAATTTACAAAACATGAATGCTACTTGAAGTGTGTATTAATTTTTTTCTCTCCTTGCAGAAGAGGGCTTGCAAGAAGGTCACTGAATTTTTTTCATTGAATTAGTTTTGTGCTGGGGATGACCTGTATGTAATAGTATGAGGGAAAGTCCTTCTAGTTTTAATGTATCTCCTATCTTAACTACCATGGCCTAATATTCCTTACCTTAGAGTCATTTCTTTGGGCTAGAGAACAAAGATGAGGGGATTCTCTGCAGAGATTGTAATAATTAGGACACCTGAGAGAGGTAAAAGATGAGGGCTTCGATTCTCCATGGCTCTTGTCTCATTAACTGGTAAGCATGGAATAATTTACTTGATCTGCTAAAATTTACCAGCAATGTCAAAGAATCTGGATTGGAGATACTCCTTTTGGTGGTAGAGAAGGCACAATAATAAGAGCATGGAGGGTTGTTGGGGAGACCAGTAGACTCCTTATTTGGACAACGTCCTTAATGTGGATAATTTCCTTTGATGGATGACATTCTTACCTGGACAACATTCTTACTTGCACTTATCTTCACTATCTGGAAAGGTCATCCCCTCCCTCGGGCTAACCAGCTTTAGGAATGATATTCCAGAACAAGTAAGAATGGAGGTCCACCTGCCAACGAGCAGATGGAGCCATGCCATTGATGAATGACGGTGGGGATGGGTACGAATGCTATCTTCATACCGTAGTGAGGAGGCAGGACACACAGTGGGGCCTTGAGTAACAGTATTCTAGGAGTAGAAAGATGGGAGTTGGTGCTGATGAGCGAGTTCAGCAGAGAGGGAACAGGGAGAACAAAGGAGAAAGAGACCTTCAGAGGACCACCTTCCCTCTAGTTGGTTTTATCTAGAGTTAACCTTTTTCATCCTGCCCAAAGCTGGTGAGATATCCACCAGGAACAGTGAAAAGTTGATTTCTCTAGGTACCCATTAGTCCTGTTCTTGCAACACACACACACACACACTCAGAGGACCCCCTGTGAAACTGTTCACTCTGAGGTAGTCATCCTTTTGACTGTGAACTACAAGAGGAGATAATCTGCCTGTCTCCTTTATCATCCTTCCTTCTCTTTTCAGACGACCACAGGGAGGGGGGTAGGCCTGTGGGATCCTTACAGAGCTGCCCCTCACAAGAAGCTGGAGGGGCTTGTTGAGAAGAGGACCTTGTTTTATACATTCAGGAACGTCTCCAGAAACGTCTGCCGATGGATTGATTATGTCTACATGGCCCATCAGGTCAAATCCATCCAAAGTACGTACATATAAACATCCTGCTCTAAGACCCATTTCTGACATGTCATGTTGAATATAAAACAGAAGGAAATCAAGCCAGGCAACAAGCACAAGTCCTTGTTTCATGCACCGCCGGCTTCAGAACCAATGGCACAGATATGCAGGGACTAATATCCTTCAGATGAGCAAACGTTAAAATCTGTGTTTGCAAAGAAATAGAAATGACTTTCTGGAGGGAGAAGAGGGTGGTGGAAAGGGGGGTGGAGAAAGAAAGAATGTGAATTATGGGAGGAACATCTGGTTCTCTTAAAGAATAAAACCTAGAAAAACAAAACCTGGGGGCCTGGAGGTTCGGTTTCTGTGGATGATAGCTTCATGAGAGCTGGGACTTTGTCCTTTGTCACAGCTGAGACCTGGGATATCTGGTGATATCTATCACCAGAAATGTGTATTTGGTCTCTGTCTCTGTTCCTGGCACAGAGCTCCTACTGAGCCCTACCCCTTGGGCTGCGGGTTGAATCAATCACCAGTGGTCAATGATTTAATCAATCCCGGCTAAGTAACAAAGTGTCCAGTAGAAACCCACAAGGATGGGCTTCGGTGAGCTTCTGGGTTGGTGGGCACGTGGAGATTTGGGAGGAGTGGGAGGCCTGGACTCCCATGGAAGCTCTGTGCCCTTTCCCCACATGTTGCCCTATGCATCTCTTCTATCTGGCTTGTTCTGGGTTGCTTCCTTTTATAATTAACCAGGATTCTAGTAAGTAAATTGTCTCCCTGAGTTTTGTGAGCCACTCTAGCAAATTAATGAAACCCAGGGAGGAAGTTGTTGGTCAGAGGCAAAGGGGAGAACCTGGGTGTGTGATGGGCATCTGAGGTGCGGGTGTGGGGGCAGCCTTGTGGGACCGAACCCCGTCTACCTCCACATTGGAAGTGGATGTACACTCTTCTTAGACCCTAGTGCCACAACAGGCATACGATAAATATTTGTGGAAGGAACAGAAGAAACTCTGGAAATGATTTCCTGCTTGTGAGGAAACCCGTTAGACCCACGTTTTTGTTTTTTTTTTAAATCAAAGGGTGGTTTTGTTTTGTTGTTTTAGATGTTGAATTCTCTTTTCAAACAACATCTTGCTGAATGTAAATAATGGCAGAATCACACTCGAATACAAGTTCAAATAGGACATTCAGTGCTGTCATCGAAGCTCCTCTCCCGGTCTGCCTTCTTCCTTCCAGACGCTCCAGTTCGCTAGACATGGGGAGAGGCAGATCTAGGTGTTTGGAGGGGATGGAGAGGCAGGTTGGGAAGGTGCAGCTCCAAGACTCCCCTGGGTGCTAGACTGGATGCACCACGAGAGCAGGGAGTCTACACCTTTTATCCCTCACAACTTGAGGGCCACGTTCACTGGAGCTACCTACACTGTGTCCCCTGTTTCTTTTACTGCCGCTGTAGGTTCATGGTCTTCCAAGCTTCCCTCAGAGCTGATTTTGGATTCCAAGGATTGTGAGAGTCATCAGAGATGTCCAGTGAATGTCTATTGATGTAGTCTAACATTTTCAGAAAATATGGGGACAGGGCAGAAAGGTTTTTTCTTTTCTTCATCCAAGATAGAACTTTCCCCCTTTGAAACATCTCTTTCCGACATTTTTCTTCCCAGCATTCCAGTGGATGGGGAAAGACAAGTATTTCTTTCCCTTATTTAATAGAAGGGGAACCCAAGAACTAGAAAAATAGATCAGTTTACTCCTTGCCAAAAAGACAATTCAAAGCAGAGCTGGGACTGGCTTCCGTGGACATATTTACAGTGATTGGCTCTCCTTGAACCATAAAAAGGAAGATCTTTTCTCAGAAGAGTACATTAGAATCAGCCCTAATATAAATGTCTTTTACTCCACAGATAGCTGGTAATGTATGGTTATGATACAATCTCGTGATTTTGTAGAGCAACAAGCACCATCTTATATTTTATTTCAGAGATGATAAACTTTACAATCAGATAATGTTATTTTATACACTTCGGGTCCCTCAGCCCCTTTCAAAATACTACTTAGACTTTTCCTATCAACAGTATTTATATACTGCATTTCCCATTTATTTTCATCAAGCCTGTTCTCTCAAAGATTCTAATAAGCTTCCTTTGTAACTGAATTCCTCTATTTCCTTTCCAGGACCTATTAAAGAACAGACCTCCTCTGGAAGGCACAACATTTAATGTATTAGTTTACACTCTGATTCTCAGACTTCTCAAGATAACCTTGAAAGGGCATCCACTCTATAGCGTTCTCTAATGAATATCATGGGAACGTGCGCGTTTTGACCCAAAGCACGAGAGGAGCTCCTTTGGAAGTTATCCCAGATTTGGGTCTGTGGGATCATAAGAATGAGTTTATTTATGGACAATGATTATGTGAAATCTTCTGTAAAAATACAGAAAATTCTAATCATTGCCTTACTCTCAAGCATCTCTCCTCAATCTGAGCATAATTTCTTTCAGTTTTGATCAGGATGTGTGATGCATAACTAATGGGCTTCCCACTGCCATCTGGCAGACTATGTAAGTTCACAGCTCACACTACGGCAGAAGCAATACCACAAGCCAAATTTAAAGTAGAAGTGGGTTATAGGACAGTTGAGTCTGTAAGAAAAATTCTCATGTAAACTCTGGAAATTCTTTGCGGTGGGACAGCCGTTTGTAAAGTGTGTATACATTTCCATAGCCTTCAGATAGGGTCCTTCACCTGTACTGACAAAGGTAAATCTGAGCTTACATTTGGTTTACCCAAGAAAAGTTTGCTTATTCGTGAACTTTTGAAGCTTTCTTCCATTTAAAGCACTCATTTATCACTAATTAGAAAACAATTTAGTTGTATTAGGAGGGTGGATTCTAAGGACTTGCTAACTTTTAGCTTGAGAAGATGCCCATGTATATTAACCAATCTTCAAAATTGTAATTATGAATAATAATTATAGGAAAGCAAATGGACTTGCTTGACACTATTGTCACTGTCAGTCTTTCTTCACCTCCAGGTGGGTCGCTCCTTCTAGTAACAGTGGTGGAATAAAGGAGGACACTGGCAATTTCCATTATTTTTGAGGTGATGTATGCTCTTTGTAATTCTTGCATGATATCATTTTTCCCTGAAGAAGTACTTATTGCAGGGGCACCTGGGTAGCTCAGTCAGTTAAGCCCCTGACTCTTGATTGCAGCTTGGGTCATGATCTCAGGGTCGTGAGATCAAGCCCCGCTTTGGGCTCCACGCCGGGTGTGAAGCTTGCTTGAGATTCTCTCTTCCTCTCCCTTACTGCCATGTCTTTTTCACATTATCCTGTTCCCAGGTCAGAACCTATCTTTCCATTGCATCCGCCCGTACTTGCTGTGATTGTAACTTAAGCAAGCCAACTTGTATTTGCTTAAACTCCAAGGAGGAGTCGAATAGCTACTTCATTGGTTCTAAAATTTGCCTGACAATTTTTAAAAATATTTCTGCAATAAAATGAGTCTACCACTCGATAGCACATTATGGTTAACTGCAACTGTACTTACATAACATTCATACTAACGAACTGGTACATCTTTTAATTGATGGTGTCTTCAACTTGATCAGATAGAGGCAAGTCACCAGGAGAGTGCAAGGCACTTGAGTCTCAGGAACTACTTGAACCAGAAGCCCAAACCCTACTGGAACTCTCTGTCCAACTGTCTTCCCTCATTTGGATTGGCTACATTTCTTTCACTGCAGACTGGCTTCCTTGGCATGGGAGACACGGGGCTACCAATAGCTTCTTAGTTTTGTATCTTCTGGGTTCTGCAGACCGAGACACAAATTCAAAACTACTACGAGAGGCACTCCTTGTCTTCATTCGGGTCAGGTGCCTGTCCTGAGACAGCCACATTTGGCGGGGGATACATAGTGAGAGAATCATCAGGAGAATAAGTGAATAAGAAAGGTCCTAGATAGAAGTCATGCAGACGGGAGGGGTGGTGGGGAGTGCACTTTTCGGGCGCAGAGAAGTCATCTATATGAGGACGTGATCAATTATCTTGCTTAGAGAATGTGAAATCTTTACTGGTCCCATTCTTCTCTTCATTCTCTCTACAACGTGACCCTCTAGTTCCAATCCTGCCCTCATGTTTAGGACAAATTGCAAGATGGAAAATTCAGAAAAAATTAAGATACTTCTAGATCACATCTACCCCCTGTCCCCTTATTCACAGAGGGCAAAACTTTATTGAATCCCTAGGGAGAAAAATGTGTATGCTTGTAGCAGAATTAACCGTTCATGTAGGACGCACTCCAAACCCTTCTAGACTGTACTGCTGAGGCAAGCAAGCTAAACATCCATTTCTCAGGCTCCTTTGCAAGTAGCTTCCACCAGAAACTTGGAAGGTGGTATGAACAAGATGAACTAGCAGCCCATTGGGAGCTAGGAGCTTGCAGTGGGGACTGATGGTCACAACTCCGTTGTCCCAAGTCTTCAATAGCAGCCAAGAGGTTCCCTGGTGTCAGACGGGCTCCTAGCGTGGTTGGCCATTCCTCCTGGTGGCATTGTTTCTGGCTGTGTGCCCACCAACTTCTTTCTGACCCTCTCAGAAATTCAACAAGCCCAGAGAGCAAACAATAAATCCATTTCTGTTGAAACTAGCTCAAAAAACTGGACTCCACTGTTGGCCGCTCAGATCCCTGACTGATACTCTCACCTTGTCAGCAAGAACATTAGAACTTTTTCTTTCATCACAAAAATATTAAAGCTTCGGTCTAGTGGAGACGTAGCTGCATGGAATCAACTTTCTAATCTTTTATCCTTCGCGTCCACATTTGAGCTCATACGGTCTGTTCACCCACATTATCTCCTAAGAGATGGACAGAAGTGCATAATCTGAAGATTATTTGAAGATGTAGGATAGCAGACACCTTTCCTTAGAGAAACACATGTGTAAGGACATATGGTCTGGAGTCCAATTTACTAATCCATGACTTTGGTCAAGCTGTTTGACTTGTTTATGCTTCCTTCTCTACATAAAATGTAAAAAGAAGACAGAAGTACCTATCTCAAAGGGCTATTTTAAGGAATCAACTAAGCAATCCATGCAGAATATTTGGGAAGTTGCCTTGGGTACAATAAACTCTCAGTCAACATTTGCTATCATATCATTTACCTTTGCTGAGTGTAAATCAGGGTATCCTTCTCAGAGGACAGTTTGGCGGTATCTTTCAAAACATCTATGTACTTTGGCTAAGCCATTGTACTTTGTACCTACAGAAATACGCCTGCCAGAACGTTCTTCAGTGGGGAAAATAGTTGAGTAGATGGTATCATATCATAGAGCAAGGGGCCGCCAGTTAAAATATCATGGGAGTCTGTACACTCTACTGGGAAAGATCACCCAACAAATATTTATTGAGGACTTGACTTAGCCTAAACTGTTCCAGGTGCTGAAAGTTAAAACTATTAAAACATGGGATAGTCTGCGTAGGATGACCCATGCGTTAGACAATTATGTTAGAAAATTATCTGGACTTGTGTGCGGATGTCTCCTAGGCTATGGTCGCCTCTGCCAGGTAGTAAAGGGGTCTCAAGCTGGCTGTCCTCAGGCCACCCTGTATGGAGGCAGGGGCTTGCTTTCTGACATCACAGTTCCTTATGTATCCTGGCTCCATCTTGGAGGTCTATAAATGGCCTGAACCTTTGGAAAGGGCAAAGTTCTAAGGCACAAACAGCCACCATAGCTGCTGGACAGTTGGTGGCTGTCCAGCTGGCTGTTGTTTATAGAAAGCCCTTGCCGCAGGAAAACCAGAAGAACAACTAGAGTGTTTGTTGGCTCCGTTTACTCAAAGGGTTGCTGAATCCTCTGCAGACGCGGAGACCCTCCATGGCCCCCAGGAACTCTCTGTTGCTCACAAGGGAGGCCACATCTCTCCTCTTGGATGGATGTGGTGGCTTCAGGTCCTGCCCTCATCCTGACTCCCACAGACCCCCTGTCATGTCCTGTCCCTTCTGTCCCCCCAATTCCTAATCAGTCTCTGGTGGCAAAGAAGTTGGCCTCTTCATGCATTTTATATCCAAACCCCTGTTTGTGCTGCAAATATTTCAGGGATTTGATTTAGACACACAACATCAAGATTTGGGAATTGGGAATTTTATTTCAGGTCTTTGGGATTCACAGCTTTGATCATGTGTCATCTTGATTCCTGCAACCTCCCTGCCTTTTAGTCCTGCTTTCATGCTGTGTGTATATGGGGAGTAGGACCAAAAGAGTAAAAAAAAATCCCAGGAATTAAAAAAAAATCAGAAACTACTAC
Source organism: Lontra canadensis (assembly GCF_010015895.1). Taxonomy (NCBI): domain Eukaryota; kingdom Metazoa; phylum Chordata; class Mammalia; order Carnivora; family Mustelidae; genus Lontra; species Lontra canadensis. The sequence continues at coordinate 18,811,255 of NW_022631015.1, read as the reverse complement.
AAATATTAAGGACAAAACCACACTGTTTAATATACCAAAATATTATTTCAGCACCCACAGAAGAAAATCCAGGAAACCTGCCTGGGTGTTAGTGGGATTTACCTGTGAGGGATGGAGGGGGTTTGATAGTGAGGAGAAAGTAGACTGCTTTCACTCTGAAAACTTGTTTTGGTTTCTTTAGGTTATTTATGGACATACTTTAATGATATCTTTTGGGGGCGTCTGGGTGGCTCAGTTGGTTAAACGTCCAAGTCTTGGTTTCAGCTCAGGTCATGATCTCAGGGTGGTGGGGTCAAGCCCCATGTCAGATTTTACGCTCGGCATGGAACGTGCTTAAGATCCTCTCTCTCCCTCTGCCCTCCCCTCTCTCTCTCTCTCTCAAAAAAAAAAAAAATTATATATATCTATATATATATATCTCTTCATAATTAAAACTAATGATAAAACACAACAGTTTCCCACTCAGGTCACAGTATTTAGATCTTGAGGCGGATGTCGGGTGTGTGGGTCCTGTGCTTCTCACCCCTTTGATCTTCTCCTCTGCTCATTCTTTTTACGCCCAAATCTAGGCCACCCTTCTTCGCCTGGCTGACTCAAGATGCCTCTCCGAGCTCACCTGCTCAGGAAGTCTTTCTGGATTTCTGTCACGCTGCCTCCTCCCCCAGGCTGGGCTGGATAACCCTTCCTGAGTCTGTCTGTGCTCTCCACAGACTGTCATACTCACCAGGTGGCCTTAAAGATCTGTTTATGTGTTTGTCTCCCTCCCTCTACAAGGATAGAAACTGTCTCATTCATGTCTGTGACTCCAGATCCTACCACAATGCCTGCCACGTGGGAGTGTTCAGTACAATGTTTATTTGAATTCTGTTCCTGCATCCAAGCCAGAGAATTGCTGTCCTGACCTACTATAAATATATGCAGATGCAAAAGAAAAAAATTCTAACATCGACTCCACTTTCCTTGCGAACAGACACTTGTTTTTTCTCTATCTATCTTTCACATCAATGGCTCCAAACTTCCTCACATTCCAAAGGCGAACTTCTGTTCTAAATTTACCAGAAGATTCCGACCCTCCCCTCATTCCTCTAGTCCTAACCAATTGTTGAGGCTCATCCCCTTCCAGTGCTTTTGGAAGCACCTTCTTCTGTCTTCCCTTGAACCTATGTTCAAGGATTTCATTCATTACCACCACTTTCTGTTACCTCAAACACAGCTGGGTTGGGCACGACTTGGTAAACTCCAGCAAGATGACACGTTCTTTCATTCTACCATTACTGAACACCTGCTGTATGCCAAGTTCTATGCTGAATTCGAGGCTCCAGAGATAGATAAGAGGCATTCTTTGTCCTTGTAGCAGTTAGAATCCCAGCAGAGAAGAGATGGCACTGTGTATTGGGTCATCTGAGGAGAATGTAGAGTTTAGGAAAACAGCATGGGATAGTGTAGTCCCCTAAGGCTAATAATAGTGGGAATTACCATCCTTAGACCTGAAATGAGGGGAGGATGGGAGGCATAGCTGCTGGAACATGGGAAACAGAGAAGTACCAGCAAGCTATGTAGGGACAGTGCGGCTTTAGTTCAAGGGCACGGTCAGCTGATGGCAACCTGGCAAGGAGGAAGCTGGGGAATAAATACCTTGACTTCATTCTCCTCACCCTGCAATGCCCTTTCCCAACTAATTGGAAACCAGTGGAAGAGGAAGTCAGTGGATGCCGTCTACACATGGGCCTCCTGGAACAGAGCAGGAAGGAGGAGGGTAGAGCAGACCTGGACGGACAAATAAAAGGTATCCTGTGGGTCTTCGAGGAGGCCAGTACCTAACTGGGGAGGGAAAACTAGTACCCAACTGGGAAGGGAATCAGTATCTAACTGGGGAGGGAAGCTAGTCAGGAAGGATCAGATAAGTTTTTTAGAGGAAACAAAGTGGAGATGGGTCCTAGAGTACAGGTGTGAGATAGTTGGGCCAAGGCTTGGTTTAGGGAGGGGGCAAGAGCCGAGATATGGAGAAATAAAATAGTGTGATTGGAATCTCGTGAAGTTCATTGCTGAGTTTGGGGAAGGGAGCATCAAGACCATATTGAAGAGGGAGGCAGGGGTTGGATGATGGGAGGCCCACATAAATTTATCCAATAGATCATGGGCAGCAAATGGACAATTTTTTTTCATTAAGATATAATTGACATATAACATTATATTAGTTTCAGAGGTACAGCATAGTGATTTGGTATTTGTATATATTGTGAAGTGATCCATCACCATACATAGCTACAGATTTTTTTCTTGTGACAGAACTTTTATGATCAACTCTCTTAGCAACTTTCAAAAATGCAATGCATTTGCTATTGTACAATTGTACAATTTGCTGATTGTACAATAGCATGTACAATTGCTATTATACATGCAATACACCATGTATTATTGTGTACAATGTACACCACACTGTACATTGCCTCCCCGTGACTTTTTTTTTTTTTTGACAGACAGAGATCACAAGTAGGCAGAGAGTCAGGCAGAGAGAGAGGAAGAAGCAGGCTCCCCGCTGAGCAGAGAGCCCGATGTGGGGCTTGATCCCAGGACCCTGAGATCACGACCCAAGCCGAAGGCAGAGGCTTTAACCCACTGAGCCACCCAGGCGCCCCTCCTCATGACTTTTTTATGTTACAATTGGAAGCTTCTCCCTTTTGACCTGCTTCAGCCTCTTGCCGCCCTCCCCCCTTTTGGGCAACCACTAATCTGTTCTCTGTATCGATGAGTTCATTTTTTGTTTTTCAGATTCCACCTATAAGTGAGATCAATGGTATTTATCTTTCTCTGTCTGACATTTCACTTACCATAATACTGTCTAGATGCATCCATGCAACATTTCCTTATTTTTTATGGTTGAGTAATATTCCATCATACATAGATACCCCATCTTCTTTACCCATTCATCCACCAGTGGGCACTCAGGTTGTTTCCATAGGGTCCTTGGATGAGGGACAGCAGATGGATGGTTTTCAACAAGACCGTGAAATGGTGATCTCAGCCATCAGATGACTCTGAGACTGTGGGAAGCCTGGATTGAGGAAGGCAGGACCAGAGATGGGGAGAGCAGAGACAGAAGACCAGAGTGATGGTAGAGGAGAGAGATGATGCATCAGGAACCTAGGCTGGAAAGGGGGTAATGAACACGAGGAATGTGGAGGAACCAAAGTGGCACATCTCAGGGATTGGAAATGCAGGTTGGAGGGCAAGGACTTATTAAAGATGACACATGGGTTTCCAGCTTGGGTAATTGTTAGATGATAGTGAGTCCCACCGCACATCGCTGAATAAAGGGGAGAAGGAAGGGTTCAGTTTGGTCCATGGGACATCCAAGTGAAATTATTTAGCAGGTAGTTGAAAGACAAAGAGTCTATACTGAAGGGAACAGATTTAGGAATCAAGCAGGGAGTGCTGGCGAGAGAGAAGGAGGGTATGTGTAGGATCCAAAGGGACCTTGTTTCTAAAGGAATATATGTTTCAAGAAGCTTGATATTTGGACACCTTTAACTCTCCCCTTCCTTCTTGCAACTCTACTGTTACAGTGTCCATGCACTTGTTTTCCCCTGGTCTTTCTTGTTTTGTCACTCTGCTTCTTTCTTCCCATGACATACCTATATCTCTGTCCCCTAACCAGGCACACACCTAAAGTACCTATAGACCCGTCATGATTCTAAATTGTAGTCATTCTTACTGACTTGTTCTAAATCCATCTAAACACTCATGATGGCCTCAGGGGTGGCCTCAGAAGCTCCCAAGATGTGAGATTGTTTCCCCTCTCAAGCCTATGTGCCTTGGGGAGGGAGTTCTAGCTGTACCAATATGGCTTTCAGCCGCTATCCTCCATAAGAGGGCCCTGGGACCCTCCCCCTTCTTCTCTTCACAATTAACACCTTCCATGTACCAGCCGGTGGGTGTGCTGTGGATAAAGCGATGATGATGATGATGACGATGATGATGGAGAATAAAGATTTATAAGTAATAGACCATTGAAGGTAGGACCATCATAGACTTCTTCCCCTCCTATTTTCGTAAGTTTTCCAGACATGCATACATTAAAAATTTAGAGAAGGTTTTGGGGAAGTTTGATACAAGTGAGTTGCTTTCTTGGGGCTTTCAAAATCCATCATCCTTCCCATGTGGGAATTATTCTAGGGCAATGAGCTGTAGAACACAAGACACTGAGTCCAGATAGAAAGCTTCTAAATCACTGCTTTGTAGGCCAGATGGCTCTCTGGAAGCAATATTGGGGCTTATTATTGGGCTGATTGTTAATTGGAGGAATATTGCACTCCCCACAGTAATCTAGTGACTACAAGACAGATCCCTCCCGTCAGGAATTCATTACAATAAATGGCCCATTCTGCCTCCTGTTAATTTAATCTCCAATCCACTATGCGTCATGTTTGTGCGGTCTAATAGAATATGGAGGACATCCATGCTTATGCTACGTCTGGCCGAAGTTATGGTCCAGCTTACTCGTGAGTCATAACCGTGTCTGTGTTAAAACTTAGCTGCGAGCCGTGTGTGCCCGTGTGGGTGTTTTATGTATGGGTGTTGTCCACGGCCTGGGAAGTTAAACCTGTTGGGGAAGGGATTTGCACTTACCTGTGAGAAAGATCTGGAACATTTCATAGAAACCGGATTAATTGCAACTGGTTCTTTACCTGTAAAGCAAGGTTTGTGAACAAAAGAAAGTGTAAGCAGATGGCAGGCCCCTTGCTGCTCCCTAGCTACTCTCTGGGGGAGAGGAGTGAGCAGCAAAAATCAAAGAATTATTCTTCCTGGATGGGAAGCTTGTGGTTCATTCTCCTGTCTACCTGAATGGGTACAGAATGGGCTTATCCTACCTCAGAAGAAGAGCAAAATGTTTTCCCCCCGCCTCTTTCTTTTCTTTTCTATTTTCGTTTCTCTTCTTTTCTTCTCTGTCCTTTTCCATTCCTTCCCTTCCTTTCCCTTCTCTCTTTTCTTTTCTTTTCTCTTTTCTTCTCTCTCTCTCTCTCTTTTTTTTTTTTAGTAAAAGCTAGCAAGTAGTATACTAGATGAGAGAATGGATTCTGGAACCAGACCACCTTGCGGGCTGTGTGTGCCTTGTGCCGTTTGTAAAACAAGATGATAATAGTGACTGTCTCATAGGGCTGCTGTAAGGATTAAATGACTTAATACATTAAAATAAAACTTCGTAGCTTGCACAGTGCTACTCAAATAGCCGTCTTCTCTCTGAAAGGTTCAGCAAGGATCCTCAGCCTGGAGCTGCCCCCCTTGCTTGAATCGCACAAAGGAATATGGACCGGGACCTCCCGGGCTGAGCCTTAAGAGGACGCCCCCACGGGTGTCCTCACGGACTCTTCTGAAGGCCCTGATCACTGGGTGGCTCTGTATTGCCCTTGAGCCTCTGGCAAGGGCAAGTCTCTCTTTCCCTGGAGTCAAGTGCTCACGCAGTCTGCGGTGTGTTTGTCTTTTGTTAGACTCTGTTTTTGTGCCCCCTCCTCCCCTAGCCCTGCAGGCCCCGGGGCCTCTTTTCATCTTGCTCAAGTTCAGGCAGCTCTGTCAAACCCCCTGTTTGCTCTGATGGAGTGTGGGTGACTCCGCGACTGCCTTCCGACCTTATCTGAGACCAGTTTTTTTTCCCCAAAGTGCTATAAGGGGCAGGCTCCGTGGTTCCTGTTTCTCTGTGCCCCGCGGGCATGGTAGGGGGCTCAGCAGCCGTGGCACGCATTCTTCAATAGAGCCCCGGGGCTCTGCACTCATTTCTATTTTCGACAGTTCTTTCCACCTGGTGGATTCCATTTCCACAGGCTTTGGATCCCTCTGTCGTTAGGAGGGCAGGCCTGGAGCCCTCCCACCAGCGCTGTCCCTGCAAAATGTTTCACCCAGTTGTCATTCCCTGCCATCAGGGAAGATAGCAACAACAACGTGCGGATGGGAAGTTTGCCGATTGGAGGGTTGATGACAATGCTTAGCATTTCCTATCCTCCTGGAGTAGGAGCCCGCGTTGGGAGCCCTACCAACAAGCCGCCCTGGTGAGCTCCCGAGTCGTGTGTCCATCCCAGACCACCTTTTTTGAAGTTGATGACATCAGAGTGACCCTCTTTCCTCATTGGCTGCTGGGGAATTTCTGGAGGGCTCACTTTGACTTTTTATCATATTCTTAGGCATTAGCAATGAGGCAGCTTTTTTGCTCCATAGTTGTCCAGAAGTTGTATTTTTCCCTTTTAATAGGAATGGGACCTTTTCCATATGCAGTAGAAACCCTGACTTTATCAGGCTATACCCTATTTGCCTCTTTTCTGACCTGGCTTTTTTCTTCACGGAGGTCCACACACAAGCCAGTAACACTTCGACATGAGTCATCTGGGCACGTGGCACCATATATTATCTCCATTTCAAATCTCTCCCCACTAACCGGGGTTGTGGTGGAGCAGAGAATCATTTCAGCGTGCCATACAAACTGACTTGCTATAACCAGCCACAGACGTTGGTCTCCTTCAAGAGTGGTGATGTAGTAGAGTGATGACCCCATGGGCTTTTGGAGAAACACTGCTTGGGTTCAACTTCTGTCTCTGCCACTTAGTAGCTAGCTGTGCAAACCTGAACAAGTCACTTCATTTCCCGGGCCTTGATTTCCTCATCTGTAAAATGGGATGATGGTAATTCATCTTACCTACCTATTAGAGTTCTGTGAAGCTTAAATGAGTGATTATGGGTGATGTGTTTAAAATAGTGCCTAGCTCTGGCGCCTGGCTGACTCAGTCGGTAGAGAATGCGACTCTTGATCTTGGGGTCATGAGTTCAAGTCCCACATTGAGCAAAGAGCTTACTTTAAAAAAAAAAAAAAGAAGAAGAAGACAAGAAAGAAAATGGGGCCCTTGGATGACTCAGTTGGAAGAGCATCTTTCATCTTTCATCTCCAGGTCATGAGTTTGAGACTCATGTGGGGCGTAGAGATTACTTAAATAAATACACAAGTTAAAAATAAAATAGCGCCTAGGTCATTGTAACCATTTGGGATGTAGTAGCTACAGTCTCCTTCTCTATTCCATTGTTGTTGATTGTCTGACCTAGCTATTTCCAGCAAGTCCTGGTCTTCATGGACTGAGAGGAGCAAACATACTTTTACTGAGGAAGAGTGACGTCGAAATATAACCTATTTCTGCTGATAGAGATGGGAGTAGGCAGGGGAAGAGATGAAATAAAAGTGGGAATTATAAAATGGGTGATGGGCACACGGAAGTTTTGTTCCTCTATTATTTTCTCATTTCCGTGCGTATTCATTGTCCGTAGTAAAAAGGTACAAACAAGACGAGAGCCGAATTCTGAACCGTATCAGTGTGTATAGAGTGCAGCGAGCCGGGAGCCCTACTAGCGTCTGGGTGGAAAGCCAGATGGCTACAAGCTGCCTGGAAAATAGTCTGACAGGATATAGCAAGAACCCTAAAAACATTTGTTCTAGTTATAATTGCTGCATGAAAAATTACCCAGAAACTTGGGTTAAAACACCGTTTTATTATTTAAAAACAAAAACAAAAACAAAACAAGAACAAAAACAAAAACCCACACCATCATATGAAGCTCCCAGATTCTGCGCATCAGGAATTCAAACAGTCGGGACGGAAAGTCTGTCGCATGGCGTTGGGGGGGCCTCAGCGGGTAAGATCCACAGGCTGGGTGGGGGTGACTCAGCGGCTTGGGCTGCAATCTTCTGACGGTATGTTTACTCCCAAGTTTGGTGCCTAGACTGGTGTGACCCAAAGAGTAGGGCTTTACTGGGCCCCCATGTGGTCTGGCCTCCTCTTGGCATGGGGGCCTTGTGGTTGTCTGGTTGGTTGTGCGGCGGTCGTGGGGGCTCCGAATGTCCGTGCTCTGACCATCAAAGTTCAAAGCTCACACAGCCTCACTTCTGCTGGGTCTGTTGGTTGAGGTTGTCACTAGCCTGCCCAGATCCCAGGAGAGGGGGGAGTAGACCCCAGCTCTTTCTGGGAGGGGTGCCAGAGAATTTGGGGGTCTCGTTTCAAAACTGCCTCAGTGCTAATGACTTCTGATGTGATTTCACTTCGAGGAATTTATCTTAATGAGATTATTCAAAATGTGAACCAAGTTTTGTGTGTAAATAAATATACGTATACATAGAAATTTCAGTATAACTTATAACAATGAAGTATTAGCAATAAACCTAATGACTCACAATAGGAAAAGAATAAATAAATGTTGGCGAAGGGCAAAGATCATGTAAAGCCTTTAGTGATCTAGTACACGGGGAAGTGTTCATATTTTAATTTAAAATGATAAATGTGAGATTCATTCTGTATATAACATTTAATCTACCATGTTTTAAAAAACCTGAATTGCTAAAAATTGCATAGACAATGACAAGAAGGAAGCATATTAAATATTAACAGTAACTATCTCCCAGCAGTGAGATTATGGGCACTTTAAATTTTTTTCTTTATCATTTTCTGCTTTTCCAAAAATTTCAGCAATTGGCACGTATTGCTTTTGCCGTCGCAACTAGAAATTCCAATTTATTGTGCACATTAAAAAAATAATACTGACTCTTAACCATTATGCTTGTTATATTAAACTGGAAGAAAACACTTGCTGCCTTGATTAAAACTTGCATTTATATCACCATGCGTACTCCCTCGGGGATGCCAAAGGGGGATGGGTGAACCGAACAGGATTGGCAGCATTTTTCAGAATCTTGTTTCGGCTGGTCTAGGTCTCTTCCCTCACCCTATCCCCTCCATTTTTAGGACTGACAGATGTTCTCCTCTCTGCTCGGAGTAGCTAAGATCTGGCAAGAGAGTGTGTGTTGCCCTCAGGACATTTGCACATTCCCTATCTGTTCAGAAGACAGACGACTGGGAAGCTAGACCCCAGCCCCCAAGCCCCAGCTAGGAGTTTTCCTCTGCAATGAACTTTGGTTCTTCAGTAAGTCTTCCTGGCTTTTTTTCTAGGACACATCCTCCTCTCTACCCCACATGCATAGGTCCTTCCATGCCCAGATCCTACTGCATCTTTCCCTGGGCTTCAGGGAGTCATCTGCTCTGCTGACCACCTGCTCCCTTTTCCAAGGGCTGCAAACTGCTGGCCCTACAGTCTCATCTCTTTTCATCACCTCTGCCTGCTGCACCTTTACCAGTCAGTTGATGAGATTGGTTGTAAGTGAGACTTGGTGTCTAGGCTCATCAGAGGGCATCCCTGGCACCTATCTGCCCTGAAATCTGTAGCTTCCAGTATCACTCAGACAGCTACCTTTGCTCCCATCTCAGCCTCCAAGCAGATGACTGTGCTTGGTTCCAGTGGTACCTGGGGGCTCAAGTGAACCTCCCATGACTACCAATGCCATCTCTCTTTCCCCAAGACTACGGCACCTTGGGACCCATCAATAAATGTAACAGATGGATAGACCTGAGTCACACCATGCAGTGTGGCTCCAGATGTAGTTTTCCCATAGTCTGTGTAATAAATGACTTCTTTAAAAAGATTGCGAACATTTAATCAGTTAATACATTCAGTAGGCAACACTTGAAATAAACTAGCTCTAAAGCTATGTGTTATTACTGGTATTATCTTCCTAACAGTCTTCTGGCCGGACTCACTGGTAATAGTGCTCTCATTTTAATATAAAATTCCTCAGAATAGTTTTTAAAACAGTTAGAGTAATCAAACGTACTCTATTTTGTTTTAGATCACCTAGAATTAATACCATTGGGCATTTTAGCGTAACACAAAATTGTCTTCTGTGTGAAGAATCAGCTGTCCGTGTCCTTACTTTATGGTTTGTTTGATATTATGCGAACAGAGGATTAAGGGGAGAGATGAAATATAGTTTAGGATAGAAAGGGAAATGGTTTATGATGCAAACGCTGACTAATATGGTTAAATCATTTGATCCTCTTAAAGGCTTTGCAAACCGGGAAAGATTTTACCTCTATTCCAACCCAGTTTCGACGACTGAATTGTTTATACACTCAAACAAACAAAGTGTCATCTTTGCTACTTGGCACCACAAATGTTCTAGTTCTTCTGGAGGTACGGTAAGGTGACAGGATTCCTGCTTTGGTTATAGTCTGACCATGAGACTTATGTTGGCTGAGGACTTGTGAGTAGATATAACAAGATATATCACTTTTGGATGAAGCTTGGGGAATGGGGGTGTACTCTGCCACATTTTATGCCCCTGCTGGGTTCAGATGGAGGTTTTATGACCTGGATGTTTCCAAGTACCTGGATGAGCAGAGTCTCTCCAACCTGCATCAGACATGTAGTGAGATGGAGAAATGTACTTATGAAGCCATTGAGATTTCAGGATTGTTTGCTATTGGCACATAACTGAATCCATCATGACTGGTAATAGAGGTAGCTAACTAGCTGATGGGTAGGTGTGTCCGTAGGTAGACAGATATGCAGAGAGATAAACATTCAGATATCCTGGTAGTAGTTGATCATGGGTAGGAAAGCCAGTCTAGAAACCATGACTCCAAAATTCCTACTCTCACTTTGACTAATTAGTCTACTAGTCACTATCTTTGATTACAATTCATTTGAATCCCCTTTCTCTGAGTTAAAATTATATTTCAATCCTGTTGATTATTTAGAGTTTTTGCAAGGTATTTTCAGTGTGTGGGGGGGAGACAAATTATAATGCAGGGTGCACAGTATGGCTCGGTTTTTGCCAAGAAAAAACTTATATATGATTAGAGAAATGTCTGAAAGGTTATATACCAAAATATAAACTATAGGGGGAATGCAGATGATTTTCATTTTCCTTGTGTTTCCATGTTTTCTACTTAAAAATAGAAGCAGCTGTCATGAGCTTCTATTGCTTTTGTTCTGATCAGTGTCCATGACTTCAGGTAAATACCCTGTCTTTGGTCCATGTGATTCTGGATGTCCTGACAGCTAAGCATTTCTCCCTTCCCACCTCACTGCCTCCGCACCCCACCCCACCCAGCGTGAAGTGGTTACATATCATCTGGCCTCGGCCAGTCACATGCTCTCCTGGAATCTGAACCTCCGTACCTACACTTGGAATGATTTGTGGCATTGTATCATCCGGTGGCAATGTCAAAAAAAGATTCTTTGGAAATTTGTTGGGTTCTGTCTTTCTTGAGGTTTTAGGAGTTACTTTAATTTTAGGGTTATACAGTTTCTTCCGTTCATTTTTCTAAAAGTTTTATTTTAAGTAATTTCTACACCCAACGTGGAGCTCAAGTGCATGACTCTAAGGTCAAGAGTCCCATTTTCTACCTACTGAGCCCGCCACGTGCCCCTGTTCATTTTGTCTTTGGTCTGAACTGATTTGGGGGTTTGCAATGAAAATGTTTTTACTAACACATGTTTGGTTTACAAGATTAACAAGATAAAACATAAAGAACGAATTTGTTCTGTCCTCTTGCCCATGAAGAGTTAAGTCACGGAAACTTTTTAGGCTCTTTATTCTTGCTTCTTTCAAGCCGGTTGTGAGTTTTAGTGAGCTTCTTTTAAGAATGAGCAAGACATTTATAATCAGCTAGGGCTGGGTGTATGTGTGTGCATGCTTATGGGGACACGTGGTGTTGTGTGATAATTGGAACTTAAGCTGAACTTATGTGAACTCAGACACGCTGGGAGTGCATGAGTCAAGGTCATACAGGCATGTGTGTGTGATGCTAAAAATGGTGGGTCAATATCCTTCTATTCTAGCTAGCCACCCACCATTTCATCCACACCTGCTAGTTATATTATACGAACATATTATTTCTGGCTCCTTTCATGTAGTGACTTGGACTGCCCCAAGCAATGGACCTTCCTAGCAATTTGGTCCTATGCTCTCTAGTACCTTTATATCAAAGCTATTACAGGGACCGTATTTCCTCCCTCATTCCCCATTCACTAAGTATTTGTTGAGCAATTGCCATGTGCCAAGAGATGTACCAGTTGCTGGGGATCCAAAGCAAGTAAGACAAGACTCTGTCTTAAGCTTCTGGGTTCATAAGGACCATGGGAAACATACCTAGACCCCTTTGGAGGCTAACCAAGATAACTCTGGAGAATTCCCCACCCCCTACTTCCATGGGAAAGGAGTCTGGTAGTCATTAATGTTACTCCCCAATATTTCCGGCTCTCCTCCTTTAGCGCACATGGTACCATTGCATATCCATTCCTCTGGAAGTTAAGAGCAGTCATGTGACTTGCTTTGGCCAATAGGAGGTCAGTGGAAATAACATGTCACTTCTGGGAAAAAGCCTTGGTGAACAAGTGCATAGTTTTCTATGTCAGTGACTGGCCATGTTCTAGATGTTGAGGCCCTTAGCCTGGGTTCCATAATAAGGATGATTTGGAATAGAGCCCCTGACACTGACCCAAGATAGACGATTATTTAAATGTGAAAAAACTTTCTTGTTTTAAGCCACTGAGTTTGAGAGTGTTTATTACCTCAACAGAACCTAGCCTTCCCTGACAGATACAGTGGGCATCTCTCAGACCCGGCAAGAGGTTTTGTGGCCCTGAACCGGGCTATCTAGTCTGAGTTGGGATGGGGCGTCCTGGTGACCCTGCAACACTAAATGAACAAAGGTAACACTGAACTTACTGTAGCTGGAATTCCCAGAAACAACAGTCCTTTCAAGTTGAGTAATTCCCCCTCTGCTTCAAAGGGGCCGCCTCACCTTGCCATCAAAGTCTTTGAAAGAGTAAAACCCAAGGGCAGACCTACTTGGCAACAGTAGGTCCATACCTGGTGAAAAAAAAGGGACCACCCCTGAGAACCAGGATTAGAACTGTGTGTAGCAAAACAGACCTAAAGACAGTGGGCAAACTGGCGTGCCCTACTGAGAATTTCTAATCTTGAAATCTGGGCTTCCCGTTTCACTCTGCATTTAGAATTTAGAAATGGCTGAAGCCATTTCTGAGATGTATTTCAACAGAAAAAAAAATGGCCCACATCTTATCCATTCGTCCGTTGAAGGGCATCTTGGTTCTTTCCACAGTTTGGCGACCGTGGCCATTGCTGCTATAAACATTGGGGTACAGATGGCCCTTCTTTTCACTACATCTGTATCTTTGGGGTAAATACCCAGTAGTGCAATTGCAGGGTCATAGGGAAGCTCTATTTTTAATTTCTTGAGGAATCTCCACACTGTTCTCCAAAGTGGCTGCACCAACTTGCATTCCCACCAACAGTGTAAGAGGGTTCCCCTTTCTCCACATCCCCTCCAATACATGTTGTTTCCTGTCTTGCTAATTTTGGCCATTCTAACTGGTGTAAGGTGGTATCTCAATGTGGTTTTAATTTGAATCTCCCTGATGGCTAGTGATGATGAACATTTTTTCATGTGTCTGATAGCCATTTGTATGTCTTCATTGGAGAAGTGTCTGCCCATTTTTTGATATGATTGTCTGTTTTGTGTGTGTTGAGTTTGAGGAGTTCTTTATAGATCCTGGATATCAACCTTTTGTCTGTACTGTCATTTGCAAATATCTTCTCCCATTCGGTGGGTTGCCTCTTTGTTTTGTTGACTGTTTCCTTTGCTGCGCAGAAGCTTTTGATTTTGATGAAGTCCCAAAAGTTCATTTTTGCTTTTGTTTCCTTTGCCTTTGGAGACATATCTTGAAAGCAGTTGCTGCGGCTGATATCGAAGAGGTTACTGCCTATATTCTCCTCTAGGATTCTGATGGATTCCTGTCTCACGTTGAGGTCTTTTATCCATTTTGAGTTTATTTTTGTGTACGGTGTAAGAGAATGGTCGAGTTTCATTCTTCTACATATAGCTGTCCAGTTTTCCCAGCACCATTTATTGAAGAGACTGTCTTTTTTCCACTGGATATTTTTTCCCGTTTTGTCAAAGATTATTTGACCATAGAGTTGAGGGTCCATATCTGTTCCACTGGTCTGTGTGTCTGTTTTTATGCCAGTACCATGCTGTCTTGGTGATCACAGCTTTGTAGTAAAGCTTGAAATCAGGTAACGTGATGCCCGCAGTTTTATTTTTGTTTTTCAACATTTCCTTAATGATTTGGGGTCTCTTCTGATTCCATACAAATTTTTGGATTATTTGCTCCAGCTCTTTGAAAAATACTGGTGGAATTTTGATCAGAATGGCATTAAAAGTATAGATTGCTCTAGGCAGTATAGACATTTTAGCAATGTTTATTCTTCTGATCCAAGAGATGGAATGGTCTTCCATCTTTTTGTGTCTTCTTCAGTTTCTTTCATGAGTGTTCTGTAGTTCCTCGAGTACAGATCCTTTACCTCTTTGGTTAGGTTTATTCCCAGGTATCTTATGGTTCTTGGTGCTATAGTAAATGGAATCGATTCTCTAATTTCCCTTTCTGTATTTTCATTGTTCGTGTATAAGAAAGCCACTGATTTCTGTACATTGACTTTGTATCCTGCCACGTTGCTGAATTGTTGTATGAGTTCTAGTAGTTTGGGGGTAGAGTCTTTTGGGTTTTCCATATAAAGAATCATGTCATCTGCAAAGAGAGAGAGTTTGACTTCTTCATTGCTAATTTGGATACCTTTAATTTCTCTTTGTTGGCCGATTGCTGTTGCTAGGACTTCTAATATGGGTGAATGGATAAGGAAGATGTGGTCCATATACACTATGGAGTATTATGCTTCCATCAGAAAGGATGAATACCCAACTTTTGTAGCAACATGGACGGGACTGGAAGAAATTATGCTGAGTGAAATAAGTCAAGCAGAGAGAGCCCATTATCATATGGTTTCACTTATTTGTGGAGCATAACAAATAGCATGGAGGACAAGGGGAGTTAGAGAGGAGAAGGGAGTTGAGGGAAATTGGAAGAGGAGGTGAACCATGAGAGACTATGGACTCTGAAAAACAATCTGAGGGTTTTGAAGGGGCATGGGGTGGGAGGTTGGGGGAACCAGGTGGTGGGTATTGGAGAGGGCACAGATTGCATGGAGCACTGGGTGTGGTGCAAAAACAATGAATACTGTTAAGCTGAAAATAAATTAAAGAAAAAAAATGGTGTGGACGTCACTAGAAACTAAGAAAATACAATGCAAAACAGCACAATGATCATTTTCTTCCATTATTAATTTGATGAGATATTTTAAAGGTCTTGTGCGGGCAAAGGGGATATAAATTCCTATAGTCTTTCTGCAAACTGATAAGATAGCAGATATCAAAAGCCTTAAAAATAAAAAAATAATAGTAAAATAAAGAGCTTTAAAAACATGTATGCTCAGCAATCCCTTCTTGCACGGTAATAGAATTTTTAGCTGGGCTACTCGGACTAAAGATGATATTCCCAGCTTTCCCTGCAGCTGAGAATGAGCACATGAGTAAGTTTCGGCCAATGGGACGAGAGCAGAAGAGATGTGGTGTCCTCCAGGCTGAGCTGTGAAGGGACACAAGTGAGGTCTCTCGTTTCCCTTTTTTTTCTTTGTCCTACTGTCTAGAATTCAGATCACTTGGACAAGAGCATCATCTAGGGATGCTGAAGCCTCAAGACAGAAAGAGCCTGGGTCCTTGATATCATGGAACCAAAACCACCATCCCAGCTCTGACTTTATCCCAGATATAAATACATGTATGTTAATTAAATCCCAGCATGTCACATAAGTGGCCAAAAATATCCCATCTAATGCAGCAGAATCCCTACTTTTGGAGATTTATCCTCAGTCAGTAATTGAGGGTGTGTGTAAAGATGTAAGTAACAGCGAAAGCTATCACAGACCTTATGTGAAAGTTGCAAAGAAACTACTAATGGTTCAGTTAAAGAAATGATACTGTATTTGTAATAACTTATTATAGTTTACAATGGAATACTAGGGAGCCATTCAAAATTATTACATATAAGAATATTTATTGATGTAGAAAAACATCTATTTTTTAACTACAGGTGTAAGATGGGAAAACGAGCCTGTGTAGAAAATCTCAGCTTTTCTCTCTCCACCTGCAAAGAATTCTAACTGAGCCCTGGAGCTTTATCTCTCTCCCTCATTCTTGTGGAAGGACAGGTCTTGCCAGATGAGCTTTCTTAGGCTTCTGTCTTGAGAACTGAGAGGAAAGAAAAAGGGGGAGAAAGATATAGGCACGTTGGCTAGGGCTAGGAGGATATTTCCTGAAGGGTTTTGAGAAAGGAGAGGTGAGCTGTTGCATGTGAGACAGTGGGTGGGAGAAGAAAAAGGAGACTTTGAAAAATATGCCTGTGGACCATATGCCTCTTCAAGGTGTTTGGGCTGAAATGACTTCAGGCTGCTATGAAATGCAGGCATTGAACCATGCGGTCTCCTATCGTGGACATAGAAATGGGTCCTGAAGATATATATCGAACACTCAGGGTTTTTTCTTTTTTGTTTTTTGTTTTTTAGCTAAATTTTTCTTTGGGTAGGTAAAAATCCATCTTCTGCTTTTCAGTTTTCTGCTAGCACTTCTCCATTTGTAATGAAAAACAAATGCTTAGATGTATTTTTTTAAATGGCTGCTGAGCCTCGCTAACATAAGTGGAAACATAAATTCATCCTGTCCTTTTCCCTTAGCACAGGGAGAGGTGAGGGGAGAGGTTAGGGGAGAGGAGGAGGCAAGTTCTCACCTCCACTTCTCAGCAACACACACCCCTAACTGCTAGAACCTTCCACATGTCTTCTTCTGCATGCTCTGAGCCAGTTAGAGTCAGGCCAGGTGGGGCATGTCCACAGTTCCCCAACCACCCAATGGTGGAGAGGATGAGGGAGCTTGGTAGCAGTCTGCTGCCTTTTTTCTGGGATGATGGGACCATAGACACCCACCTGGGCATCCATGGCAGGCCCTCTCACTACCTTACCAAGTCCTCACCCTACCCAACAGACCTCCTGCTCCCATTCCTCGTTTTTATTTTGGTAGGATGGAAATGCAGCTGGTTGGAATCCTGGTCACCATGACCCTCTCTAGAAAAGAAATGAACTCTACCTGTGGAATTCGTGATCTATAGCTGTGGCACATGCCTGATGGCTTGAAAATGACAGCTTCACAGAACGTTCTGGTGCCCCTTTTTCCCCCACTTCAGGGAGGATCTATGAGAGGCAATGGAGGAGGTCCCAGGTTCTGGTAATCCCAACATAGGAAGGAAAGAGAGAATGGTGTTTTGTTAGTCCACATCAGTGAGAATTGATTAAATCTCTTGCTTGAATATTTTTAGCTATTCCTGTCCCCAGGGAGATGTCCTGAAGTCTTCTGGGCAGCTAGAGAGATAAAATATAAGGAGTATGGCAGGAACAGTTGGGCACCATTGGTGGGAATGCAAATTGGTACAGCCACTGTGGAAACCAGTATGGAAGTCCCTCAAAAAATTAAAAATAGAAATATCATATGCACTACTGGGTATTTACCCAAAGAAATACTAATTCAAAAAGATATATGCACCCCTATGTTTATTGTAGCATTATTTGCATTTGCCAAGGTATGGAAGCAACCCACGTGTCCATCGATAGATGAATAGATAAAGATGGGATATATATACACATCACACACGTAAAGGAATCTAAAAAAAGCCACAAAAAAGAATGAGATCTTGCTACTTATGACAACATGGGTGGACCTAGAGGGGATTATGCTAAGTGAAATAAGTCAGCAGAGAAAGACAATTACCTTCTGACAGCACTTACATGTGAAATATAAAAGAACAAATGAGCAGAATTAGACCCATAAATACAGAGAACAAACCGATGGTTTCCAGAGGGGAGGTAGGTGGGGGATGGGTGACATGAGTGGAGGGGAGTGGGAGGTACATACTTACAGTTATGGAGTGAATAAGTCGTGGGAATGGAAGGCAGAGCACAGGGAACACGGAATACTGTGTACAGTATTGCATGTCAACTTGACCTAGGCAATACAGAGGCAGGTATTTCAAGTCTACTGTGCTGTGTATGGTACAATGACATTGTGACAGCATTGCACGGTGACAGATGGTAGCTACACTTGCTGTGAGCACCACACAGAGACTTGTTGAATCACTACGGTGTACACCTGAAAGTAATGTTACATTGTGTGTCAACTGTACTCAGATTAAAAATTTAAAAAGAGGGTGGCAACCGAGGTCATTCCATCTATAGAGGACCCCCTTTTAACGAGCTGCACTTGCTGGAGACTTCATACCGAGCCTTTGTTCCATGACGTATGTCCCAGTGACTGACCTGGAGCGTACTCTACACGTACAATTGTAGCTGTGAGGGAGATGGGAGGATGAACGAGAGAATCCATAATTACTGTGGGAGGACTATTTCAGCAGGTCACATGGAAATTATTAGTCAGCAGTGGGCCACTAACCTGCCCAGTCATCTGGGGGACGTGGGGTGTAGTTCCTGGGGAATTGATTCCCAGCTCTGTGAACGCATTTGACCTTCATGGGGCAGGTGGGGGCCAGAGGACCCATGGACCTGAATGGCACGGTTTTAATAAGGGTCTTCATGAGTCTCTCTGGGTTTGCAATCATTCCAGAGAGCTGGAAAATTCCCAAGATGGAGAAAGCCACCATCTTGACGGCCATCTGAGGATGTCATAGCACATATGACAACATGTGGTATGGTACTTCAAAACAGAACAGAATGCCCTTGAAGACCCCTGGGTAATGAAAGTCCACGTTTCTTAGCACTGTATGTGAATGGGTCATGGGAGCAGAACACTTTTTAGGCAGGACCGCCTGTTATTGGCAGGAATCAGTGCAAAATAAAAGTGAGGCCCCTTGTTTAAAAAATATTACGAATTTCAAGACAGAAACAGGGGAGCATTAAATCAACCATGGAGTCCTTCTAAGCATGAGGTCCTTATGTGACTCTACAGGTTGAACGCCCATGAAGCCGGCTCTATTTTAAAAATTCCCAAGAGAGTCTTTGAGATTGGCTGAGGAGGGAGAGGGCCAAAGCAGTGTTGAGCTGTACAATAATTACTGATATTATTCTCTTTCCTGCTTTAATCTCTATGGTTTTACTAGGTGTTTCCTCATGGACTATAAAATTTGCCCATAGGCACATTTGCCCCCCAGCTACCAATTCATTTCTCTCATTCTCTTCACAGCCTGACTTCTCAGAAGCCCAGGCTACAATAGCTATTTCTGCTTTTATTCCGATTAGACAGTCAGCGACATTTAAAAATCAAATTTTGTCCCCCACAAATCTACCAAATCTTACCAGTAGGGCTCTCGTGTGTGAGTTAGGGGTACTTCTAACAAGTAACAGATAATCTGGCATTCAGCGGTATAGACCAACAGGAGTGTATTAATTTTTCTCACATTTCAGGAGGTCTGGAGATAGGCAGTTGCAGATGTTGGTTTAACAGATCAACCTCGTCAAGATCCACATGACGCTTTCACCACATGCTTGTAGGGTTTCCCCCACTCCCACCCTGCTCAGCTCCCAGAATCAAGGCTGGAAGGGGAGAGAAGGAGTAATGCCAACCATGTCCTCAGTCCAGATGTAAAACAAACCCCCCAAAGCTAAATGGCATCAAAACAACCATTTAATTATGCTCACAGATTCTGCGGCATGGGAGCATGTACAGAGCACCATGGGGAAAGGTGGTCCTAACCCACCATGTCTGGGGTCTCAGCTGGGAAGACTGGAAGTCTCAGTTCAATCACGGGGCTGCAAACCCCGAGACACTTCCTTACTCCTAAGCTTCATGGTTGGTGCTGTTGGCCAGAATGTCTAGACCCAGTCTCTCCATGGGGTGTCCTGGTATAGGCTGGACTAGGCTTCCACACAGCATGGCCGCTGGCTTCCAGAAGCAAGTGTACCGAAAGAAGACGTGGAGACGCACAGCATTTTTGTGATCTAACCTCACACGTCCCGATGTCGCTTTCGGTGCACTCTGTTGGCTAAGACTAAAGAAACACCTCCCTCCAGGGTCAAGGGAAGAGGACATTGACTCCACCTCCTCCTGGGAGTTCTACAATCACTCTGTTGGAAGAGCACACCTGGTGGGAGATACTTTTGCGGCCATCTTTGCAAAATACAATCGACCCCAAATTCTTTTATCAAGAAAGCAACACTTTCCCAGAAACCAGGCTGCAAAGTGACACTTTCATCTCATCGAACCCATCTAGGTCACATGGGTGCTTAGTGCGGAGGGAGGGTGAGGAAGGCAGCATTTGACTTTCAAGTCTCTTCGGTGGAAGCTGGTGTGGGGGAGAGGAAGGGATGATGGTTAGGTAGGGGATCAGCAAAGTCTGTCACGCTCCCACCCACGCTCCCTTCAACCACTCCCTCCTCTCTGCTCTTTGTTCTCCACACAGCCTTCTAGATAGCGCCTATACAATTTTTACTGCATTTACTTATTTGTTTCTTTCGGCTATATTCCAAGCCCTTTCTACACAGACTGGGAATTATTCATCTTAGCCTCTCCAAGGTCTATGCTCTCTGCCTGGCACAGGGGAATGTTGAATACAACCCTTATTGAAGAAATGGCAGGTAAGGTTCCAGAATTTCCTGAGTAGACTAACTACTAGACTTAGATGTTTTGGGTCCAAGATTATGAATAGTTTTAATGGAAAGACAGAAAAAAGTCCATCTTGAGTATCCACGATAGCTAACTCGCCTGGTGGCTTATAGATACCAAAGGAAAGACCCAAAGGTCCAGAAGATTCTTTTCAGTAGTGATAATCCTAACTCCCTTGTTTTATGCAGAGTGGTCTTACCAACACCATCCTATTTGTTTCTCATAACCAACCACTTCGAACATTCAGAAGGGCAGATATTCCCATTCGGTAAAAATATCTTGGATTTAAGGCTAAGAGAGTTGTTCAGGCTAATATGTGCAGGAAAGCATGGTAATCTCTTTTTTAAATTAACCACACATACAGTTTAAGTCTGGAAGCCTGTGTGATAGATTGTAAGCATTTAGTGCCTACTTGGAGTTGGCTCTGATTGTGGTGCAGTTTCTGAAAATAACCATGAAGTTTAAAATTACAAGTTTGCATACACACATTGAATATATATATATATATATATATATATATATATATATATAGGCATTAGGATACACATACATACATACACACATAGAAATACATATAAAACCAAGTACCATTTACCTTGAAGTTATTTGACAGGATTATGTACGACGATATTCTAGAAAAAGAGCTGTGATTTTCCTTAAACATAATTTTCTCTCCAAAGTTTGGGTAGAGTGAGGTCTGTTTGCAAATTTGGTTTCACCCCACTCTTGCATGCCTGGCTTCTGGCCTTGGCAGTGGCGCAAACATGGAAGAACAGTAGTCTCTCTCAGGAAGAAGGAATGGGACAGAACTGTCAACAGTATTAACTCAGCAACATGTCGTCTTTGCCAGGGGACGAGGGAGCGTCCTACGGAGCAGAGCCAAGGAAAGGAACAAAAGCTACCCTGGGTCATCCTAAAAATGTTTCTGCACTTCCCTAGGAGATAACCCCTGCTCTGTGTACGTTCAAACAATGGAGTTGGAAGTGGAGGTACGAGAGTGATGGTGATGGAGGACACGTCAGGGTTAATCATGAAGGAAATGAGCGAGGTACCTAATACCAGGTGAGTCAGTATTCCCTAGGCTCTGTTTGAAGAACAAGTGCTTAAAAACCTATACGTAGAGTCATTCCTATTTCAAACAAACAATTTGGATCTTTACCATTTCAACCCAGTAATTCACGGTGAATGTGGTGACGGCTCTCTCCGTTTCTTTTACAGTATTTATCTTATGTCCCTGTGTAAGAGTATCGGTATATAAACCCTCACGGTTCCAGGACCAGGGGCTGCAGGGCTCATGGTGGAGAGGGACAAGGTCTTACTTATCTCTGTGTCTAGCAGAGGCCCCGCACATAGCTTTGTACTTAGTAGCTTAGTAAATGTTGTTTGAATTGAATAGTTCTGGGTAGAGGCTGCTAAGGCAGATAATAGAGACTTAATTAGGTTCAATCAATATATCATAAAATTCCTGGGGAAATTCAATTATAGGTCCAGGCTATGAAGGTAAGAGCAGAGTCTAAAATGGCCGGGGTTATTATCTATCGCTTTTGGCATTCAGAAGATCTTGACCCCCATATCCTGGTGCCTGCAGGAAGTGAAACAAGGATCTGGCTAGCAATTCGAGGGGCTGCCTTAAAATGCTTGAAATGCATTTTCTAGAATGCTCCATGCTTTGGGCCGCTTTTTAGGAGTAGCAGTATCCAACCAAAAAAGCACATTCCCTGTAGACCAGATCCTGGTAATGGCACAAAATATAATTCCTAGTGCCCAGAAGTCAGGCACGTCACATGCAGAATATCTTTATGCCCCTGATGGACACTTATTGTAATGTTGTATGACAACCATGATAAGGGTGAATGAACCTTGAACCAGATGGCAAATAAAAATTACTTTTCGTTTTCAGCAAGCCCTGGGTAGACGACAATGGCTCAGACTCCTGTCTTCTTCCTCATTTGATGATTATGATCCCTGACACCCGAATGGGAGGTCAAAGTTTAAAAGAGTGTGCCTCTCTAGAACTCAGGCTTGCTAGAACCTCCTGTTTTTGCGACATCTGACTGGTGGCAGATCAGACAGCCACCCCCTTCTGTCGTGCTATTTACCATGGCATCAACTCTTACCTCCAAGTGGCCGGCCTGCTCCAAGCATGTCATCCCCAGCCTGAACCTCTGATCTGAGCTCAGTTCCATTCAGTGATTCATTCCAAGTTGATTTACTGAGCATCTACTAGGGGCCAGATAGTCTTTCTGGTGGTTGAGCTAGAATGAGATGTGATCTCTTCCCTTAAGGAGCTCCCAGACTCTTAGGGAGAGAGAAAGACCCATATTCATGATATAGGGTTAATGGGGCTACAATAAATCATAGCCAGAGGGGCGCCTGGGTGGCTCAGTCGATTAAGCACCTGACTTTTGGTTATGGCTCAGATTGTGATTTCAGGGTCGTGAGATCGAGCCCCACACTGGGCTCCATGCTCCGTACGGTGCCTGCTTAAGATCCTTTCTCTTCCCCTCCCTCTGCCCCTCCCCCCACCTGCGTGCTCTCAAAACCAAACCAGACCAAACACAAAAACAAAAACAACGTTAAAAACATAACCAGAGGATTCTAGAAGCACCAGCGAGTTTGGGATGGGACCTTCCATAGGAGACAACTTTCCTAGTGGTCATCTCCACCTACCTAAGACTCAACATTTCCTAATTTTCTCTCCAAAACTTTCATTGGGGCGCCTGGGTGGCTCAGTGGGTTAAAGCCTCTGCCTTCGGCTCAGGTCACGATCCCAGGGTCCCGGGATCGAGCCCTGCTTCCTCCTCTCTCTCTCTGCCTGCCTCTCTGCCTCCTTGTGATTTCTGTCTGAAAAATAAATAGATAAAATCTTTAAAAAAAAAAAAAAACACCTTTCATTGCTTCCTAATTTTTTGCACTTTGGTCCATAGTGCTACTATTTACCCTGCCCCCCACACCCCCACCCAAGCCATCAACCATTAGGTCTTATCAGTTCTTCCCTGCGTTTTAGCTCAGAGCCTTTGTTTTCTGCTCTCCCCATCACAATCCCAAGCACCTGGTGTTGTCAAAGTTAGGAAACCCAAACAAGCTAACGAGCTCCAGCCACCCACTCGTCCACGCCCCAGCGCCTCGCTCTCAGGCTTGCGGAACTAGCCTCCTAGCTAGCCCGGGCTTGCCCAGACGGGCCCCCCCTGGATGTGTGCCTGGCACCTGGCTGGCTTGATCATGTGGCTTGAGGATGAAGGGGGCAGGAGACAGAAAACGCTCCGCAAACCTGGGAAACAGGATGCAGTCCAGGTGAGTGCGTAGCACCTAAAGAGGCAGGAGAGGCCAGTAGGTACCTAGGGGTTTCCAGCCGGGAAGGCCAGCCGGGAAGCAGCAATGACCCGAGGGACAAGATGCCCAGGTGAAGAGGAAGGTAATTGTATTAATTTGCTATGGCAGTTGTAGCAAATTACTGTAAACTTGGTAGCTTACAGCCACAGAAATGTATTCCGTCACAGTTCTGGAGACCCGGAAATCGCGATCAGTGTCACAGGGCCACCCTCTCCCCAGAGGCTGGAGGGGAGAATCCGCTCTCACAGCCCCCAGGCTCTGGGGACTGCTGCTCCGCTCGGAGCTGCGTCAATCCCATCTCTGGCTTCGCCGTCCCACAGCCGTCCCCTTTCTGGGTCTTTTCACCCTCTGCTTCTCTCCCATAAAGACACATGTGGTTGCATTTTAGGACCCATCCAGATAATCCAGGATAATCCCATGTCAAGATCCTTAATTTAGTCACATCTGCAAAGACCTTTTTTTTGCCACATACAGTAATGGCCACAGTTTCTGGAGATTAGGATGCGGATGTCTTTTTTTTTTTTTTTTTTGGTAGGATAGGGGAAGGCATTATGAAGCCTATTTCAGTGACAAAGTAAATTTGAAATCACGATCCTGGCTTATACATCTGACCTTGCGGTTATTTCAGACTAGAGCTGGGTTTGGGCCATGCGGATGAGGCACATGGTATTTCTTTCCCGGGGAAACAGCATGAGCAAAGGCCCAGGGGCAGCTGTGCAGATGTAGGGAAGAGACCAAGGACTAGGCCAACTCCACTGGAAATGTCATGTGTGTTTTGTCAGAGTGCGTGCTCAGACTGGCTACATAATTAAAGAGGGACGAACTAACATAAAAGCAGGAGCTGTTGAGGGCTGTGTCCAAGAAAGGGAGAATGTTGTTGCTTCCTGCGCGGGAAATGGCATCTTGGAAGCCTTGTTGTAGGAGGATAAGTCTGCCCTCTCCTTGTAAAAGCCACTCCCTTCCTAACTGATAAGCTTTATGCAGAAGCTTAAATTAATGCTCCAGATGCCCAAATGCTATCTCTGGAGGCCACCTCAGACCTTCCTCTCATCATGTTACTAACATGTGGAGCCTTACACAAAACTATGAATAAAAATCTAATTTCTTCAACAGCCCACCCCGCCCTTGATGATTTGGCCTCTCAATGGCTCAACATCAACTCCTATTTTTCACATTCCCCACTGGCCCCCTTTCAGGTCTTTGAAGATGTCTAATTCATTCCCGCTAAAGGGTTTTTGAATGTGCTTCCCCCCCACCCCTTCCAAATGGTCTTCCCACCCTGTGTGGGGCTGGCCCTATCCCATCCTTCGAATCCTACCTAAATGCCATGGTTTCCAGAAGATCCCCTCTGGCCACCCTATTTAAAGTGGCTTCTCCGTCCCTGGACCAGTCAGCTTCCTCACAGCACTCATCACTATTTGTAATGGCATGCATTTATTCTTGTACGTGTTTCCTGTCTCCCTCATAGCTTTCATGAGGGAAAACCATTTCTTCACCATCATGCACTCAGCAAGTGTTGTTTTAGCACTTGTAGTATGTTGGGGGCTGTCCCAGCTGCTGGGAGCCAGCAGTGAAGGAAAAGTCACCTCTGCTGTCAGAGGGCTCCTGTTCCAGTGGGAGGGAGGCAATAACTGTGCATGTAAATATATAATGTACCAGGTGGTGATGAGGGCCAGGAAGAAAAATCTAGCAAGAATAAGGGGATACAAAGTTCTGGTGCAGAGAACTGCTTTTTAACATTTTTTAAAAAAAGATTTTTGTTTATTTATTAGAGAGAGAGATAGAAGTGAGCAGGGGAAAGGGCATGAGGGGAGGGAAAGGAAGGGAGAATCTTAAGCAGACTCCACACTGAGCATGGAGACCCACACGGGGCTCAATCTCATGACCCTGAGATCATGACCTGAGCAGAAACCGAACGCTGGAAGGTTAACTGACTGAGTCACCCAGGTACCCCCAGAATACTGCTTTGACATCTGAGCAGAGAGAGACCTGAAGGGAATGAGGGATCAAGCCATGCAGATATCTGGGAAAAGCATCTTCTGCATAGAGACAAGAGCAAATTCAAAGCCTCTGCAACAGGAGTAGTTTGGCCCATGTGCTCAAAGAAAGCAAGAAGGCCAGAGTGACTGCATGGGAGACAGCAAGGGGAGAGCATGGTAGGCCTGATAGATGCAGCAAACACTTTGGATTTTGCTTGGAGAGACATGGAAGTTGTTGCCAGATTCTGAGCAGTGGGATGAGAGGCTGCAACTTACATTTTTCAATGGCTGCTCTGGCTTTTCACCTGAGAATAGACTCTAGGGGAAGGCGAGGATAGCAGCATCGAGACCCATTAGAAACTATCGCAAAAATCCCCCATATACAGTGGCAGTGGCTTGACCCAAGGGAGTAGAGGTTGGGTAGGTTTAGGGTCAGAATGTGGGTATATTTTGAAGTAGAGCTGATAGGACTTGCTGACAGATTAGAAGTGGGATGTGAGAGGAAGAGGAATCAAGAATGATTCAGTTTCTTTCCTTTTTTTTTTTTTTTTTTTTTTTTTTTTAACTGGAAGGATGCGTTCTCAGTATTCCAAGTCAGAGCAGATTTTGGTCTAGAGACCAGAACTTAGCTTTGGATATGTGGCATTCGAGATGCCTAGGAGACATCCAAGTGGAAATGTTGAAGAGAGAGAGGGATTTATGAGTCTGGGGTGTGAGCGAGACGTTGGGACCAAGCCAGGTCACAAAGATGAGGTGTTCTCGGAGCACAGCCATTGGAACAGAGCAATAACATGGGGACTTTGTGACAGTTCAAAACATGAGGTCTGAAGACTGAGGAAATGCCCGTATTCAAAGATCAGGGCCAAGAGGAGCGAGGTAGGATGAAGGACTGAACAGTCAAATGGGAAGAAGAAAGATAAAGTCATGAAGCTAGTGGTTCAAGAAGGAAGGAACCATGGGCTCATCGAATATGCTAGACAGAACCACACATCTGTTTTGTTAGCTCTTCTCTTCAGTGTTGGGCGTGTCGTAGATGCTACGTAAACGTGCCAAGAGATGAGGTGAGGCTTCTGTCCTTATTATTCTAATGAAGGACTAACTTTCTAGTTTCAGAGGTGGAGATGGAGAGGGTTTTTTCATCTAGATGAGAGTTCTTAACATGGAGATCTGAGCTCACTAAGAGAAGCACAAGATACTTTCACGGAGACCCGATCCGTCCATAGTGCCAGCTGGTGAAAAAATAAGGAGTTAAGAGTTTCTGTTTCTCAGGGAGGGTGCCTGGGTGGCTCAGTGGGTTAAGCCTCTGCCTTTGGCTCAGGTCATGATCCCAGGGTCCTGGGATTGAGCCTTGTGTCGGGCTCCCTGCTCAACAGAGAGTCTGCTTTTCCCTCTCCCTTCACCCCTCTCCCCTGCTCGTGCTCTCTCTTTCAAATAAATCAATAAAGTCTTTAAAAAAAAAAAAAGCCTATTTCTCAACACAGGGAGGAACCATAAAATGGTGATGAAGAAAGGACTAGGAGAGCTTCTCAGCTGCCGAAGTGAGGATAAGTGTCTGAAGGGAAGAGGGACAGCTCTTCCTTGACAGATCCAATAAGGGGTGAAGAGAATGTTCATGGTTTCACCAAGAGCCATCACCCTCCCTCTCACCACAGAAGCTGACCCCTCTGTGACCAGCCAGAGGTCAGATTCCCACCCAACTGACAAATCATAGCGGGGGTGGCTGGTCCCTCAGGAGCTAGAGTCCCTTGAACAAAACTGACTCATCAATTTGGCCTAAAACAGTGCTGTCCCATAGGACTCGAATATGAGCCATGTACGGATCTAAAAGGCTTAGCAGTCCCATCAAGAAGTAAAAGAAAAAAAAGTGGAATTAATGTTAATAATATATCTTATTTAAGCCAACATATCCCAAGTGTGATCATTCCAACAGGCAATCAATGTATTGGAGGTGACATTTTGCATTCTTTTCCCTTTTTGTCAGTCTTTCAAAATCGGTATGTATTGTACACTGACAGAACATCTCCATTGGAACCGGCCGTGTCTCCAGGGTTCGGCAGCCCAGTGTGGCTAGGGGTTACCATCCGTCGCCCACCAGTGGTCAGACACGTAATCCAGCCACTCACCTACATTTCCAATGAGCTATGGGTGCTTCAATTTGAAGCTGCCTTAGCAGACTTATGTCCATACTTACTGGTATTAGCTTCTTCAGGGGAAAGCTGGAGACCAAAGGACGAAGATCCCGGAGGTTGGGGCCCCAGGGAGGGGAAACTGTGCACACAGCGTCCCTCTCCGTACCGTACTTTTCTTTCTCCCTTTCTTTCTTTCTTTCTTTCTTTCTTTCTTTCTTTCTTTCTTTCTTTCTTTCTTTCTTTTTTAAGATTTTATTTATTTGAGAGAAACAGAGAGAGAAAAGCAGACTCCCCATGGAGCTGGGAGCCAGATGCAGGTCTTGATCCCAAGATTCCAGGATCATGACCTGAGCCAAAGGCAGTCGCTTCACCAACTGAGCCACCCAGGCACCCTCTCCGTACCTTTCTAAGACCATCTTCCCCATATCTAGATGCCTGCAGTTCCCAGACGCTAGGACCCTTGGATCCACAAAACAGAACTGGATGTCTTAACTAGCACCCGTGAAACCCCAGGGTCAGCAGAAAGAAGAGAACAAACACTGTGTGAGCTTCCGCCTTTTCCTGATTCCTTCCCGAGGCTTCATAGTCCTACAAATGTTTCCTCTCCTTCCCTTGCGCTGGCTGCCCCGTGTCTGGGGAAGGTGAGTCCTTTGCGGGAGTTGCAGGCTCTCCGGAGATGGAGGGCTGGACACATGAGTTATGAGTGAGGGATCCAGTGTGTTCCTTGTCCTACAGCGCTTACATTTAAACAGTGATGTCTGGGGAGAAGGATGTTTAATTCAAAGAAATTGATATATAATGGTGGAATTTTAGGTACCATGGATTCTCAATCTAAGGAGAGGGGATATTTTTTGCAGAGTGTCTACCAGTTCTCAGTGTCATGTGCTACTTGGTTACCTAATCCCATATTCCTTCCTTCTTTCTGCAAAGGGTGGTTGGACCTTGCCCGTAGGCTCGGTGTTCCTTGAGCTGGAAATGAGGGCCAGGAAGTTGGCACCTCACAGCTGGTCCTTCTCTGAATCTGAACACCTGTTTTTAGAAATCGAGCCCCTGTTTTTTCCATGTTTTTTCCATGGGACCAAGGCCACCGCTAGTCCCTGCCTGTATCAGCACCACCCAGCTTTCAACCTGCAGGCTGAGTGCCATCCCTTTTCCCGTGGTAATCTGGGCCAGCCTGGCCATGTATTAAAACTCCCCTGTTTGCCTCCCTCCCTATAGGTGTGGTTGGGATTTAGTCTTAATGGTAGTAAAGTTCTGTTTATGAGGCATCTATAATGGTGGTGGGCACGGAGGGAGCTTGGTGCCTCATACACATTACGTCACCTAATTTTCGTGCAACCGTTCCAAGTACACGTTGTTATCCTCATCTTTAAGATGAGGCAACCACAACTCAGAGATATTAATTAACTGACGATCTCACAGCCAGCACACGGTAGACTCAAGATTGAAACCCTACTTTGTCTGAGTCCAGAGCATAAACCAGATCCCGCCAGCCCACGGTCTTGCTGTCCAGGCTGGTATTTGGTAGGGTTGGGATTGATCCAACATGTTCAAGTTTTCCTTCTCATCTCGCGTGGGTGTGCCTTGTCTCTGTGGCTGGGCTTCTGTCCCGGATCCTGACTTTTACTCCTGGGACTGAAGCTCACCCTGACCCCAGTGGACTTTGGGGAGACCCCCCTGCCTCCTGCCCCAGGGCTTGGCTACCTCCTGTCCCCCAGGGCCACCCCTGTTCCTTCCAGCTGCTAGATGGACTCTTGTGAACCACGTACAACCCTCCTGCTTGACTACATTCACGATCTCGACCTGGAGATGGTTGTGGCCATGTACTATCCTCTCCTCTTTAAATGGCTCAAGCCCATGTATGTTAACCCATGATGGGCCTGCTAGAGGTGGGAACCCCCATCGGGGCCCACACTTTGTAATGAAATTGCTATGAGAGGGGTCCTGTGTTCCCCGACCCTCCACTCTTTAACCCTTTTGCCTCATTTCATGATCTCCCCTTGAGCTCTTTAACTTCAAACATAGTCTCAGTCCAACCCCTGTTTTCTGACCTAGCATTGGATTTGCTATCTAAGATTTCATATGATTCCCAGGCTCTGCCTTCAACCTCGCCTCCTGGAAACACTGCTGGGAAAGATGTGCCGGGCCCCGCAACCTACCAGAACGTGTGGGATTTTGCCCCAGTGCATTTTGCCTGGCTTCTACCCATCAGAGGAGGCAGGGATCAGGCTCCTGCTGGCAGATTTGAACACTGGCACCGACCCATGTCAGACCCTAGTTTGTGGTTTGGACAGCTGGCTCCTCTCCTTGGGGCCATGCCCAAAACCAAATGAATCCCTCTTGCTTGGTCGCTGCCAATTTTCAACTCATTTTTCCAGTGTTCACCTACCGCTGAGATCCTTGCATGCCCCGTAGCCAAATCAGCCCAAAACATAGCATCCACTTTCCCCCGACTTTCAGAAAACCCCCGCCTAAACTCCTGAGCTCTGTTCTCACTTCAGGACTCCCTGTCGATAGTGCTAGAGACTGCGTGGGCTTGCCAGCACCCAACGCCTGGCTCTCCCCTACCACACTGCCCTCCCTGCTTTTGGTCCGTCCAACGTAGGGACCTCGCCAACACCCACTGCCTGCGCGGATGGCTGCCGAACGCCTCCTCCAGACACCCACCCAGACCCAGCCCCTGCCTCCCCAACACTCACCACCCTATAACCCCTTTGGCTCCAGTCATGGGTTCTACGGGCTGGTCTGTCTGGTGTGTCTGGTCCTGCCCATTCCTCATCTGGCCTCTCTTCTTGGCTCCGATGTTTAAAATCCAATTGCCATGAAGGCACTGCCTGCCTGCTGTCCAGAATATGTGGTACCTGCCTGGTGCTCTTCTCATTCATCTTCCAGCATCCCCCCTGCCCCCCACACTGGCTTGTATTGATTTCAAGAGTCTTCATACGTGTTCATCATCTCCTCAATTAGGTTTTGAGCCCCTTTAGGTTAATAACTGTGTCTTATCCTGAACTAATGTAATAGACATCGAGCCCTTCTTGTGTCTTTAGTCCTGCGCTGGCTCCTAGAGTGGGGGTGAGTGGGTAACGGGGAGTGGGAGTGCGGCATCATAATTCCCAAAGTAGCCTTATACCTGGAATACGCCTGTGAAAAGAAATTTGTCCTTGACGCTTGTATCTGGTATCAGCACGAGATTGCAGAACTTGCCCCTGACCTTGACCTTGTATCTTGACCTTGGCCTTGCATGTTCAAGAATACCCCTGCCCCCTTGGTATATGTTCGGTAGCCGGCACTTACCTTTGATTTAAACCCTTTGTCCGTGCAGCTGGGTCGCTTCATGGCTGCAGGGGAGAACGTGTGTCTGGCAGAGAGATCCATGGGTTTGAGAAGCTGCGAGACCGTGAGGTTCTCTGTGCAGGGTATTAATGTGTAAGAGCTGCCTGTTCCAGAATTTCTCCAGAAGCTAGCAAGAGTCCTGAACCAGTCGTCATTTTGGTCTTGCCGGTCTGACAGGATTGGGAAGCTCCTAGAGCCTTAGGACCGACTTTTCTGTCTTACCTGATGTTTTCCTGCCAGCACGCGGTGGGCTGTTCATTGCCTAGAGTTGGAAAACGGTTTGCGTGTACAACTGTAAATTTATTCATCCTTTGAATTTATGTAAGGTTTTTATACACAACTTTCAATTCCTTAACAGATGACAACAAATTTTGGTTTGCTCCTGTCATGTGAGAACATTAGGCCTGGCAACGTGTCACTGGGTGAGGGAAATAAAGTGCTTCAGCGGGGAAAAAAAAAAGAAAAAGGAAAGGGGCCTTATATAGAGAGGTCATGTGATTGATCTTTCAAATCGGGAGACTTTCGAGAATGAAAGGCGTCCTAAGAATAACTAGTGACGGTAACTGGTCTCCAGCAAGTGCAAACCAGGACTATCATGGGAAACTGGGAATTTTGTCACACTTCTTACACATGGTCTGGTGTGGCCTTTGCAGGCTCAGCACACTGAGCCGTCTTATGTGCAAGGTCTGGTGGGTGGCAGTGCCCGGCTCCTGACTCCCAGCCCTTGTTGTTTCTCTTGCCTTTCATTTGAATCTTTGTCCTTTAGAAATCTGTAATCTAGTAACCAACGCACAAGAATCAGGGGGAAAAAAAAACAGACAATGTATGTCAGTTAACTGCCAAGTAACTGATACGGGCAAGCACTTTTCAAATGGTGTTCTAGAATACCCCACTGTTTCTCAGGCTGTCCACAGAGGGATGACAGGGCGACCATATCCCCACTTCTATCTACCAGAGTCCCTCCACTTAGACCTGCTTTCCATACTGGCTTCTGTTGGATTTTTGTGCTCAATAAGTTTTACGGCCTTCAAAAACAAGGAATCTTTTGGTAGATAATAAATAGAATGAAAATACAAGGAGGGAGAGACTCTTCCTGTGTCTGTAGGCTTTTAGAAACCAGGGTACTTAACTCAGGGCTAAAATGATGGGCGTAATTTAGATACTTCTAATGTTCTCTCAACCACATCCAACTCGATATTGTGACCCAGGTTGTTGCTTAATAGATACTAGTTGACTTTTTTGGCCCTCCCGTACACACAAACACATTTTGTGGTTTAAAAAAAAAGTGCTATGATCATAGCTAACCAACATGACCTCATACTTTTTTCTTCTATTCCTGCTTCCTGAATCATTCCACATCCTTACTCTTCCTATGTGACTCCTAACACACGCACAATAATGATACACACACAATAATGATAGTTGGAGGATCTTTGTCTAGTAGCAGGGCCTACTTTGCCCACCATGATGGAATCCAGCTGACTTGATTCCCGGTGGCAGTGATGGCCGCTGATGGGGGTGTTGTGGTGCAGCTTGATCACAGACAGGTGGACGGGGGGAGAAGGTCAGTGATGTAAGGCTGGTTATGGGTCTGATGGCAGCTAACTCCCACCCATGGAACACCATGGGCTTGTCCCCATTCACATAGGAAATGGAATTGCTAATGAGCTCCTTCCATGCTGGGAGCACCAGCAAGCACCAGAGATGTGCAGGGCTCTGTTACACCTGCAGTGGAGTAAGCCTGCGGGGAACCAGGGAGGCTCCAAGTCAAGATGGGCTGGGGCAGCTGCTAGTAATCCCAGCTGCCTTGATGGATGTAAAGAAGTGCAGACGGGCCACAGGGTTCTCCTGCACCAGACAGAGGAGGAGATGGAAAAGAAACTGGTTTAGGTCACGTCCAAGTCCTTCTGGCTTCTAGGGTCATGGTGGTGTCAAAGGACACCTAATAAGCTTCGGCTCTAGCACAGTTTTTAGTGAGATCTGTGTGTGCGGTGCGCCTTAACCCTGGAGCTTCACATTACAGCACTTGCAGAAATTGTTAAGTTCAATTTCATCCCATCCACAAAGGTTTTCTATTTAAGAAAAGGTAACCGATGCGGTTCTCGAATCTTCAAAGATCCACCACTCTGTCCCTCTGGGGCCCTGGAGGAGGTGGAAGGAACTCTGCCTCCCTCCTCTTTGTAAAGAGAGGAAATCAATGCTCTCCTTTCTTACAGGCGCATAAAGCTCTACCACATGCCGACCAGAGAACCAGACTGCCTGTACTCATTCAAATTATAAATGGACACCTGGTAACTTGCCACTTAGTGCCTGGTATATTATGCCAATGTACATAAAATAAGCAGAACGCTTGACAGAGGTCAAGTTATCGCCCATCATTAGTGACAAATTGCCTTGAATTCTCTCTTGCACCCACAGGGGCAATGAATAGCCTTACTTATTTATATTTTAAGAATTTATTTTTAAGCAATCTCTACACCCAGCGCCAGGCTAGAACTTACAACCTCCAGATCAAGACGTGCATACTCCACCGACTGAGCCAGCCACGTGTCCCTAGCCCTCTTTATTTATTATTATCATATAATGCATTGTTTGTTCCAGGGGTACAGGTCTGTGAATCATCAGTCTTACACAGTTCACAGCACTCACCATAGCACATACCCTCCCCAGTGTCCATCCCCCAGTAGCCTTTATTTATTTATTTATTTACTAAGATTTTATTTATTTATTTGACAGACAGAGATCACAAGTAGGCAGAGAGGCAGCCAGAGAGAGAGGGGGAAGCAGGCTCCGCACCGAGCGGGCTCCCCGCCAAGCGGAGAGCCCGATGCGGGGCTCGATCTCAGGACCCTGAGATCATAACCTGAGCCGAAGGCAGAGTCTTAACCCACTGAGCCACCCAGGCGCCCCAGCCTTATTTATTTTTAAACATACCTTCAAATAGTTGTTATTCCTTGAGTATAACAAGCACTTTACATACCTCACCTCGTTTTTGGCTTCACCTGGATGCTAGGAAGTGGGGATCCTGCACCATTTTATAGGAAATCGAGTGACTCTAAAGGCATCAGAGCTAAACTCTGAATCCACGTCTCCATGAAGCCCAGTCTCTTGACCAACACGCTCTACCTCTTACCAAAGGCTTCACCAAACATTGACTCTTTAGTCTCAGGACTTGGTTTTCACAATACTTTTTTTGGTTCGGGAGAGAGCACCTAGGAGACCCTGCATCCTAAAAGGTAATTAACGCTAAATAGATGCTCCCCTCGAAAAAAATGAAACAAGATGGGATCGGGAGGACACAAACCCTAAGAGACTCTAAATCTCAGGAAACAAACTGAGGGTTGCTGGGGGGAGGGGTGTGGGAGGGATGGGGTGGCTGGGGGATGGACACTGGGGAAGGTATGTGCTATGGTGAGCTCTGTGAACTGTGTAAGACTGATGATTCACAGACCTGTACCCCCAAAGCAAATAATACATTATATGTTAATTTAAAAAAAAAAAGGAAATAAATGCTTCCCCTCTTGGAAGTTGTGATATGTTTCAAGAACAGATGACATGATCAGGAAGAGTCTGGCATTTAGTGCAAGCCATAGGAGCTGTTGCGAACCTTTTATTATTGCCTACCAAAAGCATAACTAAGGCCCAATGATTCAATTTTTCTCTCGCCTCACCGTGACAAGGCATTGCAAAGACATTTCATTATAACTCCTAAGGGAAGTTACACTCCTGGGAAATGAATAGTTATGTAACACTGGCTAAAATAATAAAAATAAAAAAATTCACCAAACTTAGACTTACATCAGGGTAGAGCAGACATGCCTCCTGGAAATCAGTGCTGAACAGCATCGAACCTGCACCATGGGCACCCATCAACCTTTGTATTTTGATTTTGCAATATTTTGTGCTCCACTTATCAACTTAACTGCGTTTCAATGTTATGTCACAAGAATCCTGGCTCATGTCTTTTAGCGAGTAAAATAAATGCATCCATGAGCCTCAGGAACACAAACGGGAAATCAATTTATACAGAGAGCCAACAAAGGATTAGAACAAAAAAAATTCTGGTGTCAGGAAGAGAACCAACATCCAGTACAAAAATGAGAACAGGAGTTTAAGGAAGACACAAAGAGCAATAGCTTGTAGAACAAAGGTTAATAACCAAACTGGGTGGGTCTGAGCTTCTATAAATATGAGTAGGTAAAATTCTGAGCTGACTGAGAATTGACATTAGACTTGATTCCCAGCGCCCTCTTTGATGTGTGCGACTTTGAGAAACCCAATTATTCTGTGCCTTAATTTCTTTATCTGTAAAATGGAGTCATCGACTGCCTACTCAACTCCCCTTGTGGTTATAAAGATTACCAAGATAAGGGTTACAACATCCTCTGAGGAAATGTACTGCACAGATACAGAATACTTCTGTTATTAGAAGCAATGCTATATTTCACTTTCAATTTCCTCTGACTAGAGTGTGCAAAAGTCATATTCTAAGACAAATCATCAGGCGTTCTTTGGCTCTCCCTCTCCTGGTAATTACTTCCCCATCCTCTTTGTCAGGATCTTGTTTGGAATGCATGAGAAATCAGAAGTTATTAGTTACTCCAAGGTTTGTGTCTGATGCCTCAATTGGAGTACATGTCTACATTTAGAGTCTTAAATTTCAGGTTTATTTAAAAAGCGCATGGGTGGTGAAAATAGGAAATTGGATATTTTATCTTGTGGAGCACACTCTTTGTGATAAAGATCAATCATGGTTACATTCAATGTAAAATTTTTAAGGAGTGCATTGATTAGGAAGATAGGAAAAATTAATTATTGTAGGAAAACAAAGAGGATTGCCAGCATCCTGTTAGGCTAACTTGGCATCTGAGTTTTATAATATAAGAAGATTCAGCGAGCTGCAAGTTCTTTTGGGGAGTGATGGAACATGGCCTTCAGAACCACAGCAGCCCGAATTAAGTGTGTCTTCTCACAGATACTATACAGGGCTTAGCTACTGACTTACTCTTTCCGGGGTATAGCATTTTCTGGTCAATTAGTACAATACTCTGAGATGAAACATTACCAGTGCAGCCATAACTTGTTGAAACAGAAACTGCTGCCATCTTGAAAAACCACCGGTCCTACTCTCAAGATATCCACGAGATACATGGTGGAAAAGAGGCCACAGGCTCCTTGGGAAGAGGATGGAGTGGGGCACCTAGAAGATAAGGTTTCAGTTCTGGCATTCTTTTTCTTCCTGTCCTCCATCCTGGTGAAGCAAGGCACCTGGCCCAGTTAGTGTCTCACCCAGGACAGCTCAGGTCCAGTTGAGTCCTGGGCATTGCCTTCTGAAGAGCTCTACCTCAGTGGAAAGAGCGTAGACTGGTCAGGGTAGGAGAATAGAAGGCATGTTGTGTGAGAGAGGAAATTATCCAGCCTCAAGTGCAGCTTACGGGGCTGGAGTCAGAACTCAGAGAAGAGGAACCAAAGGGAAAAGAAACCCAAGTCAGACCTCACTTAACCCATACCACCAGGTGCCTGGGGCAGGGCACTGCTCCAAGCACAAGTCTGCCCCAGGAAGCACCTCCTCCTTCAAGGATAATTTGAATAAAGACTTTTGAGTTCCTGAATGTGCCAAACGCTATGTTGGGCAGTGAGGATCCCATGTTATTCTTGGTCTCTTACTCTCCAACCCACTTTTTCTTCTGGTAATAACAATATGAAAGTTCTTTTAGGGAACCACTCCCACCATCCTTCCTCAACCCTCGTGGTTTAGAGAGTCTCCACCCCCTGCTCCAGGGACAGAGAAGGTGCCTCAGGGCTGGCCAGTCACCTGCACTGAATCCCCCAGCTGGTGATTGGTTCAGAGATGGCAGAGTCACTCGGGTTCCTCCAATCAGAATAAAGCCAGAACTGAAGGCGGAAGCACTGGGAATTACTTTCTC
Organism: Lontra canadensis; assembly: GCF_010015895.1. Taxonomy (NCBI): domain Eukaryota; kingdom Metazoa; phylum Chordata; class Mammalia; order Carnivora; family Mustelidae; genus Lontra; species Lontra canadensis. Next base: position 18,774,104 of record NW_022631015.1, on the reverse strand, counting down.
CTGGGATTACTAACAGTGAGAATGAAGTGAGCTGGAATTGCCAGGACCTACCGTGTAGCTCCTAACCTACATCATGGGAGGCAGAGCTAAGATGGAGAAAAATGGAATTCCAAAGATATTATTAGAGCTTCTGGATCCAGGCCAAATCAGTGTGACACTAACCCTGAACTTTACAATTGTATGAGCCAATGGTTTTGCTTTGTTTTGTTTTTTTTCTTTTCTTTTTCTTTTCTTTTCTTTTCTTTTCTTTTCTTTTCTTTTCTTTCTCCTTCCTTCCTTCCTTCCTTCCTTCCTTCCTTCCTTCCTTCACTTTTCCTTGGCTTAACCCAGTTTGAATTAGTTTTTATATCCTTTGTCACCAACAGTGAAAGAATTTTGATAGAGAGACAGAAATGAAAATACATCATTCCTGATATTGAGACTGGAGAACTGTGGTAAGGGCAAATTTAGAGATACATTCCCAGTGGCCGGGGGTAGAGCAGAGGGAGCACCTGATTCTGACCAGGGAGTAAGTTCCCGTGGCCTGGGGAGGGTGATTAGCCCACACTCCTCCTGACCATAAGACATACAGTCTCTCTTCCTACATGCCTCAAGTTAATTAGTTTTAGGAGGACCCAGTGGTCTGGAAAGAATTTCTGGCAACTCCTTTTCTTCTCCAATTTCCCCTAGTCTGTGTATTTCATTAACTGGTAGATATTACTGAAGACCCTATGGTCAAGTCAAAGATTGTGCTGGTGAAAATGACAAGGTGAAATATATTTTTCTTTCTGTAGTGAGGCAGAAATTGCCATTAAACCCCCTCCAGAGCAAGAACAGGTCATATAAATTACCACCACCAACAAAAAACCCACAACTTATGGCACTGTCCGGTATTTCTTATGGCGGGATTACATCTTGGAGATACTTCTGAAGCCCACTAAATTCCTGGATGCATACAGCTCTTGTGCCCTCCTGCGTGCTGGACAGCCTCCTTCAGCCTGTGGAATGACTGCTGTGGCCACGATGTGAATTGACAAGATTTGCTTGATAAAGACTGGCAATTATCTCTAGCAGTGTCTCTGGAGTTGCAGGCTGGCATGGAGGAGGCGGATAGTGAGGTGGAAAGAATGTGACCTCAGAGTCAGATGGATCTATTTTGATTTCTTACCATGCCCAATCAAGATAATTAACTTCTGTGAACACTGATCTCATTCATGCAACGGAGATAATAGTAGCTCACTCCCCTGGTCTCTGCGAAGCGTGAACAGGACTGAGGGCCTCACACTCTGCTGGTAACATTCTGTACCACAGCTCAGCTTCCTTGCGGCGGTCCCACTGGAGTGCAGACTCCCAGAAGAGAGAAACTGATCTTTCACTCCTTGCTTGCCCTCAGTGCCTAGACAGTTCCATGGCATAAGGTAGATGCGCCATGAAAGCACTGTGTAAGCAAGTGGATCTGGAAGCCTGACTGCTTTCCCTTCCTCAGCATCTGCCTAGTGCTCTTTCCGAATTTGGAAAAACGTGAAAGTGCTGATTGGAATCCCCTGGCCAGATTATAGAGCTATCCCTCACCATCTTGTCTTGGCTACCCGTCTGGAGATCTTAAACTGGCTCTGAAGGTGGAGGAAGATATTTCAGTGGCTCAAAAGACATTGTTAGACTGGGCAGGTGAAAAGGCTAAGTTGACTTCCTAGAGCTAAAAACACTCAAAACATCAATTTCCAGCTGGGATATCCTATTACATTATATTTGTATTACGAAGGGGCAGCTTTAAACTCTTGGGAAGTGGGACCCCCGAATCACAGTAGCGTATGCAAGACAATTTTGTTTGTTTCTCAAAGAAGGAGAAGGCTAGAGGAAGGTGGTCAAGGGAGGACAAGATGACACCACAAAGGCATCAATATCCAGCTTCCATCTGGCTTTCTACTCCGCCATCCTTGGCATGTGGCTTCCAACTTCACAAGAGGCTGTGGGTGCTAAAAACATCACATCCCAGTCGGAGGGTGGACAGAGGAAGAATGAGTCTTTGACAGCTGAGTATACCCCTTTTGAGAGCTTTTCCAGGATCCCTGTGCCAAGTCTTCCATTTCCACTCCTTGGCCATTCATGCTGCAAGGGAACACGGAGATAGAGCATATGTTTTTAAAGCATGACATATTTACGCTTCCCAAATATAGAAGCAAGGGAAGAGCAGAGTGAATGCTGGCAAGGCAATTAGCAGTCTCTGACCGATTATTGTATCAAAACGAGTGAACGACGATAACAGAATTCATCCATCCTGTTAATTTATGGAAAAAGTCTTGGACGGATGAAAACGCGGGCTTGGGGAGGCTCTGCTTGGCCGCCAGCTCCCAGAGCACCATTGCAGGACTGGCTGCTTCGTCAGCTGCTGCTTCCAGAACCCCCAAACCATGTGGCTTCTGCGCCAATCAGCGTGCTGCTGGTCTCCGAATCACCACACGTCTCCACGAGTGAGCTTGCCAGAAAAAGAAGCCCCCTCCATGTGCATGGCTTCCTTCTCGTGTGGCTTCCTTCCTCCTTCCAAGTTGGGCAAAGCGAGTCTGTCAGGACTAGTGTCCTGTGAGGAAGCCCAGCTTCCTACCAGGTAGAAAGTAGGTTCGAACACATGTTGAGTAAACCAACTGGCCATGTTTGCCCCAGTAATTTAACCTGCTGATACCATACACGAATTTGCCATTTTCAGGAACTGCATGTCCTTCCCTTTAACACTCCTTCCTTCATTTACTGATTGACTTAATCAACATGATCTGGTACACGCTTTGCGTCTGCGTCATGCAAGGAGCGAGGCATAAGAGATGAAGTTATGGTCTACACTGGGGGTGACGTGAGGGCCGGTAGTGAAGTGATTTGTGGAGACCTGGAAGGTGCCGGCAAGCACTTCTCATGGTCAGCCATTAGTTTCCGGAAAGGACCGCAGTCTCCATGCTTGCACATCTCCCCACACGTCAAGGAAAGCCAGAATTTGAACTTTCATGCGAATTCTTCACGTTCTTAAAATCAAGGATTTTTTTTTTTTAACACTAGCTGGACTTCAGAATAACCTTGAAATCTTAAAAAAAGAAAAAAATGCTCCAGTCTAATCAGGAGATAAACATCACACAAATCCCAAGGGAGGAACATTACAGACACCTGATGGGTATTTGTCAGGACCAAGATGAAGGTAAGTCTGAGGGACTGAGATGACCAAGTGAAGCCTCAGGAGACAGGACAGCCGAATGGAACATGGTAACCTGGGTGAGATCCTGGAACAGAAAAAAAAAAAAAATCACTAGGGAAAAATGAAGTCTGAATAAAATATGACATCAGCGAATGATACCGGGTCAATACGGTTCACTAATTGCAATGTAAGATGTTAAGGGGGAAAACTGGCCAGCCGTGTGATGTAGGAAAATAGTACTATCTGCAATAATTCTGTGACTCTCAAACTGTCCTAGAGTGGAAAGTTTATATTCTGATGTCTGTATTCTGATGTCCTTCTCGGACAAGTTTAAGCAGAACCGCTTAGAGGGTAGGACGGAGGCAGTGACATTTTGAGGAAAGTTTTGCAGGCGGTTGTAATGTGCAGTCAGGGTTGAGAAGCAGCCCGTTGCATTTGGCAACTGACTCCTGTATTTTAAAAACACTGTGATGGTAAAACAAAACATCTGTGGGGCCATATGCAGCCTGTCACCACCAGTTTGGGAATTCTACTCTACACTTTCAAGAAAATTATAGTATAGTTAGGGAGAAACACATATAATCAAATACAGAAGTAATGGCTGAAATTTGTAGAGCATGTGAGCCTCAAAGAAGCCGTGGGGTTCAAGCGGAAGAGGGAGGGATGGTGGTGGTTAGGGGAGCTGAGCTCCTGACATCTTTTCCCATTGTTCATCTATTTCCTTTCCCTGCGCCTTGTCTGCTATTACTGTCCCAGGGAGGGGGAGCGGGGGAATTACTTACAATCCAGTGGCTAATCAGACCGACTTCTCCAAGAGTGGTCATTGGCCATCCTGGCTAGTGTTACCTGGGAGCTTCTTACGAATGCTGATTCTTGGGCTCTGGTCCAGAGCAATTAATTGGAACCTGCATTTTAATAGCATCTGTGGGTGATTTATATTCACATCAACTTTAAAAAAAAAAAGATTATTTATTTGAGTGATAGAGAAAGAGAGCACGAGTCGGGCAGGGAGAAAGGAGAAGAGGGAGAAGCAGACTTCCTTCTGAGCAGGGAGCCCGATGCGGGGCTCGATCCCAAGACCCTGGGATCATGACCTGATCTGAAGGCAGACACTTAACCGACTGAGCCACTCAAGCGCCCCTATATTCACATCAACTTTTGAATAACACAGGTGTCAGTAACTCCTCTAAATCAGGAAGGGCAATTGGAAACTTATTCCAGCACTAAGAGGAGGCACGGAGGAGAGGGGAGAAGGACAAGAATGTAGTCCTGAGGGTTGGACTCTCTCTTCAAAGTTGGCAGGGGGTGTGGGCAAGTGACGTGTCAGCACAGCCAGGCAGGTGACAGACACATGTCACCTCACAGCAAGAACGAGCCATATTTCCTTGCATGCGGTGCCGTCTTGTAAAGTGGTGGGGGTTGCATGAGTTCCTATGAAGGGAAAGAAAACATCTGATGGGGAGCTGGAACCTTCCCTATCTTCCTGAAAGTAGCAGCATTCAACCTAAAGAGACTGCTTTACCTTTCACTGGCCAATTGGGGTACTCCCGCTCCGCTGCTGCCGTCATTCGCAGGAATAATAGGATACAGAGAAGAGAAACATGGCGACGTATTTTTGTGTATCTGAGCCGACGTGCGTGCATTTCCTGCTCTATCAGGAAGGGCTTATAGGGCAGGGAACCTTGAGTTAAGGTTAAAAGATGAGGAGTGTTTTTCAGGAGGACAGGAGTGTGGAGTGGGGCCTTCTCAGCAAAGACTCACAGCATGATGGACTTGACCTGCAAATCGTCCAGATGGTTAGAGCATGGGGTGCATGTGAGGGAAGAAATACACTGGTAGGTAGGGTCAGATTTTGGAGGACTTTGGATGCCAAAGTCCTTTGGATCTTATTTCTATGGGTCGTTGTAGAGAGGGGGAAGTAGATTCAAGTTTCAGAATCAGCACCCTGGCAGCACTGAGGAAAGCGACTTGGAGGAGGAAGACGAAGGCCCTGGAAGCAGAGACCAGTTAGGAGGCTCCTACATGGGAGAAGGGCTGGAATAAGGTAAAGAAAGAAGTCCTAGGTTTACTGTAGGGGCGGTGCTGCCCTTCTGGGAGAGAAGGGCTCGCAAGAGAGAGGTGGTACCGCACGTGGCATTTGCCAGCATCTGTTTAAACATCTCCCCATTGGCAGGCACTCAGACGGTTTGGAATATCTTGTTATTAAAATGCCACCATGAACATTCTTAGTTTGCTTTTTAAATTTATTTATTTGAGAAAGAGAGAGAGAATGAGAGCGCACAAGCAGAGGGAGGGACAGAGGGAGAGGGAGGATGCCAAGCAGGCTCCTCGTTGAGTGTGGAGCCCGACTGGGGGTTGGATCTCATGACTGTGAGATCGTGACCTGAGCCGAATTCGAGAGTCAGATGCTTAATGTACTGAGCCACCCAGGCACCTTGAACATTCTTATATAAATTCTTACTTTTAAAGTTGAGACATTTTGCTTTGTAAAAATAAATAATAAAATAAAATAAAGCTAAATAAATGAAATTTGGAGGTTTGAGGAGATGGATTCTCCAAGTTATGACTCTTTTGCTCACGTGCAAAACAATTTCGTATTGTTTTTAAATATTGTCAGATGGCTTTCTGGAAAGACTCACCACTTCATAGTTGACCCGATATTGTTAGTACACCTGTCTGCATACAGGTCTGCTGTATTGGATTTTTATGATATAGATCAACTTTAAGTAAGTTAAAAAGTGGATCATAGAGTTATTTAAATCTTGATTTTCACAATGAATGGTAAGCCTGTGAGTTTTGTATGTATTTTTGGCTGCATTTTTTTAAGGCTACTTGTTCATCTCTTGATATCTTGTCTTTGCTTGAAAATAGTGACACTATTTTCACACACACTCCATGGCTACAAAACTCTCACAGCTTAAGTTTTTAAAATAGACTTTCTTTCATTGTTCAACGGAGGTAGTTAATTCATGATTCTTTTTTTTTTAAGATTTTATTTATTTATTTGACAGAGATCACAAGCAGGCAGAGAGGCAGGCAGAGAGAGAGGAGGAAGCAGGCTCCCTGCTGAGCAGGGAGCCCGATGCAGTTCTCGATCCCAGGACCCTGGGATCATGACTTGAGCCGAAGGCAGAGGCTTTAACCCACTGAGACACCCATGTCCCCAATAGATAAATCTTTAAAAAAGTAAACTAACCATGGGCAACTTTTCTAGTATGATGTTAAGTAAGATTAATGACAGAAATTTGACATGTTCCTATATTTAAGCTAAACTTTTCTAATGTTCTGCACTAGGTGTAATAGTTACTATCCACTTTAAATATGCACTCTCTATCAAATTAAGAGAAATTGCTTAACAATCAAGAAAATATTTTGTATTGAAACAAATACTTTATTTGTGTCTATTCATATCATTATGCAATCCTTACTCTATGATACAATGAATCATCTTGATGTTTTATGTGTTATATTAACCTTGCACTTTTGGACATCCTCAGTGATAATTTGTTTTTGGATGCTTGGAAGGATCTAATTTTTAATTCCTTCTTACCTTTGGTCTCTCATTTCCTACCTCCCTCCTCCTTTCTCCCTCCCTTTCTCTCCTCCTTTCTCCCTTTCTTCCTTTGCATCTGTGCTGATAGTTACAATTGTCTTCTTTGATATTGGCCTCCAGCTAGGGAAACACATGCCGTGTTACTTGCAAAGTCAGCTCAAAGGGTGTTGTCTTTCCCGGTTTTCTGAAACAATACATGATCGAATTGTTATTTGAAAGATTTGCTGAGTGAGGTGTCTTGTTTCCTCCTGCTCTTATGTTTTTATTATGGTGGAACAGCTTTTCCCAGTTTTTATAGTTAGTTCTGTTGGCTTTTCTCCCCTCAGTGATAGTAAGTCTTTTCTAATAGGTCATCTTCTTTTGCTAATAACCTCTTACAAAGGGTCTTGGGAAACCTTGTGAGATGTTCTTCCCAAGGCTGCACCAGTGGGAACGAGAGCCTGCATTTCTGCTAGTTCTCTTTGCTTGTGTATTTTGTATTTTTGAAAACGCCTCCATTTCATTTTGGTTATCGACTTTTAAAAAATTTGATGGAAAACAGTAGTCCTCTGTTTCAGCAAAACAGAGAACTTTGGTTCAAATAGCAATCACTTCTTTCTTATACTGAATAGTACTAGTTTGGGTTTTCCTCTTACTTCCATGATTAATACTTTTAAAAAATTGTCACCTGGGGTGTGCAGATGGCTCAGTTGGTTAAGTGCCTGACTCTTGATCTCAGCTCAGATCTTGATCACAGGGTTGTGAGTTCAAACCGGAGTCAGGCTCCTTGCTGGGGTGTGGAACCCAATCAATCAATAAATCTACAGACTTTCTGTTATTGATTTTATTGCTTTTCCCTACTTTATTTATGCTCAGTTTATTTGTTCTCCATTTCTTTAGTTTCTTGTGATGATTTTTTTCCGTTTTAAAAAGCAGAAAATTTATAAAGTAAGAAAGATTATGACTCAGTCCCAGAAACCAAAGACAAATATGATTATTTTTGTGCATTTAGTTGTGTATTATTTCTATAATTTTGTGTCAGCTGTATATACAACTTTATATATTGTGGATCATGTGTGTGTGTTATACTGTATGAATATATTTAAAATATATCGAAATTATGTAGTAGATTTTGTCTGATGTAGGTTTTTACTCAAGGGATTGGTTTAAAATTTCAATCAATTCTACTATTGCTCCTTATTTCAAACTGAACTCCTTTTTAGTTTGGGAATGTGGTATACAGAAATCTCTCTTTTTTTCTTCATGTAAAGAATTTTTTGTGCCTTCTTTGGTTGATATTTCTGATGACCCATTACACTGGAAAAAGTGTATTAATTTCTTCTATGATTCTGCATGTCTGTTAATTCCACCTAATTTATTATACTAATCAACTCTATACTTTTTTCATTAAATCCAGTTCCTACTGATTTGTCATGTGGAACATTGACATTTCAAATTACAATTCTAATTTCTGCCTATTTTCGTCCTTGCATGGTGTTCTGGTGTCCTCAGGCTTCTGTTATGTATTATATACCATTTACTATTATGTAATGACTTTATTCATTTCACTTTGAAATCAGACAGTGAGATAACCACTCTTACTTTTCTTATCATCAAACAGGCAAACCATGTCAACCCCTTCTGTGGCGTTTTTCCCAAGCATGTTCCTTGGCATATGTATTGGTTTCCTGGGTCTCCAAGAGCAAAGTACCACAGGTTGTGTGGCTTAAACAACAGAAATTATTATCTCACAGTTCTGGAGGCTAAGTCCAAGGTCAAAATGTTGGTGGGGTTGGTTTCTTCTGAGGACTGTGGGAGAGACCGTTCCATGCCTCTCTCCCTGGCTTGTAGATGTCTGTCTTCCCTCTGTGTCTCTTCAACTTGTCTTCCTTCTCTGTGTATTTTGGTGTTCAAACTCCCCCCCGCCGCTTTTTTTTTTTAAGATTTTATTTATTTATTTGACAGACAGAGATCACAGGTAGGCAGAGAGGCAGGCAGAGAGAGGAAGGGAAGCAGGCTCCCTGTTGAGCAGAGAGCCTGATGCGGGGCTCGATCCCAGGACCCTGGGATCATGACCTGAGCTGAAGGCAGAGGCTTTTAACCCACTGAGCCACCCAGGCGCCCCCAAACTCCCCCTTTTTATAGGAACACCTGTCCAATTGGATTAGGGTTCATCTTCATCCCCATTTTTTTTTAAAGATTTTATTTATTCATTTGACAGACAGAGATCACAAGTAGGCAGAGAGGCAGGCAGAGGGAGAGAGGAGAAAGCAGGCTCCCCGCTGAGCAGAGAGCCCGATGTGGGGCTCGATCCCAGGACCCTGGGATCATGACCTGAGCCCAAGGCAGAGGCTTTAACCCACTGAGCCACCCAGGCGCCCCTCTATATCTGCATTTTAACGTCATTACCTCTGTAAAGACCCTGTCTCCAAAGAAGGTCACATTCTAAGGTCCTGGGCATTGGGACTGCAACATATAAATTTAAAAAGTAAAACACTCAGTATATGATGTTTGGGGGGATACTCAGTTCAATTCTGTCCCATTCAACAATCTTTATGAAGTATTCCGTGTGCAGTGGGTCCAATAACTGACCTAGTCATACTCTTTTCTTTTCTTTCTTTCTTTCTTTTTTTTCTTTTGCCTCTCCTTGTACAACGTATTTTTATTTTTACTGTTCTTCACTCATTCATAGGCTTTTAAAAAGTGTGATTGGAACTCTATATCTTCTTGAGATGATGATCATGATGATGATGGTCTTATCTCATTTAGTTATTTTTCTAGCATTTTCTAATATTAATTTTTTAACACAGTGTTTATTTTTTATTTCTATACATTTCTCATACAAACTGATGAGCTTTCTCTCCTGGGGATAAGAAGTCAAAAAGTTTTCTGTGAAGGTACCATCCATCAGCGGTATGTTTGTGTGTTTTCCTTTACATCTATCAGTCTTCTGGATAAGCTTTGTTTGAAGAAGCCATGGATGGGTTCTCTGTCTAGATTCTTCTTACTGGGCCTGGTGTACCCATCCCCCAGCCGCTGGGAGCATGGGCTGCTTCTGACCCCTGGCTGCCCCCTTGTCTAAAGAATTGCTCTTAGCATGGGGCTGCCTGGAGGTTACAGCCCCACTCAGCAGCCCTCAGCCAATGGTCAGCTGTTAGGATACAAAAGGCTAGTCCCTTACCTGAAGGGTCATGGACTCTGAAGTATAGATTGGCTACTGGTCCCTGGGGATGAGGGTGAAGCTAGAGCCAGGCTGAGACCACATGTTTGTTCAGTGTTTCCACCTTGCCCTGTCCCTCTCCCTGACCCCCAACCCCCGTCCCCCAGCCCCCACCCCACCATGCCCTTGCTCCAGGAGCATTTCCTCCACAAATCATTTGCACAAAAATCTCCATCTCAGGTTCCATTTCTAGACCAAGGCTTCCTTAGAAGGGTTCCACAACCAGACACCATGTAAAAACTCATGGATCGAATTCAGTTATGTTGTGATATATCTACTAGGGTAAATAGGACCTCTGCTGGCTCTAAGGAAAGAAGTTAGAATTCATCTTTCAGTGATTTTCTGGTCGTCCTCTTAGAAAGGTCCCACTGGAGATGGATTTTGATCTGCTTTTATAAGAGGAATAGCAACCATGATTTTGGAGAACCTCCACCCAAGGGGACGTAATCCAACTGAAGCAGATGCCTCAGACTCTGATGTTAAATTGTTCAACGTCTTCTCTAGGGAATACTACAATATTAATCCTTCTTGTTTGTTTCTTTTCTTTCTTTCTTTTTTTTTAAATTTTTATGTGCTTCCTCTGAAGGGAGACCAAGCTGGGAGACATCAGGCTCAGGCATATACGGAACAAGGAAGGGAGACGATTGGGTCAGAGGAGCATGGAGGGAGGTGGTCATCTCTCTCCCCTGGGCATCATGGGTCCCTCAAACTCAACACATATGACACAGAAATATCATGTCCATATATCATTCTCCTCCTCTTCCCTAGCTGGATAGATGATGTGACCATCTACCCACTTCTCTTGTTAGACTGTCACTCTTCCCCCTTCTCCCCAGAAGACAACCTATCATTACCGTGCCAACTGTGCCTTCTAGATATTTCTCAGCTGCATTCACTTTTCTCCATCCCCTCTGTCACTAATCCTGTCTACACTGTCATCACGTCGTACCTGGGCTGTGTGACAGATTCCTGACTAACATCGCCCATCCATTCCCTACACTGTAGCCACAGTGTCTTCTGAAACACAAATCTGAGGGCGCCTGGGTGGCTCAGTCAGTTAAGCGTCTGCCTTCAGCTCAAGTCATGATCCCAGGGTTCTGGGATTGAGTTCCAGATCGGCCTCCCTGCTCAGCGTGAGCCTGCGTGCCTTCTCCTACTTAAAGCCCTTTATGGGTCTCCACTTGCCTCAGGATGGAGCCTTATCAATGCCCATGTGACCCCACTTCGTTTGGCCTCTGCCAAGTTTCACTATAACTTAATCTCCCCCAAGGCTCATCAAGGCCCCCTTTCCTCAGTTGCAACCTGTTCCTCTCCTTCCACCCACCACCACACAGGCAGGTCCCTCTTCCCTCACCCTGTGCTCTTCCCCCAGCGGACTCCCACTCAGCATTCAGCTTCCAGCCTCTGCTGACACCCACCTGCCCACCCTGCTGCTAGACTTTTTTTTTTTAATTTCAAATTGTTTTTTAAAGTTTTGATTTAAATTCCAGTGAGTTCACATACAGTGTAATGTTAGTTTCTGGGGGTACAGTGTAGCGATTCAACACTCCTCTACATCAGCTGGGGCTCATCTCAATGAGGGCCCTCCTGCGTCCCCTTCACCCCCCCCATCCCCCACCCCTGCCCTCTGACAGCCATCACTTTGTTCTCCGTAGTAAAGAGTCTGTTTCTTGGCTGCTCTCTGTCTCTCTTTTTCCTTTGCTCATTTCTTTTGTTTCTTAAATTCCACATACGTGTGAAATCATATGGTATTTGTCTTCCCGGACTGACTTCTTTTGCTTAGGATAATACCCTCTAGCTCCGTTCATATTGCTGCACATTTGCCTTCTATGTCTGAGTAATATTATAATATTACATTGCGTGTATGTACCTCGTCGTCTTTATCCCTCATCTGTTGATGGCCACTTGGGTTGCTTCTGCAATGTGGCTATTGTAAATCATGCTGCTATTGTAATCATGCTGCTATTGGGGTGCATCTATCCCTTTGAATGGGTATTTTTGTATCCTTTGAGTAAATTCCTAGTAGTGCAATTGCTGGATCACAGGTAGTTCTATTTTTAACTTTTTGAGGAACTTCCATCCTGTTTTCCAGAGTGGCTGCACCAGCTTGCATTCCTACCAACAGTGCAAGAGGGTTCCTTTTTCTCTGTGTCCTTGCCAATACCTGTTGTTTCTTGCGTTGTTGATTTTAGCCATTCTGACAGGTGTGAGGTGATATTTCATGGTGGTTTTGATTTTTATTTCCCTGCTGCTGAGTGATGTTGAGCATCTTTTCATGTGTCTATTGGCTACCTGTATGTCTTCTTTGGAAAATTGTCTATTCTTGTCTTCTGCTCATTTTTTAATTGGATTATTTGTCTTCGGGTGTTGAGTTTTATCAGTTCTTTATTTATTTTGGATACTAACCCTTTATCAGATACGCTATTTGCAAATATCTTCTCCCTTTTTGTGGATTGCTTTTCAGTTTTGTCAATTGTTTCCTTCTCTGTGCACAAGCTTTTTATTTTGATGTCATCCCAGTAGTTTATCTTTGCTTTTATTTCCCTCGTTTTAGGAGATCTATCTAGAAAAACGTTGCTATGGCCCATGTCAGAGACGTTACTGCCTGTGCGCTCTTCTAGGATTTTTATGGCTTCAGGTCTCACATTTAGGTCTTTCATCTATTTTGAGTTTATTTTTGTGTGTGGTATAAGAAAGCGGTCCAGTTTCATTCTTTTGTATGTTGCTGTCCCATTTTCCCAACACCATTTGGTGAAGAGACTGTCTTTTTTCCATTGACTATTCTTCTTGCTTTGTCAAAAGTTAATTGATCATATAAATGTGGGTTGATTTCTGGGTTTTTTATTCTATTCTGTTGATCCATGAATCTATTTTTGGTCAGTATCATGCTGTTTTGATACTACACATACCTAATATAACTTCAAGTCCAGAATTGTGATGACTCCAGCTTTGCTTTTCTTTCTCAAGATTGATTTGGCAAATTGGGGATTTGGTGGTTCCTTTCAAATTTTAAGATTGTTAGGTCTAGCTCTGTGAAAGATGCTGTTAGTATCTTGATAGGGATTGCATTAAATGTGTAGATTGCTTTGGGCAGTATAGAAATCTTAACAGTATTTGTTCTTCCAATCCTTAAACATGGAATATCTTTCCATTTCTTTGCATCATCTTCAGTTTCTTTCATCTGTGTTTTATAGTTTTCAGAGTACAGGTCTTTCACCTTTTTGGTTAAAGTATTCCTAGGTATCTTATTGTTTTTGGTGCAATTGTGCAATTGTGAAATTTCTCTTTCTTCTGCTTCATTGTTGGTATATAGAAATACAACAGGTTTCTGTACATTGATTTTGTATCCTGCAACTTTACTAATTCATGTTTCAGTTCTAGCCATTTCTTGGTGGAGTCTTTCAGGTTTTTGATATAGTGTATCATGTCATCTGCAAATAGTAAAAGTTTTAGTTCTTCCTTGCTTATCTGGATGTCTTTTATTTCTTTTTGTTGTCTGATTGCTGTGGCTAGGACTTCCATCACTATGTTAAATAACAGCGGTGACAGTGGATGTCACTGTCTTGGTCCTGACTCTAGAGGAGAAGCTCAGTTTTTCTTCATGAAGGATGTTATTAGCTGTGGGTTTTTCATATACAGATTTTATTATGTTAAGTGTATGTTCCCTCTAAACCTACTTTGTTGAGGGTTTGTTTTTTTTTTATCATGAATGGATGTTATACTTTGTCAAATGCTTTTTCTGCTTCTATTGGAAGGATTGTATGGTTCTTATCCTTTCTTTTATTAATGCAATGTATCATGTTGATTGATTTCTAAATATTGAACCACCCTTACAGACCAGGAATAAATCCTGCTTGATCATGGTGAATGATTTTTTTTTTTAACCTGTGTTTGGATTTGGTTTGCTAGTACCTTGTTGAGGATTTTTGTATCTATGTTCATCAGGGATATTGGCCTGTAGTTCCTTTTTTTGTGGCATCTTTATCTGGTTTTGGTGTCAGGGTAATGCTGCCCTCATAGAATGAATCTGGTTTTCCTTCCTTTTCTATTTTTTTTTTTTTGAATAGTTTGCAAAGAATAGATATTAACTCCTCTTTAAATGTTTGGTAGAATTTACCTGTGAAACCACCTAATCCTAAACTTTTTTGGAAGTTTTGGATTCTGCTTCAGTTTCATTGATAGCAATTAGTCTGTTCAAATTTTCTATTTCTTTGTATTTCAGTTTTTGTAGTTTATATATTCCTAGGAATGTATTCATTTCTCCTAGGTTGTCCAATTTGTAGGCATAGGGTTTTTCATAATAATTTTCTTAGAATGATTTGTATTTATGTCATGTTAGTTGTTATTTCTTCTCTCATTTATGATTTTATTATTTTATTTATTTAGGTCTTTTCTCCTTTTTTTAATAAGTCTGGCTGGAGGTTTACCAATTTTATTAATTTTTTTCAGTGAGCCAGCTCCTGGTTTCATTGATCTGTGTGAGTGTGTGTGCGTGTGTGTGTAAGTTTCTGTATCATTTATTTCTGCTCTAATATTTATTATTTCCTTCCTTCTGCTGGCCTTTGTCTTTATTTATTGCTCTCTTTCTAGTTCCTTTAGAGGTACATTTAAGTTGTTTAAGAATTTTCTTGTTTCTTGAGGAAAGTCTGTATTGCTATAAACTTTCCTCTTAGGACAGCCTTTGCTGCATCCCAAAGGTTTTGGACCATGTGTTTTCATTTTCATTTGTTTCCATGTATTTTTTTAATTCCTTTTTTTTTTTTTAAGTAGGTTCTATGCCCACGTGGGGCTTGAACTCACAACCCTGAGATCAAGAGCTGCATGTTCAACTGACTGAGCCAGCCAGGTGCCCCTCTTTTATATCTTATTTTATTTCCTGGTTGATCCATTCATTGTTTAGTAGGGTGTTACTTAACCTCTATGTGTCTGTGGTCTTTCCTGAATTTTTCTTGTGGCTGACTTCTAGTTTCATAGTGTTGTGGTCAGAAAAGGTGGACGGTATGACTTCAGTCTTTTTGTATTTATTTGTTGAATCCTGTTTTGTGGCCTATATGTGATCTGTTCTGGAGAATGTTCCATGTGTACTTGAAAAGAACATGTATTCTGCTATTTTAGGATGGAATGTTCTGAATATACCTGTTAAGTCCATCTGGCCCAGTGTGTCTTTCAAAGCCAGTATTTCCTTGTGGATTTTCTAGTTAGATCATCTGTCCATTAATGTAAGTGAGATATAAAAGTCCCCTATTATTATTGTATTATTATCAATTAGTCTTTTTGTTACTTTTTAAAAAAGATTTTATTTATTTATTTGACAGAGAGAGATCACAAGTAGATGGAGAGGCAGGCAGAGAGAGAGAGAGAGGGAAGCAGGCTCCCTGCCGAGCAGAGAGCCCGATGCAGGACTCGATCCCAGGACCCCGAGATCATGACCTGAGCTGAAGGCAGCGGCTTAACCCACTGAGCCACCCAGGCGCCCTTTTTGTGCTTGTTATTAATTCTTATGTATTTGGGTGCTCTCAGGTTGGGTGAATAAATATTTACAATTGTTATATCTTCTTGTTGGATTGTCACCTTTTTATTATATAGTGACCTTTGAATCTTGTTACAGTCTTTGCTTTAAAGTCTAGATTATCTGATATAAGTGTTGCTACTCTGACTTTCTTTTGACATCCATTTGTAAAAAGAAGTTTAGAAAAAAAAATTTAAAAAAGAAAAAATATTAAAAAGAAAATATATATATTAGACTGGTGAATAGAACGGAGTCACCCACTTAATTTGGGGAGTATTTTGGTCTCTTAGAAGAAGCTACCTCCCAGAATTTTAAAGAATGAATATACATATATATATATATATATACACACACACATACACAATAAGGGTAAACATGATGAAGGGATGGAATATGACTATAAAGACGAAAAATTTTTTAAAAAATTTCTTAAAAAGGAGTTGATAAAATAAGTTGGTTGGGAGAATAAAGAAAAAAACGGGGAGGGAATTTGCTCAGGCTGGACACTAGAACAAAGCCCAGTGCTAGGTTTAGGGTATATTTTGATCTATTAGAAAAAGTTGTATCCCAAATTTTTTTAGAAGAAAAAACCCTATGTGTATACAAAAAATAAAGTTAAATACAATGAAGGATAAAATATGACTATAATAATGAAGTTTCAAAAAAGATTTTTTAATGAAAGATATTAAGATAAACTAGTTAAAAAACATTAAAAGAGGAAAGAGTAAAAGTTAAAAAAATTTTAGCGTAAGATAAAGAATAAAATTAAAAAATTAATTAACTTTGCAAGACTAAAGAATCATGGGGAGAAAGCCATGAATTCCACGCTTTGCTTTCTCCCCCTTTGGAATTCTGCTGTTCTCCTTGGTAAGTGAACTTGGTCTTGACTGGATTTCTTGCCGATCTTCTGGGGGAGGGGCCTGTTGTAGTGATACTCAAGTGTCTTTGTCTGAGGTGGAATTGCACCGCCCTTACCAGGGGCCGGGTTAAGTAATCCGCTCGGGTTTGCTTTCGGAGCTTTTGTTCCCTGAGCGCTTTCCGTAGAGTCCGGAGGACGGGAATGAAGATGGCGGCCTCCCAGTCTCCGGCCTGCAGGAAGCGAGAGCTCCGGCCTCACTCCTCCGTGTGCCCTTGGGGAAAAGCACTCAATCCCTCCCGTCTCCCTGGTCTCCGGCCACGCTCCGAGCTCACCTGGCCTGTGACCAAGGGTTTCTGTCTCTGGCACATACCCCCGCCTGGAGTCTCCAGACCCAGTAGATCCCTGCACTCTTCCAGGGGGTCTCCCAGGATCTTGTAGGGTCTCTGCTTACAGAGCAGTGGCCTGACTGTGCCACGGACCACAGTTTAAGGTAACCCCGAGCCGAGAGCTCACTCCTCACCTCCATCTCTGTAGCCAGCTTCCCCGCTCTAATACCTGTGAGCTCTGTGACACTTAGACACCCCCAATCCTTCTGTGACCCCGCGTACCTGAGACCACGCTGTCCCCGCGTGGGCTTCACCCCAGCTAGCCTCTGGAGCAATGTCCCTCAGTGGAGCAGACTTTTAAAAGTCCTGATTTAGTGCTCCGTTGCTCCGCTGGGAGTTGGCCCCTCCCCTGTCCTCTATCTTCCCGTGGCTTTGGATTCATTTCTCTGCAGGTTGTACCTTTCAGAAAGTGGTCAATTTTCTGTTTTTTAAAAGTTTATTTAAAGATTTATTTTTATTTATTTGACAGACAGAAATCACAAGTAGGCAGAGGCAGGCAGAGAGAGGGGGGAAGCAGGCTCCCCGCTGAGCAGAGAGCCCGATGTGGGGCTCGATCTCAAGACCCTGAGATCATGACCTGAGCCGAAGGCAGAGGCATTAACCCACTGAGCCACCCAGGTGCCCCAATTTTCTGTTTCTATAATTGCTGCTCTTCTTCTCTCCGATCTCCTGTTGGAATTGTAGGTATTCAGAATGGTGATAAACTATCTCACTGATCTCCTGCTACCTGATTTTGTCTCAGCCTCCTACTTCTCCACCATCTTGACTCCCCCCCCTCTTTTGACATCCATTTGTACAATAAATATTTCTCCAACCCTCACTTTGAATCTGCAGGTGTCTTGACGTCTAAATTGAGTCTCATATAGGGTCATATAGAGGGACATATAGCTGGATCTTTTTCCAGCTATGCATTCCATATAGGAACATATAGTTGGTTTTTTTTTTTTTTTAAATCCAGTCTGACATCCTAAATCTTTTGATCGGAATGTTTACTCTATTTACGTTCATAGTAATGATTGATAGGTATGTATTTATTGCTGTCTTATGACTTCTTTTTATTGTTTCTGGAGATTTTCTCTGATCCTTTCTTGTCTTTGTCTCTTTCATGTATTGCTGATTTTCTTTAGTGGTACATTTAGATATCTTTCTCTTTATTCTTTGCATATTTATCAGTGGTTTTTGGTTTACGGTTACCACGAGGCTTGTGTATAACCTCTTCTGTATATAGCAGTCTATGTTAAGTTGACGGTCATTTATGTTTGAACCCATTCTAGGCATTCTTTTTTTTTTTTTTTTAGATTTTATTTATTTATTTGACAGAGAAAGATCACAAGCAGGCAGAGAGGCAGGCAGAGGGAGAAAGGGAGAAGCAGGCTCCCCGCCGAGCAGAGAGCCCGATGCGGGGCCCGATCCCAGGACCCCGAGATCATGACCCGAGCCGAAGGCAGAGGCTCAACCCACTGAGTCACCCAGGCGCCCCCATTCTAGGCATTCTTGTCCTGTGATCCCAGAGCCTCGGTGTTCTCCTTCACCCCCATAGTCACACAGGATTGTTGGCTCTCCTTCTGCCTCACGAGACTTCAAGAGCTAGGAAGTCAGGAACATGTGTCTCCTTTCGTCCACCATCTCTCTAGTGCAAGGGCTATAGTGAAGACACGGAACCTTTGTGCCAATCAGAAAAAGGCCCCCCTCCCGGCAAGGGTTTTTCTCTTTCATTTTAGCAGGAGCCACATGCCAGAATAGTAGAGTTTGGGCTAGATTGGTCATGCCTTTGCCCTCCTTGGTCAGGTACTTTTGTGCAAAGCACAGACCACACAACCATACCCATTGATCTTGTAAAGCAACAACCCAGTGCTTTGTGGGACCTAAGAAAAGAAGAAACCCACAAGTAAATTTGGGTTATCACTGAGATCTGTGTCAAAGGATTGCTTATCCTCCCTGTATAATGGAATGTCTATCTGAAAAGACAGGAAAACCCTTCAGAATCAGTGAAAGAAATTTCAAAGCAAGAATGGGAGGTATTATGACCAACTCACATATCTAACAGGGCTGTCATAGCATTGTGTTATAGTATGATTGGTAACATTTTTTTTATTAGTAAGTTATGCAGAAAATAATGGTGCATCTTACAACCTACAGCATCCTGGATTTGATAATATAAACATCAGTTAGGGGATATATTCAGTTGCATGGAAGAGAAACTGTACTCTACTGGCATAACCAAATACAGTTTATTTTTCTCACATGTCAAGAAGCATGGAGACAGGCAGTCCTGGGCTGCTCTACCAACTCTATGATGTAGTCAGATTCTGTCTCTTTTCCTTCTGTCCTCAGCATGTGGCTTTCTCATGGTTCCCTCAAGGCTCACAAGAGTGGATATTGAATTAGCAGCTAGCAGTGTCTGGGGCACAGTGGTTTCCATTATGGCTTTATCTATTTAGTCTTTTTTTTTTTTATCATCCTTAAGTTCTTATTCTTTATTTTCTGTTTGCCATTTGTTTTTCATTCTTATCAATTGCTGTGTTATTTAGCTGTGATTTTTGTTTTCTAAGTGGACCATCAATGCTCCACTAGTCCTATTCTTTACGAGTTCCTGGAGTTGTTTCGTTGTTTCAGTGTTTACACATTTGTTGAGACCTTTCTGTATTGCTGTATATCCTTTTTTTTTTTTTTAAGATTTTATTTCTCAGACAGAGAGAGAATGAGAGAGTGTGCATGCACAAGCAGGGGGAGCAACAGGCGGAGGGTGAAGCAGGCTCCCCACTGAGCAAGGATCCCAATGTGGGACTCGATCCCAGGACCCCAGGATCACTACTGGAGCTGAAGGCAGACACTCAACCGACTGAGCCACCCAGGTGTCCCATGTTTGTTCTTTATTTTTTACTCCCACTATCTTCTTTATCTCTCATAGCCTAGTTAGTACCAGATGATTTCTTCTCACATTGGAATCTTCGGGGAGTATCGCCAATCCCACCACTGTGCATAGTTTGTCTTCTGCGATTTTGCTCTCCCCTTCAATTTTGTGATTCTTTTTATTTGATTTTTGTTATTAAAATATTTAGACTTGCTTATTGTTTTGGAAGATTGTCTTTGTTTTTGTTGTTGCTATATTTTCCTTTATGGCCCCAGAAATTATAACTCGTGTGTGTGTGTGTGTGTGTTTTAAGGATTTTGTCAGAAGCAAGTGACCTGAACTATTGCTCATTGGATTTGTATGGCTATCTAAACAGGACTAATTGTGTAAAAACACAGGTATTGAGAGCGATATTGGAATCTTCAATTCTTTTCTTTTGTCTCTCATCTAGTTTCAATTACCTTAATTAAAAAGACTGTGCTTCTGGGGTGCATGCCTGGCACAGTGGGTAGAGTATATGACTCTTCATCTTGGGGTTGTGAGTTCAAGCCCCACATTGG
The DNA here is from genome assembly GCF_010015895.1 of Lontra canadensis. Lineage (NCBI taxonomy): Eukaryota > Metazoa > Chordata > Mammalia > Carnivora > Mustelidae > Lontra > Lontra canadensis. The sequence continues at coordinate 18,754,027 of NW_022631015.1, read as the reverse complement.
GTGAAGAGATTACTTTAAACATTTTTTTTTTAAAGACTGTGTTTCTTACTATTATTATGTCTCATCAGGGATTAACAAATAATGGCTTAGGAACAAACTCCTGATCATCACTTGTTTTGTGAGTAAAATTTTAGGGGAACACAGCTATAACCATTCATTTAAACATTTTGTGCCACAAAGTTGGGGTTAAGCACTTGCGACAAAGACCATATGGCCTCCGAAGTCTAAAATGTTTACTATCCGACTTTTAAAACAGCTTGCTGATCCCTGTACCAATTTAATTCTATAGTAGTCCTTTGAGGTATGTATCATAGCATCATTTAAGCTGAGAGAGGTTATGCAATCAGCTGAAAATCCCATAACCTGTAAACAGCAATGCCGGGATCTGGTCCCAAATCACTATTTATGCTATGCCTGTTTTACATACATAAAGCCATTTTATTCTCAAAAAAATCCTCTCATTCCTCTTTTGCAGGTGAGAAAACTGAGGCTTAGTGATTTGTCCGAGTCCATATAGCTGGTGAACAGCAGAGGCAAGATTGGAACCCATGTCATCCTACAGCCTAATGGCTCTGCTCTTTCTACCAGGCTGCACTGCCTCTAAATATTGTATTGTTAGATATGTTGTATTACTTCTTAAACATTCCTTGAGCAGCAATGATTTGATCCTAATTTTTAAAAATTGTGTCATGGAATTAGGGTCCAGGTCCCTTCAGAAGTAAAAGGAAAACTGCTGACAGGGGTTGACAGGATTTTTATTTTTATTTTTTTTTAAGATTTTATTTATTTATTTGACAGGAAGAAAGAGCACGAGCAAGAGGAGTGGAAGGGAGAGGGAGAAGCAGATTCCCTGCTGAGCAGGGAGCCCAACGGGGGCCTGATCTCAGGACCCCGGGGTCATGACCTGAGCCGAAGGCAGACACTTGACCGATTGAGCTGCCCAGGTGCCCTGGGGTTGGTGGGTTTCAACAGGTCCATTTTTGTCCCTTCAGCACCAGGTTTTTCTGATTCTTAAAGCATTTGGTGATGTCATTTACCTAACAAAGCAGTCACTGCAGCAACTTGCTAAACCTGAGCTAATTTGCTGCGTTCTAACACTACCATTCCCCCTATTTTTTTTTTCCAGATTAGCAGGCAATAAATGCAAAATTACTCCTTAAACAAAGTCACTATGTAATCCCATGAGTTTGATTGCAAGCATACAGTTTAAAAAGGAAACTGTATTCTCCCTCCATATTCTTTTGACCTTTGAACATGTAACATTAAAAGGTAATCGTCATTTTATGATATTCAAAGATTCTCGTTTTACCAAAGTACAGATAGGATGCATGAGACAAGTAGGTACCCACATTCAAACTGTGCAGGGTTGGGTTGTAATTCCATCTGGCTTCGTGGGAAGGAATTGGCCGCCAGATGGAAGTTAGTAGAACTAGAGAGACAGCGTCAGCAGCAGAATAGGAAAAGAGGCTATGATAAAGACAGAGAAAGAAACAGAAATTCCCCTTGCAGATTTCCAAGTGAGTCTTGCAGCACAAGCAAGTGACATGACGGACATAGAGGCATGGCTGTGGGGCCGGTCCTCACTGGCACACCTGATGTGTGAGGTTATCATTGTGCTTGTTTCACACCTGGGAGGGTAGAGGCCTCCTCCGGAGCCTCACCAGGAAGGCACCTGGTTGGGGGGGTGCTTGGAGAAGGGCACACAGCAGGACTGAAGTGTTTGCGCACCTGCCATCCTGCGACAGAAGAGCCTCTAAGATGAAATCTTTCATCCATGACTTCCTAGGCCTGGTAATGCCTTTTGTTTCCATGTCGGTTTGCTTGTGTCCCATAAGAACAAACAGCGTGGGCTTGCTTTGTAACACAGACAAGAGTGCATTTACCCATTCCTCGTTAGGGACCTTCAAAGAGGCAGCATTTTTATTTTTATTTTTATTATTTTTATTTTTTTTAGGCTGGGAGTCCATTCTATAGAGAGCGAGCGAGAAATAGAAAAGATACTTGTGGGACAAGGGGGTCCCCTTCTAATTATATTTCTGCAAGTCTCCTGTTTACTTTCCAGGCGGCCCTGAATCAAGCCCCAGGGCGCTAACAAGCCACAGGTGAAACTCACACCAGGCAGTCCCCTGGGGCGTTGGAAATTGACACCAGTAATTCCCAACGGGCTATTTTTGCAAAGGTGTAAAGTTTATTTTCTTAAATTACTTGGAATACACTTCCCCATGATTTTAAAGGACCAGAAAGGTCTAGCAGAAGGTATAGGAGATTGTGATTCTAAAGACTTTTTGAAATTCGTCATGGCATCAGTCCTGAGTACTCAAAACGTTGCTATTGTCATTGTCCACACTGCAACAGGACAAATATGCAACAGATTGCTTCTTCTGCCAGCTTCCACGTACCACTGAAAAAAATAATCTGCAGAATTGGTGGGGGAATCTAATGATGCATTCAATGAGAAAAGAACCAGGTGTCCTTTCGTTTGTATTAGACAAAGAAACAAAGAAATTCATTCATGAAACAAAAATAGAGACTAGGTCATAGCAGAGAAAATTCATGCTCTGAGAGACCAGCTGGATGACCCTGAGTGACCACGGGAGAGAGCCACTGATCTGAAGGAAAGTGACCCAATGGGCTGCTTTCCTGGCTCTTTTTTAACAAAAGGTTCTGCCTGTGGGTGCTTAGAGGGGTATGGTAGAAGTCAGCTGGTTTAGCAAGCTTCTAGGTTTTTCTACCACAGAGAACATTGACGCCAGTTTCTGACTTACATGATTAACAAAATAGAAGACATGATTTAAGAAATAGGTAGTAGAAAGAGGACAAATTGGGGGTGCCTGGGTGGCTCAGTGGGTTAAAGCCTCTGCCTTAGGCTCAGGTCATGATCCTGGGGTCCTAGGATCGAGCCCCTCATCCGGGAGCCTGCTTCCTCCTCTCTCTCTCTGCCTGCCTCTCTGCCTACTTGTGATCTGTCTGTCAAATAAATAAATAAAATCCTAAAAAAAAAAAAAAAAAAAAAAGGCAGGCTGGGTCTGGGCGTGCTGGGGTTGGTGTTGCCACAAACTGCCTCCCAGCAGCCCATCCCTGGAACCCGAAAGAGTGGTACCAGCTTCATTGTTTTGGGTTTGGGTTGGTCATTGAAGGACCAGTGCCCAGACAGTATAAGACCTTAAGTCTAGCCTAGCTTCTTCACGAGGCGCTGCTTTCCCCAGTGTGGAAACGATCAGTTGGCTGGGGGTGTGAGCATAGAGACTTTCCAAGGGTGGTTCTGGGCGGGCAGAGCGTCACCAGGTGGCGGCTGGGAGAAGAGGAAGCTCCAAGGGTGCTAAGGGGGGTTCTAACAGACCCGGGGAAAGCCAACGTCACCTGTTTCATAGCGTTTCCTGGGCTGGTGGTAAATTCAAGAAGGAGGACAAAATACTGTTGACACATCTGCAGTGCTGTCTCCTGCAAAGCTAGGGAAGCGAGGGGGTGCCTCCGGGTTTCAAAGGCCTGCTATCTGTATTATTTGTAAGATCGGGAGGAAAACCACAACGTCTAAGAAACGACCCATTGTCAGCAAGACCTTGACTTCTGAATTGATTCACACTGTCGCTCAGGGAAGCTTTGCCCTCTGTGTGGTGGCACAGACTGGACCGTGATCTCTGTAGAATGACGGAGACAGGCAGAGCCAGCAGATGGTTTACAGGGATGTGGCCAGGGCTCTAACAGCAACTGAGCCCAGAGCTTGCACTTGGCTTAGTCAGCCAAGACCTTTCCAGACCACAGGGCCAAGGGGGTGTTCCAGGGTCGTGTGAGGACAGGAGCAGAGCCCGAGTCCTGGCTGGACTAAGCAGATTTCCCCTAATCTCCTCAGCGCGTAGTCACGGGGGAGCAGCCCTAGAGAGCTGTACCGATTCTCCATGAGTGTCTCTAATGCTTTGTAGGATTTCGGGCCCCGAGGAGAGTTTCTGTTTGGTGTTTCTTTTGGTGATATTCAGAGCTTATCAAATTAGAAAAGTTTTCATGTGGATGGAAGTGGTCTTTGTATACCAAAGTTCTAGGGGTTTTTTTTTTTTTCCTTTTTTTTGTTTTGTTTTGATGTCAATCTTTTTTTTTTTTTCTCTTAAATTCCAGTGTAGTTAACATACGGTATTTTATTAGATTCAGGTGTACAATATAGTGAATCAGCAATTCTATACATGACTCAGGGCTCATGGTAATAAGTATACTCTTAATTCCCATGGCCTATGTCCCCCATCCTCCACCCTCCTCCCCTCTGGTGACCACCAGTGTGGGCTCTAGAGTTAAGAGTCTGTTTCTTGGTTGGTCTCTGTTCTTTTGTTTCTTAAATTCCACATGTGAGTGAGATTATATGATATTTGTCATTCTCTGATGGACATATTTCATTTAGCATTATACTCTCTAGATCCATTCATGTTGTTGCAAATGGCAAGATGTCATCCTTTTTTATGGCTGAGTACTATTCCATTCTTCATCCATTCATCTATCCATGGACACTTGGGCTGCTTCCATATTTGACCATTGCAAATAATGCTGCTATAAACATAGGGGTGCATGTATCCCTTTGAATTAGTGTTTTCATGGTTTTTTGGGTAAATTCCTAATAGTGTGATTGCTGGATCAGGGGTAGCTCTATTTTTAACTTTTTGAGGAACCCCCATACTGTTTTCCAGAATGCATCAGCCTGCATTCCCACCACCAGCACAAGAGGCTACCTTTTTCTCCACATTCTCGCCAACACTTGTTAACTGTGTTTTTGATTTTAGCCATTCTGACAGGTGTGAGGCGAGAACTTATTATAGTTTTGATTTGTATTTCCCTGATGATGAGTGATGTTGAACATCTTTTCATATGTCTTGGCCATCTGGATGTCTTCTTTGGAGAAATATCTATTCATGTCTAATGCTCATTTTTAAATTGGGTTACTTATTTTTTGGGTGTTGAGTTTTATGATTTCTTTATATATTTTGGATACTACCCCTTCATCAAATATGCTATTTGCAAATACCTTCCCCCTTCCTGTCAGTTGCCTTTCAGTTTTGTTGATGGTTTCCTTCGCTGTTCACAAGCTTTTCATTCTGATGTGGTCTCAATAGTTTATTTTTTCTTTTAATTCCCTTGCCTCCTGTGACATATCTAGAAAAAAATGTTGCTACAGCTAGGGTCAAAGAAGTTACTACCCACGTTCTCTTTTAGGATTTTTATGGGTTCAGGTCTCACATTGAGGTCTGTAATCCATTTTGAGTCTAATTTTGTGTGTGGTGTAAGGAAACGGCCCAGCTTCATTCTTCTGCATGTTGCTGTCCAGTTTCCGAGCACCATTGTTGAGACTTTTCCCACTGCATATTCTTCCCTGCTTTGTCAGAGTTTAATTCACCATATACCTGTGGGCTCATTTCTGGGTTTTCTATTCTCTTCCATTGATCTAAGAGTCAATTTTTGTGTCAGTGCCATACTGTGTTGATGACTATGGTAGTATCTTGATATCTGGGATTGTGATACCTCCAGTTTTGTTCTTCTTTTTCAGGATTGCTTTGGCTATTGGGGGTCTTTAGTGGTTCCATACAAATTTTAGATTGTTTGTTCTAGCTCTGTGAAGAGGATATCCTCTTGGTATTTTGATAGGGATTGTATTAAACATATAGATGGCTTTGGGTTTTAACAATATTTGTTCTTCCAACCCATGACCATGGAATATCTTTCCATTTCTTTGTGCCACCTTTAATTTTTTTAAATCAATGTTTTATAGTTTTCAGAGTATAGGTCTGTCACCTCCTTGGTTAAGTTTCTTTCTAGGTACTTTATTTTTTTGGTGCAGTTATAAGTGGGATTATTTTTCTTAATTTCTCATTCTGCTACTTCATTGTTAGTGTATAGAAATGCAACAGATTTCTGGATATTGATTTTGTATCCTGCGACTTTACTGAATTCATTTATCTGTTCTAGAACTTTTTTTGGTGGAATCCTTAGGGTTTTCTGTATATAGTATCATGTCATCTGCAAATACTGAAAATCTTACTTCTTACTACCTCTGTGCCTCTTACTTCTCTCTTGTCTGATTGCTGTGGAAAGACTTTCAAAACTACGTTGAACAAAAGTGGTGAGAGCAGACATCCTAGTTCTTTCCTGACCTTAGAGGGAAATATTTTCCCCATTGAATATGATGTTGGCTGTGGGTTTTCCATAAACAGCATTTATTATGTTGAGGTATGTTCCCTCTAAACCTACTTTGTTGAAGGTTTTTATCATGAATGTATTACAGTTGTTTTTTTTCATAGTTGATTGTCACTGTATAAAAACTGAACTGATTAAGAAAACCTTATACGAATAGTTCCTAATTGGAAGAGAAAGTGTTGAAGATGATTTTATATATATATAAACTGGCCCCGTCCATAAATAATATATATATAAAATATATAAATTGTATATATAAAACTAGACCCTACCCATGGATATTATATAATATAATATATAAATATATAAATTATGTATATAAGTGGGTCCCACCCACAAAGATTCTGATAGATCTCATCCCATCCCCCAACCCTTTTAACTTGAGTTATGGTTACAATTGCATTTAGATGTGGGAAACAGACAATACATCTACAATGGTTTAAACAAAAAGAGAATAATTTTTTCACACAATAAGAAATGTGGAGTTGGCGGATTTGGTTCAGAGGTCAGACAATGACAGTGCCTGTCCCCTGTGGTGCCCTTGGCTTTTTCCTTCATAAATGCAAGGTAACTGCTATCTTGCGCCATCCTTCCCATTAGCAGGAGAGGAGAACGCGAAGAGGGGCATGCCAGCTTTCAAGCAGCTGCCTGGGGAGACTTCTGCTTATGTCTCTTGGGTCTGAACCAGGCTGTAGGGAAGGATGTCTAGCAGGAGGGGGACAAGAAGAAGACACTGGGAAGGGTTGGGAGTAGCCATTCTGTGAATCCACCAGAATTAGTTTCTGGGTTGGTGAGAAAAACCAGCAGCTCTGGCGGGTTGACTATCACCAGTGAGGTGATCCTTTATTCTGCCTCTAATGTAAAATTTTCATTGTAGGAATTGGTCATTAAATTTTGGTCCTTACGGACCCCACCTAATAATGGTTTTCCATGAAATAGAAACTCATCCAAGAGAAGTCTGTGCATGGTATCAGAGCCTGGACCTTCAATCTTGAGGCACCAGTGGTCATAGGTTTTAGGAATGTGAATTCTTGGATGTCAGATCTTTATTCTCAAGCAGTTCCTTAAATACTCAAATGAGAGATAAACTGTGCTGAGATGGAAAAAAGAGAGAAAACTCAGTATCTGACAATAGCTTCACTGGGTGGAGTAGAGCGTACCGGCAAGATACCCAGATGGCTTTGTTCTTGGTCACCTTCGGTGCAGTCATCATGAGCAATTTTTTTTAAAGGGCCTCCACTGAATTTACGTATATATGTATGTATGTTGTGTATGTATTTCTATTTTATTCCGGTGTAGTTAACATACAATATTATATTGGTTTCAGGTGTACAATATAGTGATTCATAAATTCTTGGCATGACTCAGTGTTTTTCCTGATAAGTGTCCTCTTATACCCCTCAACCTACTTCGTCCATCTTCCCACCCAGCTCCTTGCTGATGACCATTAGTGTGTTCTCTGTTAAGACTCTGTTAAGAGTCTGGTTTTTGGTCTCTTTTTTCCTTTGTTCATTTGTTTTGTTTCTTAAATTCCGCATATGCCTCAAATCATACAGTATTTGTCTTTCCACCATGAGCAATTTTGAAGGAGTCCTTCCAAGGATAGACCAAAAACAGAAATCAAAACAATTGCACGTAATTATGAACTACTTATGCAGATAGAGGAATCTGTCTAGTTCTGATTCTGCCGCTGTCCTGTGGTGTGACCTTAGGCACGTCAGTGATGTCTGTGGGATTTTATGTCCCCATAGGTGAAATGATGAAGCTGGATGAAGAGATCTCTTGTAACTATAAGGGGAAATGATGTTCCCATAAAGGCTGAGCAATTATTTAATTATTAAATTAGATAGATTACAGAATATATGGCTTAAGGTTTGGATAACATCCATTAAAATTGACCCAGTTACAGTGACACAAGAAAAGCAGGGGAAAAGTAGCATTATTTACTTTTTAAAAATAGGTTTGTTTTTTTTACCATAAGAGACTCTTAATCTCACAAAACAAAACTGAGGCTTGCCCGGGGGAGGGAGGTAGGGAGAGGGTGGCGGGGTTATGGACATTGGGGAGGGTGTGTGCTATGGTGAGTGCTGTGAAGTGTGTAAACCTGGAGATTCGCAGACCTGTACCCCTAGGGATAAAAATACATTATATGTTTATTTAAAAATTTAAAAATTATTTAAAAAATAAAATAAAAATAGTTTTTTAGGGGCACCTGGTGGCTTAGTTGGTTAAGCATCTGCCTTTGGCTTAGATTATGATTCCAGAGTTCTGGGATCGAGTCCACACTGGTCTCCCTGCTCAGCAGGGAGCCTGCTCTCCTTCTGCCAGCTGTTCCCCCTACTTGTGCTCTCTCTGACAAATAAATTTAATAATAATAATAATAATAATAGTTTTTTAAAGACTTTCCTGCCTTCCATACACAGTTTTAAAAACATGACCACCAGGGCGCCTGGGTGGCTCAGTGGGTTAAGCCGCTGCCTTCGGCTCAGGTCATGATCTCAGGGTCCTGGGATCGAGCCCCGCATCAGGCTCTCTGCTCAGCAGGGAGCCTGCTTCCTCTCTCTGCCTGCCTCTCTGCCTGCTTGTGATCTATATCTGTCAAATAAATAAATGAAATCTTTGAAAAAAAAAATGACCACCTCGGCTGAATAAAACGTATGAGTCTGAAATTAATCGGTAGCATTGCTCATGCACATTTAAGTTCTTCACTTTTTTAAAAGATTTTTATTTATTTATTTGTCAGAGAGAGAGAAAGAGAGAGCGAGCACAAGCAGGGGGAGAGGGAGGCAGAGTGAGAAGCAGACTCTCCTCTGAGCAGGGAGCCCGATGCGAGACTGGATCCCAGGACCCTGGGATCATGACCTGAGCTGAAAGCAGCTGCTTAACCACCTGAGCCACCCAGGCACCCCATAAAATTTACTATTTTAACCACTTCTAAGTGTACAGTTGGGGGGCATTACCTACATTCTCACTGCTGAGCGCCACCACCATCCAGGTCCAGAACGCTTGCATCTTCTCAAACTGGAACTCATTAAGGACCCATTACTCATGAATCCCCATTAAACATCAACTACCAACCCCTTCCGCCACCCATCATCCTACTCTGAGTCCCTATGAATTGGACCATTCTAGGTATCTCGTAAGCAGAATCGTATTTTTGTCTTCTTGTCTCTGACTCATTCGATGAGCAATAATGTCTTCAAGTTTCATCCATGTGGTAGCCTGTGTCAGGCTTTCCTTCCTTTTTAAGGCTGAGTAATATTCCCCCGTTGGACTATACATTCTGTTTATCCATTCAACCATTGGTGGACACTCGGGTTGTTTCCACCTTTTGGCTCTCATGAATAACGGTTCTGTGAACATGGGGGGACGAGTATCCCTTCAAGTTGCTGTGCTGCTTTCCATTCTTTGGGGTAAATGCCTAGAAATGGAATTGCACGGTCACATGCTAATCCCCGTGGGTCTATTTTGAATGGTGGATATGGCAGGAACCTCTGTAGTTCTGCTTAACATTTTTCAGTGGTTTCTTTCTGCCATCAAGACAAAGTCCAAAGTCAGGTGGACACAGTTCAGATATTCCATACGATCTCATCTTGGGCCATCTTTCACAGTCCCCGCCACCTCATTCTAAATTCTAGTGAATTTCTTCAAATCCCCAGAATAGGCCACACTCTTTCCTCTTCAGAGAATTGTCCCCTGCTCTCTCTGTCTCTTTCTCTCTCAAATAAATAAAATTTTAAAAGAATAAGGGGGTGGTGGCTTGGTCGGTTATGCATCTGCCTTTGCCTGGGCTCATGATCCCGGGGTCTTGGGATCAAGTACTGCATTGGGTTCCCTGCTCAGCGGGGACTCTGCTTCTCCCTCCCGCTCCCCTCTGCTTATACTCTCTTTCTCAAATAAATAAATAAACTCCTTAGGAAAAAAAAATTGTCCCCAAGCCCCAGCTGACTTGTACTTCTTAGTTCTCTCCCTTTTGGGGAGCTTCTCTTCCCACCAAGTTCATGGTTAGGTCTCTTAATGCCACCACCCTGTGAGCTCCCTAAGGACCTTGCTTTCCCCACCATGTGAATGGCCTGTCCATACAGTGCTGTCCTCCTGTCGTGCTCCGTGTTGCCCTAGAGGAGCTACGTTCTGGGTCTGATACAGACCTAATACCTCCAGGTAGAGTGTTCATTGAGTAAATGAACAAATGTGGACACACAATAAAATGACAACCTGTCCATTTCTTGAGATACAGTGTGTTGAAGCATGACTTACAAATGAAAACACCTCCAGGGGCCTGATACCCCAGATTGTGTGATGCTGAGGGTGAAGGTATAGTCATGTAGAGAATGGGGGTGGGGGACCCATGGCTTTCCAGACCTCCTCTTCTCGAGTTCAGTGCAGTGGGGTCACCACTAGCCATGCATGACTATTTAAATGAAAATTAATTAAAATGAAATAAAATTTTAAGTCAGTTCCTTCACCAAACTAGCCCCATTTCAAGGAATCAGTGGGCAGCCACACGTTTGTTGGCTACTCTACTCCACAGGCCAGATATGGAACATTCTCATCATGGCAAGAAGTTCTATTCAATGGGACCATTGTAAGGAGTATATGTTCCACCAGAGGCATTCAAGTTTAAAAGTGTTGAACACCGTGCTGACTGAGCAGCTGGCACTCTTGTTTTAATCCCCCACTCTCAAAATTGAATCTTCTTAAAAAAAAAAAAAGATTGTATTCATTTATTAGAGAGAATGAGCAGGGGGAGAGGGAGAAGCAGGCTTCCCACTGAGCAGGGAACCCGATGTGGGACTCGATCCCAGGATCCTGGGATCATGACCCAAGCCAAAGGCAGACGGCCAATAGATTGAGCCACTCAGGCGCTCCTCAGAAATGAATCTTCTGGGGCGCCTGGGTGGCTCAGTGGGTTAAGCCTCTGCCTTCGGCTCAGGTCATGATCCCAGGGCCCTGGGATCGAGCCCCGCATCGGGCTCTCTGCTCGGCAGGAAGCCTGCTTCCCCTCCTCTCTCTCTGCCTGCCTCTCTGCCTACTTGTGATCTCTCTCTCTGTCGAATAAATAAATAAAATATTTTTAAAAAAATGTATCTTCTTTTTGCATATTTAAAAAATTAACATATAATGTATTATTTGTTTCATGGGTACAGGTCTGTGATTCATCGGTCTTACACAATTCACAGCACTCACCATAGCACATACCCTCCCCAATGTCTATCACCCAGCCACCCCAACCCTCCCCCCACCCCCAGGAACCCTCAGTTTGCTTCCTGAGATTAAAAGTCTTTTATGATTGGTCTCCCTTTCTGGTTTCATCTTATTTCATTTTTCCCTCCTTTTCCTATGATCCTCTGTCTTGCTTCTCAAATTCCTCATATCAGGGAGATCATATGATAATTGTCTTTCTCTGACTGACTTATTTCACTTAGCATAATACCCTCTAGTTTCATCCACATTGTTGCAAATGGCAAGATTTGGGGGGTTTTGATGGCTGCATAGTATTCCATTGTATTTATATACCACATCTTCTTTATTTATTCATCTGCTAATGGACATCTGGGCTCTTTCCATAGTTTGGCTGTTGTGGACATTGCTGCTATAAACATTGGGGTGCACATGCCCCTTCGGATCACAACATTTTTATCTTTAGGGTAAATACCAAGTAGTGTGATTGCTGATAGAAATCACACTCTATTTTCAACTGTATTGAGACTTTTTGAGGGTAGCTCTATTTTCAACTTATTGAGCAACCACCGTGCTGTTTTCCAGAGTGGCTGCACCAGTTTGCATTCCCACCAACAGTGTAGGAGGGTTCCCCTTTCTTTGCATCTTCGCCAACACCTGTCATTTCCTGACTTGTTAATTTTAGCCATTCTGACTGGTGTGAGGTGGGATCTCACTGTGGTTTTGATTTTGTATTTCCCTGATGCTGAGTGATGTTTAACACTTTTTCATGTGTCTGTTGGCCATCTGGATGTCTTCTTTGCAGAAATTCCTGTTCATGTCTTCTGCCTATTTATTGACTGGATTATTTGTTCTTTGGGTGTTGAGTTTGATCAGTTCTTTATAGATTTTGGGATACTAGCCCTTTATCTGATATGTCATTTGTGAATAGCTTAGTGTCGGGACTAGTTGTAGGTTTTTACATCACAGTCTAATTCTATAATTGATCAGATTTTCATCTTTACGCTGGTGTCTAAACATTAAGAGCCAAATGTGACCCAAGGGTCACAAGTGAGCCATACCTCATTCTGTGCATAAAACCCTCAGCAGAATCTTAATTTTCCTAGTCCTCCTCCCTTAAGAAAAATCCAATGGCATGTGTTTTGTAGATATGTTTTTCTCCTTGTGAATTGAATGTATTTATTTGGTGCTGTTGCCTATCCCGTTGTATATACGCACTAGAGTTTAATTCTCGGTCCCATTATTGATAGGCATTTGCGTTGTTCCCAGTTTTCCCTGTTACAAACAAGGCTAATGGCTGTCCCTGTGTGTCTGTCTTTGCCCTGGTGCATGACAGTATGCCGAGGGATGGAACCACTGGGCTGTAGCCTGGGCTTATTCTCTAACCTAAATGACTTCCCCACCAGCTCTGTGTGAGAGTCTCACTCATGCCTTCCACGATCATTGGGACCTGTTATAATGCCCATCAATAGAATGGGCTGAAATGTCCCACTGTTGTTTCGTTTGCATTTTCCTTAGCCGCTCGTCATACTGTGTGTATTTCCATATGTATTTGCCTGATTGTATTTCCTCCTTCATTGAGTTTCCAGGACACATCATCAGCCCATTTTCCTTTTTTTTTTTTTTTTTCCTCCCCTGGGTTTTGAGTGCATTTAATAAACATGTAGAGAAGCAAAACTTTCTAATTAGCTCATAAACTAATAACAGAAAAAAAGAGACATGGATTAGATCAATTTTGATAAAAGCTTTTGCATAATTGGTAGATGTCATTTGCCCATTTTCTGGGTTGTTTATCATCTTATTGATGGAAGGGAACTTTGTAATCAATCTGTTTTCAAAAGTCACAGCTTTCTTGGGATATTATGCACATAACCATAAAACTTAGCCTTTTTAAAGTGTACAATCTAGAGTTGTGTAACCACCACCACCATCTAATTTTGGAACAATTTCATCACCCCAGAAAGAAACCCTGTAAGCACCAGCGGCCATTCCCTATTTCTTCCCACCCCCATCTCTTGGCCCCAGGCAACTACCAATCCGCATTCTGTCTCAATGCATTCGCTTATTTTAGACATTTCACATAAATGGAATCATATAATAACATCCATTTTGAAATAAGATGGGGGTATAAATAAATACTTCGATGAGTTAGAAGACAATTTCGCCTTTTTGAATTATGGAAGTGGCCTGCCATGCTTAGATGCGTTTTCTTTGCATCTAAATCTATTTTTTTCCTCTAACCTAAGTTACGAATGATAAATATATACATTTTACAATCTGCCTTCCTGATTCCTGGCATCTTTTCACCTTCAGGGATTTCCAGAGATCAACATCTTCCCTTTGAAAAGGCTTGGCCTGAAGCAAATCGTAGTCTAAACACTGCTCTTGGAAGAGCAGAGCTAAAATTCAGTTTTGTTTACATTTGGCTGAACTAAAAGGGGTCATTTCAAGAAAGAGTCAAGGACTGGAAAAGGAAATGGCCCGGAATGAGTCTAAAAGATTTGATGTTTAAAAATTAGGGAACTTTAAGGGAACTTCCAGCTACTATCAACCGCATGATTAAAAAGGAATCCCACAAAGTGTTAGGGTAACGGGCCAAACCAGAGTTCCTTAGGGGCAAACATCAGAAAGTATATGTTTCTATGTATATGTAATACCACATACAGGGCAGAAGTGAAAACGCAGACCATAAAGTTCCTCTAGGAAATAACATTCCTTGAGAGTTGAAGATGGGGCCCCGGAAAAGAAAGGGCAGGTCGTATTGAATGAGCAGCTTACAACCAGAAATTTTCAGCCCGTAAGACAAGAAGGACTAGGTCAAATAGAACTGAAAGTTTAATCTAACCATTAAGTCAACTATAAAGCTCACATGTTTTATTTTTCTAATTTTTCCAAAGCAAAAAATGGTGGCGGCCATTGATTTTCTCTGTACGTTCTGAGAGGCACAATGGTGGTTTTAATGTTACGGATTGAAAGTTCCATATCGTGTCATTTTCAGTGAACGTATCTTCCTATTTCTCTGCTGGGTTTTAGAAATCCAAGTTATTTGAACATGTCTTTCCACGTGAAGCTGGTGTTATTTCTTTCCCCTAAAATATGAACTCTTACAGAGGCTTTGTAAACACACCCAGCACTTCGCACATGCCCACAAGGGCCTGACAAATGCTATTTGCTTCCAGACACAGGGAGGGACCCTGGAGACTGTTATACATACATGTGTATCTTCTCCCAGGAAGCATATGTATATCAAGACCTCTGGGGCCGTGTTAGATTTCAGCATAAATAGGATTATAGACTAAATGCAGTATATATATTTGACTTGAAACCTCCACTTCTTTCTCACTGGTTAGCCTCTTCTATTTATGTTGCTTTTCAAGAGAAAATTGTCCAACCCTCTAGTGATTTCCTGAAGAAAGAATAAGGAGATTCAGGAAACAGAGTCTAACACTTCAGTAACCTCTGCTAACTGTGGGACCACAGTCCAGACCTGAGCGTATTTTTAGGAACTGCCGTTTGTGATTTTCAGGCGCGTGTAAACTGGGGCTGTGGGACGGGTGTTTCCAAGCCAGGGACCTCCTGGTCTGTGTTTATGTCTCATTCATGACGGATGGTGCAGACACTAACACTCAGAGCGCCAACGCACGCCCAGCAGATCGTTTGGGCAAATAGATCGGAAAACGTGATCAACATCTTTTCTTTATAATATGCTTATCAAGAGTTTTTGAAGGGACGAGCCTGAGCCTGGGTGAAGCTTCCTTTGCGGGCTACCACACTTCAAAGTATTTAAATTAGAAAGATTCAGTCAATAAAGAGAAGGTGTGCTCCCCAGGCACTTCACCAAAGAACTCAGCTCTTAATTGGCTGCCAAAAAGCACACTGGGAGCAATTAATAGCCACAGAAGCTGTTTAAAGGACATGTTAATTATTCATCTTCCTAAATCTCTCCATTTCTGTTTCTGCATTCTTACATGGCCTACGAGCAGCCATACTTCTCCATACAAGTGCTTCCTAAACTTTCCTGTACCAGATACCTGGGCTCTGTTCTATGCCTTCCCCACCCCCCTCACCCGCCATTTTGATTTTATTGGTCTGGGACAGGACTTAGGAATTTGCATGCATGTCCAGTAGCCCTCGATGATTTTGACCCCCTTGATACTGTCCACCTTTGAGAAACTGGACGTAAACACATCAAAATTTTCTATGTGTTCCATAGATTATGCTGCAGATGGATTACGAGGCAATTTCCTGTGGGGGCACCTGGCCAGCTCAGTCAGAGGAGCATGTGCCTTTTGATCTCAGGGTTGTGAGTTCAAGCCTCACACTGGGTGGAGAGATGTCTTAATCAATTATTATTATTTTTTTTAAATAAGACAATTTCCTATGAAGAAAATTTTGCATCTCTTGCCAAACTATTGTTTTCATGATGTTATTCAGTATTTTTATGGGTCTTTTATATAAGAAATGATGTGACAAATTTTTTCAAAGATTAATTTATTTATGAGAGAGAGAGAAACCCAAGCAGACTCCTCGCTGAGTCCAGGGCCTGATATAGGGCTTGATCTCACCACCCTGACCTCATGGCCTGAGCTGAAACCAAGGGCAGACACTTAACCAACTGCTCCCTCCAGGCATTCTCTGTGAATTTTCCCACTAACAGGAAAAAGTTTTCCTCTCTTAAAAACCTGATTTTCTTCCAACTAACAGCCAAAAGAATAAAAATTGTCTCGCTGCTC
This sequence comes from Lontra canadensis, assembly GCF_010015895.1. NCBI lineage: Eukaryota > Metazoa > Chordata > Mammalia > Carnivora > Mustelidae > Lontra > Lontra canadensis. The sequence goes on along the minus strand of NW_022631015.1, from coordinate 18,737,942 downwards.
CCCACCCGTAGAATATCCAGGGGAAACTCAAGAGAACAAAAAAGTATGTCATTTGAGTTCTCCACTGGATATTTTCCTTGTTCTCTTCCTCAGTAGGCTTCTGAACTTTTTTTTTTTTTTTTTTTCCCATTTAGGTTTTAGCTGTTCTGGTACAAATCAGTTTTTATTGGTTATAATGCTTTCTGAGAAGTAGGGAAGAGAAATTATAAAAATGTAAGTAAAATATTTAATATAATTATAGCTTCATGTTACCAGTAATGTTACCAGTAATTCTCTTGCATTCAACTGGAAACCAAGGTCCTGTGTTGACCTGGGCTGCCTTTCTGGTTCACCACGCTGCTCATGCCCACGGGTTTCTGTCATTCCCTGAGGGCTCATTATCCATTATCCTAACTGAGCTGGCCCCATGGTGGTCTTTCTGTCCACTTTGCTTGTAACCCTTCTTCACCGGCTTTCTCAAATTTAACAATGTTGCTTAAATCTGCTGTCTTCAACAATGTCTGATATTTTGTCTTTATTCATCAAAAGAATTGCATTTATTTTCCCAAAACTTTTATCACCCAAAACTGGAAACAACTTTAAATATCCTTTAGTGGGCAAATGGGTAAATACATTGTGGTATATCCATGTAATCGACCACTGTTCAGCATTATAGTAAGTGAAAGAAGCCAGTCCCAAAAGATTATATACTATAAGATTACACTTGTTCGAGATGTAGAAAAAGGCAAAACTATAGGAACAGAGAATAGGTTGCCAGAGGTTGGGGTGGGGAGAGGGTCTGACCAGAAGGAGAACATGAGCAAATTCTTTAGGGTCTTGAAAATTTCTGTGTCCCGTTTGTGGGGGTGGTTACAAGAATCTGTGCCTGTGTTAAAATTCACAGGATTGGAGATGCCTGGGGGGCTCAGCCGGTTAGGCATCTGTCTTCAACTCAGGTCACGATCCCAGGATTCTGGGATCGAGTCTTGCACTGGGCTCCTCATTCATGGGGGAGCCTGCTTCTCCCTCTGCCTGCCATTTCCCCTCCTTGTGCATGCTTTCTCTCTCTCTGACAAATAAATAAATCACATCTTAAAATAAAACAAACAAAACCTCATAGGATTGTACACAATGTGAATTCTGTGGTGTGTAGAGTATTTAAAAAAGGCAAGCCACAGACTAGGAGAAAATGTTTGCAAAACATATATTTATTAGAAGACTTGTAACCAGAATTATAATGAATTCTCAAAAGTCAATAATAAGAGAACAAAGCAGTTAAAAACAATGAATGACTTTTTTAAAGATTTTATTTATTTATTTGACAGAGAGAGAAGAAGAGAGAGAGAATAGGGAGAGGGGAGAAGCAGACTCCTCACTGAGCAAGAAGCCAGATGTGGAGCTCAGTCCCAGGACCCTGAGATCATGACCGGAGCCCAAGGCAGACACTCATCTGACTGAGCCACCCAGCCACCCAAAAAATGACGAACAATTTTGAATAGACAGTTCACCAAAGACAATATACAGATGGCAAGTAAACACATGAAAAGATGCTCAACATTGTGGTTAGAGAAATGCCAATTAAAATTGCCATGAAATATACCTGTTCCCATTGTATTGTTATATATGTATATTAATAATATTAATTAGTAAAAATCATTAATAATATTATTGTATTATTATAATAATAAAACAAAATAACAATAATAATACAAAATAATAATAACACAAAATAATAATAAAAAAGAAAAGAACTGACAATACCAAGTGCTATTGAGGGTTCTACCTACCCTGGAACAGTCCTACCTGCTGGTGGGAACGGAAGATGGTTACAGCCACGTTGGAAAAACAGTTTGGTGTTTCTTCAAAAACTAAGCAGGGCACCTGGGTGGCTCAGTCAGTTGAGCATCTGACTCTTGATTTCACCTCAGGTCATGGTCTCAGGATTGTGAGATGAGACCCAGGTTGGGGTCTGCAAATGGGCATGGGGCCCAGTTAAGATTCTTTCTCCCTCTGCCCCTCCCCACTTGCTTTCTCTCTCTCTCTCTCTCTCTCAAATAAGTAAATAAATAAAATAAAAATTAAGCATATCACATGCTCCTACAATTCCACTTCAGTGCCTTTATCTGAGGAAAAATGAATACAGATGTTTGCATTAAATCCTATACATGAAGGATTGTAGCAGCTTTATTCATACTTGCCCCAAATTAGTAACAATCTGAGCGTTCTTCAGCCGGTAAGGGGATAAACAAGCTGGTTCATCTGTGCAGCGGCCAAAGAACAAACTATTGATACATGCAACAAAACGGATGAATTTCAATCACAGGATGCTCAATGAAAGAAGTCAGGCTCAAAGCTCATGTAACTGGATGATTCCATTTATAGGACAGGCAGAAAAGGAGAAAAGTATAGGAACAAGAAAAAGATCAATAATTGCTGGGGGTGGAGGGAGGGGTTGACTAGAAGGCACACAAGGGAATATTTCAGAATCCTCTAACAGTTCTGTGTGTTGATTACGATGGTAGTTCCATAACCATATGCATTTATCAAAACTCAGAGAATTATACACTGTAAAGAGTAAATCTTACTGTGTGTCAGTTATACCTCAAGGACTCTGACTTACAAAAAAATCAATATGGCCCTCAGAGCTGGAAGAACTTGGCATGATGTAAATTTCACTCTCTTTTCTTTCAGTGTTCTTTTCTTTTCAAATCAGTTCAGTCACGTATCACTCACCATGCGAAGCATTTCTTGAACTACAACACAAGTTTAACACTAGGTTTCTGATCTCAAGTTGTTAATAATTAGGAGGACAGGCATTGCAATTTAGACTTTATCTGGTAAGTAATAAATGGTACTTACAGAGTCCTTAAGTAGAGAGATGACTAATGAATGCACCATCTTAGGTCAATCAGAACGTTTTGCATCGTGTACATTGTAGCTGGGAGGTACTGAAGGGGGATACTCTTGAGAAAAAATTCAGCTAACCTACAAGAAGGTGGGTGAAAAGCATGTAGAAGGGGGCGAGGCAGTGTTGGATACCCCAGAGTCAGATCAAGCACACAGTCAGGGACAAAGCAGGGGCACCTAAAAATGAGAAATGCCCAGCTTTGTGAAATTGCACAGGCCTTGCCGACCTATAAAGAAGGGCACCATACCTTTTTCTGTCTTAGGGCCAAGTTGTAATCTGTCTCTTTGTTTCTTTCCAGCAGAGATGGACAGGAAAGGATAAATCTAAGGACACTAACAACAACAACAACAACAAATAATAATAATAATAGTAGTAGTAGTAGTAATAATAATATAATGTCAGGAATGAAGTAGAGAAAGAATAAACAAAGTTATGATCTCGGAAGAATGTACGGGGGAAGGGGAAACATGACTGGCTTGAAAGGAGGAGGCTCCTGGGTTTTGTTTTGGACCTCGTGTCGTTTGATGTGAGAATGGGTCACTCCGTTTGGGAGATTTTCTCTTTTTTCCAGCAGCCCTGGGCTCCTTTGTTGTTCTGGAAAAAGCCAGGCATATTTCTACTGCAGAGCCTTTGAACTGGCTATTTCTCTGCCTTCAAATGCTCTCTCCACCCCCACATGGTATCTCCCACACTTTCTCTAATTCTTTCCTTAAGCCCCACCTCTGAATGAGGCCTACATGACCACCCCATTTAAAACTGTAACTGGCTTTCTCAAGTTCTATATTCTGCTTTCTTGTCTTCTTTTTCCTAGTGCTATTATCTGCCTTCTAGCTTATGTTATGTACTTAGAATGCCTTATTTGCTGTATGTCTTTTGTTGCTAGCATGCAAGCCCATAATTGCAGGGATCATTCCCAGTTTGGTTCAGGGATGCATCCCAGGCACCTAGAAAGTTACCCAGCACACCATAGGTGTTCAATAAGGATTTGTGAATAAATGAATTATGATAATGAATGTTTATGGGACATATGCTTGGTTAAAGCACTTTACCAAATGCTTTACATTGAATCCTTACTGTCATTCTTGGGCGGGGGGTTGGGGGGGGTCCTATTCTTTGTCCCATTTTACAGATAAGGACACGGAGGCTCAGGCAGATTACAAAACTAATCCAAGTTTACATAAAGCTCGCAAGAGGTGAAGCCAGTGTTCAAACACAGAAATGCCTGAGCCCAAAGCCTGAATCTGGCCCGCAAACCCTCACACCACCTCTTCACTGGGAAGCGCTTGGAAGCCCAGCACATTCTTGGTTGACAGATCATATCTGCAGGACGGATTTGCAGTGGAAGCCATTTGAAGGAATGAGTTATCCAAGAGAAACCTTGTCCCAGTGGCCTGGAGAGACAGAGAGGCTGAGGCAGCTGCCATGCATACTTTCGAAAGATAATAAAACTGGAATTTGAACCCAGAGTTTTCCCTCTTCAGCGGTTTATAAGGACGACAAGGTTTAAATCCACATTTCCCCCTCCCTTCCTTTCTCAAAGGGAAATGCAGGCTGAATCCCTTTTATCCGGCAATTTTCGGCAAAGTCCACCAAAAATAAGATTCCCTTAATGCTGGCATTTACTGGGATTGTTTTATGTGAACAATTCGGTTGGTTTCTGTTTCACCAGATAAGACCCCTTTACCATTCTGTATACCGTAGCTCTAAGATTCACTATAGATAATGGGATTGACAACACAAGAGTAGTATTGGGGGGAGAATCGTAATTGGGATCCTTGTTTTACCAATTCTGGCAGCAGCCCAGGGTTATAACAGTATTTTCTAACCTCTTTGGACAGGGATTTACTCTTCCGGTGTGTTTTTAGGGCAAGATGACCTTTCACTCCCTTTGGATGAGCGCCCTCTTGCGGTGGATAACGAGTTTGCACATCTCCGTCCAGCTCCAAGGCTCTTCGAGAGCTGTGAACAGAGGAGTTTTGTCTGTATGGTTCTCTGACATCCCTGCTAAAAGGAAGTACACCCTGCACGATTTTCCTGCTTGAGCGGTCCCTGGTGTGCTTTAAACATAAAGGCAAATATGCCGTTTTTATTTCTAGGCTTTTCCACTGTATATTTGTATGCCAACTGTTGTTACTGTGACCGATTTTAGTTATAATTGGTTTCTCCATGTTATGGAGGGTAATTGGTGACTGAGAGCAGAAAAACATTTGAGACAAGTTTAATGAGGCTTCACATTTTAAATTATAAACTTGTCCTTTACCCAAACAACTCTGCATTTTTGTGTTAAAAGCATAATATGAGTGTCAGCCTGAGAAATATCAGAATGTCTTGGGATTGGGAGTTCATCTCATTTCAAAGCTGTCTTAAGGTCAGGGAGAAAATGGCAAAATCTGGGGAGAGGCAAGAGGGTGAAGATTGTGTAAACCTTTGGAACATGTCTCTCATGCATGGCTGCTTGAGACTGTGCTTCCTGGAAAATGATAACAGAGAGAGTAGGTATTGATCCCTTGTCTTGATTTTAATTCTCCTATATAATGGCTAACATTTCAACTTCAGTAAATCAAGGGACAACGCCTTACTCTTATTTCATGATACCCCGAAAAGGTCCTGGGTCTTTGGAGTCCAACAGAATGAAATTTGAATCCAAACTCTGATACTAGGCAATATGACTTTGAGCAAATTACTTCATCTCCCTTATTGCAACCAGGGGACATGAGCCACCATGTTGTGTGGTCAAAGGAGGTCATGATGATAAAGGGCTTCACCTAGTGCCTTTCACTTGGAAGTTTACCCACTCGCTGCTGATTTATTATAATCTAGTTGGGATGACAAGACACACACTAAAATACTAAACAGGCAGACAGGGTATAATAAATTGAAAATTATTTGATGTGTACAACACATTTTTCTTGTTGTACTATCAATTTCTCTTAGTGTTTGGAGGCTATCTCAGTAAGTGTGTATAAATTTAGAATTGTTATATCTTCTGGGTACACTGAATCTTTAAAAAAATATCCCAGTGTGATAACCCCTAATAATATTGTCTTCTTAGACCCTATTTTGTTTGCCATTGCCCCAGGTATGCCAGGGTTTTTTTTGGCCAATATTTGCTTGGTTTTAAGTCTATGAGTACAAATCTGCAGTTCTGAAAACCATAAAGCTCCCAAAACAAAGTTTTTCTCATAATTTATTAGGCAGCAAAATCTGCACTATGCTGAGGTGAAGCTATTCTTATTCTACTTGGTGTGAATATTTGTTTCTTTCAGAAATATTATTGTGTTTGATATGAGGTAATGCCTTCAAACCCCAGTGAGTGTGTTACATAAAATATAACATATGACCTATTTAATTTCTTAAAATTAACCTGAATTTGGAAACACATTTGGTTCTAGGGTTTAGGTTAATATATGCATTTTGGGCTTTGGTTCTATATACGTATTTTTTTCCTGGGTTCTCATGTTTTAGATGTATATCTTTAAGTAGCGTTTAGCTAGATTTGTGTTCATCTAATGTGATAATTTGTCCTTTAAATGGGAGATTTTGTCTATTTACATCTGTTTCTGATGTATTTGGATTTTTTTTCCCTGTCCTCTGATTTATATTGCTTCCTGATTGTCCCACCTTATCTATACTTCCCTCCTTTCCAACATCCTACTGGACTAATGGACCTTCCCTTTCTCTTTTTTCCAAGTTTTTGCTCAATTAGCTAGGAAGTTATACCCTCTTTATCTCTTAATTATTCCTTCTGAAATAATTTCATGCATTTTTAATTTACAAAGTCCAAAATTAATGTCTTTAGCCTGTACCTCAAAAATTCCAAAACATTTTGGGGCACCTGGGTGGCTCAGTGGGTTAAAACCTCTGCCTTCGGCTCAGGTCATGATCCCAGGGTTCTGGGATCTAGCCCCACATTGGGCTCTCTGCTCAGCGGGGAGCCTGCTTCCGCCTCTCTCTACCAGCCTCTCTGCCTACTTGTGATCTCACTGTCAAATAAATAAATAAAGTCTTTAAAAAAAAAAAATTCCAAAACATTTCATTGCTTCAGCTCTGAATGCTCTCAGCTTACTCTATGTTTTCTCTTGCTTATTTATTTGTTATTTTTATTGAAGCATAATTAGCATACCATGCTGTATTAGTTTCAAGTGTATGATATAGTGATTCAGCAATTCTGTTCGTCGCTCAGCCCTCTACACATGAGTACACGATTTTCCCCTTTGCTGATTTCCCCCATCACCCCACCCACCTGCCCTCTGGTGACTAACGGTTTGTTCCTGTAATTTAGAGTCTGATTTTTTGGTTGTCTCTTTTCTTCTTTGTTCTTCCATTTGTTTTGTTTCTGAAATTCCACAGTTGAGTGAAATCAGATGGTACTTGTCTTTCTCTGACTGACTGGCTTCACTTAGCATTACACCCTTCAGGTCCGTACCTGTTGTTACAAATGGCAAGATCTCATTCCATTTTAGGGCTGAGTAATTAATATTCCATTGTGTATGTATACTACATCTTCTTTATCCATTCATTTATTGATGGACGTTTGGGCTCTTTACGTAATTTGGCTCTTGTAAATAATGTTGCAATAAAGGTAAGAGTGCATAAATCTTTTCAAATTAGACGTTTTGTATTCTTTGGGTAAATACCCATTAGTGCTATTGTTGGATCGTGAGTAGTTCTATTTTTTAACTTTCTGAGGAACTGCCACACTGTTTTCCACAGTGGCTGTACCAGTTTGCATTCCCACCAACAGTGCATGAGGGTTCCCTTTTCTCCACATGCTTGCCAACACTTGTTTTCTCTTGTGTTTTTGATTTTAGCCATTCTCACAGGTATGAGGTGATATGTTGTGGTTTTGATTCCTGATGATGAGTGATACCGAGCATTTGTCATGTGTCTGTTGGCCCTCTGGATGTCTTCTTTGCAGAAATGTCTGTCCGTGTCTTCTGCCCATTTTTTTAAATTGAATTATTTGTTTTTTGGGTGTTCAGTTGTATCACTTCTTTATATGTCATTTGGATATGTCATTTGCAAACATATTCTCCAATTCAGTAGGTTGCCTTTTTGTACTGCTAATGGTTTCCTTCCCTGTGCAAAAGCTTTTTATTTTGGTGTAGTCCCACTAGTTTAATTTTGCTTTTGTTTTCCTTGCCTGAGGAGACATATCTAGAAAAATGTTTCTATAGCTGATGTAAAAGAAATTACTGCCTGTATTTTCTTCTACGAGTTTTATGGTTTCAGGATTCACATTTAGGTCTTTAATCCATGTTGAGTTCTCTTTTGTCTATCATGTAAGAAAGGGGTCCAGTCTCATTCTTTTGCACATGGCTGTCCAGTTTTCTCAACATCATTTGCTGAAGTGACTGCCTTTCCCCTGTTGTATATTCTTGGTTCCTTTGTTATAAGTTAATTAACCATATATGCATGGGTTTATTTCTGGGTCCTCTGCTCTGTTTTTTTACCTACGTGTGTATTTTTGTGTCCATACCATATTGTTTTGATTATGACAGCTTTGTAGTATATCTTGAAATCTGGGATTACAATACCTCCAGCTTTGTTCTTTCTCAAGATTGCTTTGGCTAGTTGGAGTCTTTTGTAGTTCCATACAGATTTTAGTATTATTTATTCTAGTTCTGTGAAAAATACTGCTAGTATTTGATAAGCACTAAATCTATACATTGCTGTGGGGTAGTATGGACATTTTAACATTTTTATTTTTCCAACCCATGTGCATGGAGTATATTTCCATTTGTTTGTGTCATTTTCAACTTCTTTCATCAATGTTTTATATTTTTCAGAGTACATGTCTTTCACTTCCTTGGTTAAGTTTCTTTCTGGGTATTTTATTCTTTTTGGTGGAATTATAAATGGGATTATTTTCTAATTTCTCTTTCTGCTTCTTAATCATTATTGTATAGAAATGTAACAGATTTCTGTATATTGATTTTGTATCCTGAGATTTTACCGAATTCATTTGTCAGTTCTAACAGTTTTTTGGTCGAGTCTATAGGGTTTCCTATGTAGAGTATCATGTCATCTGCAGATACAGAAAATTTTACTTCTTCCTTAGGAATTCAGATGCCTTTTATTTCTTTCTGTTGTCTAATTGCTGTGGCTAAGACTTCCAGGACTATGTTGAATAGAAGTGGTGGGAGTGAACACCTTTGTCTCGCTCCTGATCTTCAGGTAAAAAGCTCTGTATTTCACCACTGAGGATGATGTCAGCTGTGGTTTTTTTCATATGTGGCCTTTATTATGTTGAGGTTTGTTCCCTCTAAACCTAGTTTGTTGAGAATTTTTATCACGAATGGATGTTGTACTTTATCAAATGCTTTTTTTACATTTATTGATATGATCATATAGTTTTTATCCTTTCTCTTACTAATGTGATATATCATGTTGACTGATATGAGAATTTTGAACTATGTTTGCCTCCCTAGCATAAATCCCACTTGATCATGGTGGATGATTTTTTTAAATGTATTGTTGAATTCAGTTTGCTAATATTTCATTGAGGATTTTGCTTCTATATTCAACACAGATATTGGCCTGTAGTTCTCTCTCTCTCTCTCTCTCTCTCTCTCTTTTTTTTTGTAGTATCTTTATCTGGTTTTAGTATTTCAGTAATGCTGACCTTGTGGAATGAATTTGGAAGCTTTCTTTCCTCTTCTGTATCTTGGACTAGTTTGAGAAGAATAAGTATTAATTCTTTTAATGTTTGATAGAATTAACCTGTGAACCTGCATCTGGTGCAGGACTTTTGTTTGTTGGGAATTTTTTTGATTGCTGGTTCCATTTCATTACTGGAAATTGGTCTGTTCAAAATTTCTATTTCTTTTTGTTTCAGTTTTGGAAGGTTATATGTTTTGAGGAATTTATCCATTTTTCCTAGGCTGTCCAATTTGTTGGCTTATAATTTTTCATAATATTCTCTTACAATCTTTTGTATTTCTGTGGTGTTGATTGTTATTTCTCCTCCTTCATTTCTGATTTATTTATTGGAGTTCTCTCTCTTTTTTTTCCTTGATGAATCTGACTAAAAGTTTACCAATTTTGTTGATCTTTTCAAACGACCAGCTCCTAGTTTCATTGATTTGTTTTATTGTGTTTTTTTGGTCTCTATTTCATGTGTTTCTGCTTTGACATTTATTATTTCCTTTCTTCTACTCTCCTCGAGTTTTATTTGTTCTTCTTTCCTAGCTCCTTTAGGTGTATGGTTAGGTTGTTTTCTGAGATTTTCTTACTTCTTGACATAGGCCTGTATTGTTATAAAAGTCCCTCTTAGAACTGCTTCTGCAGCATTCCAAAGATTTTGGACCGTTGTCTTTTCATTTTGATTTGTCTCCATATATTTCTTTATTTCCTTTTTGACTTCTTGCTTGACCCATTCATTAGTTAGTACCATGTTATTTGGTCTCCATATATTTGTGTTCTTTCCAGAATTTTTCTTGTGATTGATTTCTAGTTTTATACTGCTGTGGTCAGAAAAGACGCATGATATGATTTCAGTCTTTTCGAATTCACTGAGACTTGTTTTGTGATCTAATATGTGATCTGTTCTGGAGAATGTTCCATGTAAACTTGAAAAGAACGAATATTCTGCTGGTTTTGGAGGCAGTGTTTTATGTATACCTGTTAGGTCCATGTGGTCTAATGTGTCATTCAAAGCCTGTTTCCTTGTTGACTTGCTGTCTGAACGATCTATCCATTGATATAAGGGGGTGGTGAAGTCCCTTGCTATTTTTGTATTACTCTCAATTTCTCCCTTTATGTATGTTAATAGTTGTATGTTAATAGTATGTCTGTTAATAGCTGTGGTTAGGTTCTCCCATGTTGGGCGCATAAATAGTTACATTTGTTATATTCTCTTGTTGGTTTGTTCCTTTTATCATTATGTACATTATGTACAAAGAAGATCATGTTCTTCTTTGTTTCTTGTTACGGTTATGTTTGTGCTTAGTCTGACCAGGGATTCGGTTCCTAATTGCATCTCTGCCCCTTTTCTGATGTGGCCTCTCTGTAAGTAACAGTGTGGAAAGTCTCTGCTGCCAGTCTTTGGGTCATTTTCAAAGTGAGTTCCACTGATGTGGCCATTATCTCAGTGTGTCCATGAGATGAGGAGAGTTCAGGGCCCTCCTGCTCTGCCATCTTCCCAGAACCAGTTACTTAGTGGTTTTAAACCATAAAAATTTGATATGATTTTTTTCATGAAAATGTTTATTTTGATTTATGTCTCTGTTTACCAATTTGTCTGCACATCGCCATTTATCTAACACGTGTATCTGAAGACTTACTATAGGTCTAGGGCCTCAAGAAGTGAAGAAAATAGAGTCCCCGACCTTCAGGGACTTTCAACTCATGTTAACGGTCCCTTCCTATACCTCTGATTTTCCTCCTGGGATCATTTTCCTTCTTCCTACACATCTTTTAGAAGTTCCTTTATTGGAGGTTTGTTGAATCAATTATTTTTGCTTTTTGAGATCTAATTCGTGGGCCACAGCGTTCTCCCACTTAAAGTATACAATTAAGTGGTTTTTAGGACACTCAGACATCTGCGTAATCATCACCATAGTCAATTTTAGGGTATTTTCTTTTCTTTTTTAAGATTTTATGTATTTATTTGACAGAGAGAGAGAGATCACAAGTAGGCAGAGAGGCAGGCAGAGGGGGCGGGGGAACAGGCTGAGCAGAGAGCCTGATGCGGGGTTCGATCCCAGGACCCTGAGATCATGACCTGAGTGGAAGGCAGAGGCTTAACCCACTGAGCCACCCAGGTGCCCCTTAGGGCATTTTCAAAAAGAAAACTTGTACCTGTTAGCAGTCACTCCTTACAGAGGCTTGAATGGTTTCCCTTAAAATTCATGTCTACCTAGAACCTCAGAATGGGACCGTATTTGGAATACAATCTTTACACACATAATTAGTTCAGATGAGGTCATACTAAATTAATATGGGTCCTAAATCCAATGACTAGTGCCCTGCTAAGAAAAGGAGAGGGCACACAGAGATAAACAGAAAAGAAGGCAGATTACATGAGGCAGCCATAGCCAAGGAATGCTCAGGATGGCCCAAAGCCACCAAAAGCTGGGAAGAGGCAAGGAAGGATCCCTCCCTAGAGCCTTCAGAGGGAGTATGCTCCTTAGATTTCTGCTTCTGGCCTCCAGAACTGGGAAAGCAAACCATTTCTGTGGTTTTCATCCATCCAGTTTGTGGTAATCTGTTATGAAATGAATACACTTCCCATTCTTGTCTCTCAGCCCTTGACAACCATTAATCTATTTTCCCTCTCTATGGATTTGACTATTATAGACATTTCGTCTGAATGGAATCACGTGGTATGTGGCATCTTGTATCTGGCTTCTTTAACGTAATGTTTTCAAGAGTCATCCATGTTATAGGCTATGTCAGTACCTCATTCTGTTTTATGACCAAATAATACTCCATTCTAAAGATACACCATAGTTTGCATATCCATTCATCACTGGATTGATATTTGGGTTCTCTCTACCTTTTGACTATTATGTATAATGCTGCTATAAACATTTATGTACAAATTTTTGTGCAGGCATATTTTCATTTCTCTTGGGTATACACTTAGGAATGGAATCACTGGGTCACATGGTAACTCTCCATTTAATTATTTGAAAAACTGCCAGATTATTTTCCAGAGTAACTACACCACTTTACATTCCCACCAGCAGCGAATGAGGCTTCCAAATTCTATACAGCTTTACCAACATGTGTTGCTGACTTTTGGATTCTAATCATCCTAGTGGTTAGGAAGTGTATCTCACTGTGGTTTTGATTTATATTTCTTTGGTGAGTAATGATGTTGAGCCTTTCTTCATGAACTTATTGGCCATGTGTATATCTTCCTTGGAGAAATGTCAATTCAAATCCCTCACCCAATTTTTAAATTGGCTTATTTGCTTTTTTATTGTTGAGTTTTATGTGTTCTTTATGTAATGTAGATAAATGACCCTTATCAGATAATATGATTTTCAAATATTTTTTCCCACTTGTGGGTTGTTTATTAATTTCTTGACAGTGTTCTTTGAAACATAAATGTTTTTAATTTTTATGAACTCAAATGTATCTCTTTTTTTCTTTGTTGCTCATGCTTTTGGTGTCATAGTTAAGAATCCATTGACCAGGGGCACCTGGGTGGCTCAGTGGGTTAAAGCCTCTGCCTTCGGCTCGGGTCATGATCTCAGGGTCCTGGGATCGAGCCCCGCATTGGGCTCTCTGCTCAGCAGGGAGCCTGCTTCCTCCTCTCTCTCTGCCTGCCTCTCTGCCTACTTGTGATTGCTGTCTGTCAAATAAATAAATAAAATCTTAAAAAAAAAAAAGAATCCATTGACAAATCCCAGGTTATGAAGACTTACTCATATTTTTTTCTAAGAATTTTGTAGTCGTAGCTCTTACATGTAGGTCTACCCTTCATTTCTAGTTCATTTTTATGTGTGTTGTGAGATAAAAGTTCAACTTCATTCCTTTGCATGTAGCTTTCTAAAAGTCCCAGCATCTTTTGTTGAAAAGACTGTTCTTTCCCCCATTGAATGATCTTGGTCTCATTGTTGAAAATCCTTTAGCCATAGACACCTAGTTTTATTTCTGAATGCTCAATTCTATTCTGTTGATCTGTATGTCTGTTCTTATGCCGTCAAAATTGTATTGATTATCATTGCTTTGTATTAAGTTATAAAATCAGGAAGTGTGAGTCTTCCAGCATTGTTGTTCATTTCAAGATTGTTTTGACTATTCTGGGTGATTTGTAGTTCCATTTGAATTTTAGGATTGACTTATGAATTCAAGCTGCATGGAATTCTGTTAGAAATTGCTTTGAACCTGTAGATCAATTTGAGGAGTATGGCCATCTTAACGATATTATGTCCTCTGATCCAGGAACATCAGGTGTTCTTCCATTTATTTAGATCTTTAAACTTTTTTTCAACAATGTTTTGTAGTTGTCAGAGTACATAGTATTGTACTTCTTTTGTTTAATTTATTCCTGAGTGTTTTCTTTTCAATGCTGTTACAACTGGAATTGTTTTCTGAATTAAAATTTCAGATTATTCATTGCAAGAACATGGAAATACAGTTGATCTTTGATATTGGTCATGAATTGTGCACATTACTTAACTCATTTATTCTAATAATTTTTAGTGGAATTATTATTAGGATTTTATATATATAAGATCATGCCATTGTCAAAAAGAGATAGTTTTATTTCTTCCTTTCAAATCTGGATACCTTTTCTTTTTCTTGCCTAGTTGTCCTAGCTAGAATTCCCAGTACAACGTTGTATAGAAGTGGTGAGGACAGACATCCTTGTCCTGTTCCTGAACATGAGAGGAGATCCTAGTTTTTCATTATTAAATATAATTATAGCTGTGAGGTTTTCCTAGATGCCCTTTATCAGGTGAAGGAAATTCTCTTATCTTCTTATTTATTGAGTTAAAAAAAAATTTCTGATGTAGTGTTTGAATTTTGTCATATGCTTTTCCTACATCTAGTAAGATAATCTTGTGGTTCTTTTTATTCAACCCATATGGTGTATTACATTAATTGATTTTTAGATGTCAATCCCTTTATAATCCTAAGATAAATTCTATGTGATCATGGTGTATCACTCTTTTTGTATATTGCTGGACCTAGTTTGCTAGTATTTTATTGAGGATTTATACATTCATATTTATGACACCACAGTGGTCTTTAGTTTTTCTTTGTGATGTTTTGTCTGGTTTTGGTGTCAGGTTAATATTGGATTCATAGAATGAATTGGGAAATGTTCCTTCCTTTTCTTTCTTCCTTTCTTTTTCTTTCCTTCCTTCCTTCTTCTTTCCTTCCTTCCTTCCTTCTTTCTAATGTGAAGAATTGGTATTAGTTCTTCAAATGTTTGATAGATTTAGTTGGTGAAGCCATTTGAGCCTGTGCTTTTTTGTGTATGTTTGGTAGTGTTTTAATTATAAATTCAATCTCTTTATGTGTTATGTGTCTATTCAAATTGTTTATTTCTTCTTCTTTTTAAAGATTTTATTTATTTATTTGATAAAGAGAGAGAGAGTGTGCACAAGTGGGGTGAGGGACAGAGGGAGAAGCCAACTTCCTGCTGAGCAAGGAGCCCAATGCAGGACTCAGTCTCAGGACCCTGAGATCATGACCTGAGCTGAAGGCAGACACTTAACCTACTGAGCCACCCAGGCGCTCCTGTCTATTTCTTCTCCAGTTTTGGTAGTTTGTGTCTTGCTAGGAATTTGTCCATTTCATCTAAGTTATCTAATTTATCGGCATACAATTAGTCACAGCATTTCTTTATCATTCTTTTTTATTTCTGTAAGATTGGTAGTAGTTTCCCTTTTTCATTTCAGATTCTGCTATTTTTATTCTTCCCTCTTTTTTCCTTTTTCAGTGTAGCTTAATGTTTGTCAATTTTGTTGGTCTTTTCAAAGAACGAGCTTTTGGTTCCTTTGATTTTTTTTCCCCCCCTCTATACTTTCTCCATTAACTATTTCATTAATTTCTTCTCTAATCATTATTATTTTCTTCCTGCTACTTATTTTAGGTTTAGTTTGCTCTTCTTTTTCTAGCCTGAAGGTGGAAATTTAGATTATTGATTTAGGATCTTTGTTCTTTGTTAATATATACATTTACTACAGTAAATTTCCCTCTAGGCACTGCTTTAGCAGCATCCCCTAGGTTTTGGTCTGCTGTGTCTTCCGTTTCGTTCATCTCCATCTTCCTTCTCTTTTGATTTCTTCTTTGGCCCAACTTACTAGTTTTTCTTTCATAGGTCATCCTTTTGATGTTATACCTAAAAAGTCATCACCAAATGTAAGGTTGCTTAGATTTTCTCCTTTGTTATCTTCTAGAAGTTTAATAGTTGCATTTTACTCTTTAGGTCGGTGATCCATATTGAGTAAATTTCTGTAACAGGTGCAAGGTCTGTGTCTAGATTCTTTTGTTTTGTTTGTTTGTGGATGTGCAGTAGTTTCAATGCCATTTGTTGAAAAGACTGTCCTTTCTCCATTGCATTGCCTTTGCTTTGAATTGTCTTTTGTTACTTTTTTTTTTTGGCAGTTCCTCTAGAGTTTACCATTACTTCTGACCTTATCAGAATCAGCTTCAGATTCACATGACTTAATTCCTGTGAGATATAGAAACATTAATCCTACTTAGTTCTATTCTCTTTTCTTCCTTTTTTGGTGCATTGTCGTTATACATATTATATTTATAAATGTTATAAAAGAATACATTGTTATAATTATTACATTACATAATATATAATATTTTATGTAATAAATATAAAATAATATATCTTATGTCTTTTAAGGAAGCTGAGAGTAGCAAAGAGAGCAAGTATATATCTATAGCTTTTGGTCTGTTAAGCTTACTTAGAATTTGTTGTACTCTCAAAAGCATGTTATGATTTCTGGTTCTCTCCATTTGTTCTTGTGGAGTTGCCATCTGCAATCATTTTCTTAGTCCAGTACAGTTTTGCTCCCACTCACATTTTTTGTGCTCTTATTGGTAAATATATTACATTTACATATGCTATAGACCCAACAAGGCATTATATAAATATTGTTTTAGATGATTGGTTTATACATCAGTTAAGTTTATAAAACAAAAAAATGCATTTATTAGTGTCTTTTGTAATTACATATTTAGCTTTCTCAGTGTTCCTTGTTTTTCACATCAATTCAGATTATCATCTGGAATCACTTCCTTCCAGCCAGAACATTTTCCGTTAGTATTTCTTGCAAAGCAGGTCTGTTGTCAACAAATATTCTCATTTTTTGTTTATCTGGTAACGTCTTTATTTACCGTTTACTTTGAAAGACAACTTTGCCAAATGTAAGATTATTTTGTTTTAACTGAAGTATAATTGACATACAATTTCCCTTTAGTTTTGGGTGTAAGTCCTAGTGACTCAATATTTTATGCATTATGAAATGATTCCCACAGTAAATCTATTACCATCTGTCACCGTATGAAGTTATTACAATATTGCTGACTGTATTCCCTATGCTGTGCTTTCCATCCCTATGACTTACTTACTTTATAACTGAAAGTTGTACCTTTTAACCCCCTTCACCCCGCAACACGTTCCTACTCTGGTAGCCAAGGGTTTGTTTCCTGGATCTATGAGTCTCTTTCTGTTCTATTTGCTTTGTTTCTTATAGTCCACATACGATATTCATCTCTCTCTGCTTTAGGTCCATCTGTGTTGTTGCAAGTGGCAAGATTTCATCCTGTCTTATGGCTGAGTAATATTCCATTGTATATATATATACAAAATCTTCTTTATCTGTTGATCATCTTTATCCCTCTATGGATGGAGATTTAGGTTGCTTCCATGTTTTGGCTATTGTAAAGAATGCGTGGAACATATCTCTTTATTTGCACATATCTCTTTAAATTTGTGTTTTTATAAATAATACCTGGAATTGGAATTGGTGGGTCATGTGGTAGTTCTACTTTTAATTTTTTGAGGCACCTCCATGCTGTTTTCCATAGTGGCTGCCCCAGTTTGCATTATCACCAGCAGTGCACAAATGTTCTCTCAGCTCCCTATTCTCACCGATGTTTATTTTTTGTCTTTTCAAAATAGACATTCTGACAGGTGTGAGCTAATTCTCATTGTGGTTTTAATTTGCATTTCCCTAATGGTGAGCAACTTTTTATGTTTCTGTTGTCCATCTGTGTATCTTCTTTGGAGAAATGTCTATGTACGTTCTCTGTCCATTTTCCAATTGGGCTGTTTGTTTTTATATTAAGTTTTGTGAATTCTTTATGTATTTTGGACATTAACTTCTTATTGGATGTATGATGTGCAGTTATCTTTTCCCAATCAACAGGTTGCCTTTTCATTTTGTGGATTGTTACCTTCTCTGTGTAAACGCTTTCAGTTTGCTGTAGTCCCATTTGTTTATGTTTGCTTGTCTTGCCCTTGCCTAGGAGACTCATCTAAAAAAATATGGCTAAGACAGATGTCAGAATGCTAACTTGTGATGTTTTCTTCTAGGAGTTTTATATGTCAGGTCTTAAGTTCAAGTCTTTAATCCATTTTGGGTTTCTTTTTGTGTATGGTGTGAGTGGTTCAATGTCATTCTTTTGAATGTGGCTGTCCAGTTTCCCCACCAATATTTACTGAAGAAATGGTCTTTCCCCTTTGTATATTCTTGCCCCCTTTGTCATAGATTAATTGACCATAGATGCATAGGTTTATTTCTGGGCTTTATATGCTATTGTATTGATCTACGTGTCTGTTTTGATTAGTATAGCTTTGTAATATAGTTTGAAATCAGGGATTATGGTACATCCAGCTTCGTTCTTCTTTCTCAAGACTGTTTTGGCTATTCAATGTCTTTTGTGGTTCCATAAAAATTTCAAGATTCTTTCTTTTAACTCTGTGAAGAATGTCATTTGTATTTTAATAGAGATTCCCTTGAATTTGTAAGATGCTTTGGGTAGCAGGGGCATTTTAGCAATATTAATTCTTCTAAGTCATGAGCTTGGAATATCTTTCTATTTATTTGAATCTTCTTCAGTAACATCTTAGAGTTTTCAGAGTACAGGTCTTTCACTTGGTTAAATTTATTTCTAAGTAGCTTAATCTTTTTGATGCAATTGTGAATGGGATCCTTTTCTTAATTTGTCTTTCTGATAGCTCGTTATTGGTGTGTAGAAACACAACCAATTTCTGTATATTAGTTTTGTGTCCTGTGACTTTATTTCATTCATTTATTAGTTTTAATAGTTTTTGCTATTGATTTGTTGGCGTATAATTGTTTGTACCAGTCTCTTATGATCCTTATTTCTGTAGTGTCAGTTCTAACTTCTTCTCTTTCATTTCTCATTTTACTTATTTGTTCTTTTCTCTTTTTTTCTTGATGAGTCTGGCTAGAGGTTTATTGACTTTTTCATCTTTTCTAGGAGCCAGCTCTTGGTATCACTGATCTTTTTTTGTTTTGTTTTTGTTCTTTTAGTCTCTATTTCATTTATTTCTGCTCTGGTCTTTATTATTTCCTTCCTTCTACTAACTTTGGGCTTTGTTCTTCTTTTTCTAGTTCCTTAAGGTACAAAGTTAGATTGTTTATCTGAGAATTTTCTTGTTTCTTGAGATAGGCCTGTATTACTCTGAACTTTCCTCTTAGAACTACTTTTGCTACATCGTAGCAAATTTTCGGGTGACAGTGGTGTGGGCCCTCTGTGATTGTCTTTCTGATAACTAGTTGTTAAATTCTATTAATTGCTGGCCAATTCCTCTAAGCCTCCCCTCCCCCAACAGTGCCCTGGGACATAAATTGCCCCATAGACCAAACAAATTAAATGTGGGTTCCTTGGAAAAGATAGTTCCTAAATCAGTGCTTGAAACTTTCTCTAGACCCAGGAAGGCCCCTCCCCCCTGCCTCTTTCTCCAGTTCTCTCAGGTAAACCAGCCAGACTACAGTTTAGTCTTAATGTCAAATGTACCTACCACTCACCTCCCAATCGCATATCAACACAACCTATACCCTTTTTGCGAGTGCCTGTAGACTTGAACTTCTCTACACTGTTGCAAATGAAGTCAGTACCTTTTTAGACGAAATTAGGACCTATCTGTCTTAGGCCTGCTTCTCTGCAAACCTCTGAGCCTGGCTCCGGATAAAAGGGATAAAAATGGCATACCTCTCTCTGTGCGACACCCCCACTTTGAGAGCTGAATTCTTGGTGGTAGAGGGGGGACAGTAGCCCCAAGTGTTCTTAGCTTGTCCTAGCATGTTGCCGCTTTGAGAGCTGAGTCAAGGGCCATCAGGGTCTTGGTGTCATCAGCAGTACTACATGGAAGGGAGAACCTCTAGCCCCACAAATGGGGTAGAAGAGAGCCTCACTTCTCAGCCATTCTTTTTTTTTTTTTTAATTTAATTTATTTTCAGAGTTCCAAGATTCATTGTTTATACCCCACACCCAGTGCCCCATGCAATACGTGACCTCCTTAATACCCACCACCAGTTTACCCCACCCCCAACCTCCTCCCCTCCAAAACCTCTCAGCCATTCTTGTCTAGAATTTTGCCTCCGTAATGGGTAGCTGGGGGCAGCAGGAAAAATGCTGACATACTGCTTTTGCTGGGAGGACAGACCTCTGGCTGGGAGCTGGGGCAAGAGTAAGCCCACATTCTTGGTGGCACCAGCCTGGAATGGAGTTTCCATCTTGCTGAGTTGGGATACGGTAAAGAGGCTGTGTTCAAATAACACACACTCTCTCTATTCTTACTGAATTTTAGTAGAATTTCTTGAGTACATGTTTCTTTATTTGCTGTACTTCTTGGGTCCATTTCTAGAGACTGCAAATGGTTAGTTTTTTGGCTTTTTTTTTTTAAACTGTCTATCCAGTTTTGCTGGCTGGAGTGTGGGTCTGCAGAGTTTCTCACGGGTCCCTCTCAATGCCCACAAAAGGCTAATTCCTAGTTCTCTTTTAATCTGAAAATTATTCTTTCAGATTAAATTCAGGTGTGAATGATATAAATTTTTTTGAGGGAGCGATACATAATTCTAGGTTGATAGTTATTTTCTTTCAGCATATATTTTTCCACTGTCTTCTGGACTTTCCTGTTGTTAAGAAGTCTGCTGTCCGTATAATTTTAATTCCTTTACAGTGATCTGTCTTTTATCTCTGGATGTTTTCCCCATGTTCTATAAACATAAAAAAAAAGTTCTGTTTAATATAGTATAATATAAATGTACTATATGTAAAGTTATATGAATTTTGGCAAATATGTACAACTCATCAACCATCACCACAATCTAGATATAGAATATTTTCATCATCCCCAAGAGTTCCCTAGTCCACCTTTGCAATGGAATTTCTTGCCCTCATTCACAGTCCCTGCAAATACTGATATGTCCCTATAGTTTTGCTCTTTCCTGGATATCATATAAATGGAATCAAACTGTATGTAGTCCTTCAATCTGGTTTCTTTCTTTTAGCATGATGTTTTAAGAATTTATCCATGTTGTATTTTTAATTTGTTCCTGTCTTGTCCTGTCCTGTCCTGTCCTGTCTTACTAATTTGATCGTGTGGGGTATACCACAAGTTCAGTACCTGTTCACTTGTCGGAAGACATTTTAGACTGTTTCCAGTTTTGGTGACTATAAAACTGCTATACACATTTACATATAGGGCCTTTTTAGATTCATATCTTAATTTCTTTTGAATAAATAGCTAGGAATGGGATTGCTGGTGTTACAGTAAGTGTATATTTAACTATAAGAAAATGCCAGACTGTTTCCTAAAGTGGTTGTACCAGTTTGCATTCCCTCCTGCAATGAGTGCTTTTTAGATGTTTCCTATCTTTGACTTTCTAAAGTCTTACTACGCTGTGTCCAAGGGTTGTTTTTTTCCTTTCCCCAAATGTGAGCATGTATACCTGTTATCATTTATAGGAAATTCTTAGCTATTATGTCTTCGAGACAAGACTGTTATTTCTACTCTCTTCTGCAGAACTCTCATTACACAGACTGTAGGCTCTCTTACTCTAAAATACATGTCTCTTAACCTTTCATATTTTTCAACTGCTTTTTACTCTGTACTAAATTATGGGCAATTTCTTCAGCTCTATCTACCTGTTACTTGCCTTTTTGTCTATACTTTATCTGCTATTTAAATGTCTACTCTGTTTCTTCCTTCAATGATTAATCTTTTCTTTTCTAGGATTTCCATGAGGTTCTTTTTCACATCCTCCTAGGCATGTTTAATTGTATTTGTTCCTTCCACATTTTAAAATTCCAACTTTTGGGGCACCTGGGTGGCTCACTTGTTAGGCATCTGCCTTTGGCTCAGGTCATGATCCCAGAGTCCTGGGTTTGAGTTCCACATCAGGCTCCCTGCTTGGTTGGAAGCCTGCTTCTCCCTCTCCCATTCCCCCTGCTTGTGTTCCCTCTCTTGCTGTCTCTCTCTGTCAAATAAATAAATGGAATCTTAAAAAAAAAAAAATCCAACATTTACATCTTTAAACATTGTGTGTGGTTATTTTATTTTATTTTTTTTAAAGATTTTATTTATTTATTTGACAGATAGAGATCACATTCAGGCAGAGAGGCAGGCAGAGAGAGAGGGAGGAAGCAGGCTCCCTGCTGAGCAGAGAGCCCGATGTGGGGCTCTATCTCAGGACCCTGAGACCATGATCTGAGCAGAAGGCAGAGGCTTTAACCCACTGAGCCACCCAGGCACCCCATATGTGGTTATTTTAGACTCAGATAATACAGTATCTCATATGAAATTCCAACCTTGGAAGCCATTGGGAACTCTATGCCTTTTGTTTGTTTTTTTCTACCAAGTCTTGTCTGTGGGGTTTCCTTCTCCAAGTGTTTCATACATTTTGATTGTGAGCTCATATTTGGCAGAACTTAATCTGCGGGAATTTGGGGAAGCCTAATAGGAGGATGTTTTCCTCCAGAGAGGGTTTGCATCTGTTTAGTTAGACTTTGGGTGGTACTAAGAACCTCAACTTGTGATTTAGCATCTAAACAAATATTTAAATTAAAAACCTAGATCTACATCAAATTCTCATGGGAGTCTTTTTCTTTTTGTCCTTAGTAGATAGATTTTCTTGTTGACTTGCTCTTGCTCTAAGCAGAGAGTGTTTCTTCTAGTCTACCCTATCACAGAGCGCAAGGACCATTCAAAGTCCCGCATTTATTAGTGTATAGGGTCCCAGGTTCAGAAGTCTTCAATCTACATTTTGAGAGACTGTAGCCTGGTATCCTGGTCCCCGGACCTCTGACTGTTGATCCTCAAAACTTTACATTTCTGGAATTAGCATTTGCCCCCAGGAAAGCCCCAGCTTCAGTACTCTCATACCATTCCAGGTTCAGGAACTTCTACATTTTATTTCCTTGGATAGGGAGTACTCTGAGATTTATATTTCGTAATTTAGCAATGTACTGAAAATGTAATTTTGATCATTAATCCAGTATGTGCGCATTTTTCAGCAAGATAACTTCTTAGAATATCTAGACGGGGGGCACCTGGGTGGCTCAGTGGGTTAAAGCCTCTGCCTTCAGCCCAGGTCATGATCCCAGGGTCCTGGGATCGAGCTCCACATCGGGCTCTCTGTTCAGCGGGGAGCCTGCTTCCCTTCCCCTCTCTCTCTGCCTGCCTCTTTGCCTACTTGTGATCTCTGTCTGTCAAATAAATAAATAAAATCTTTAAAAAAAAAAAAAGAATATCTAGACGGCTACCCTCCTGTCAATGGGAATTCTGTAGTTTCCTTATACATTTAACTACTGGATGTTTTGGGTATTTCAAATTCATTTTTTCTTAATCCTCCTGTAAACTTTATGGATCTTGTCTCCTTGTACAAATACTGGTGGAATTTCTCTAGGTTATAGGACTAAGAACAAGATTGTTGGAGCACAGGGATGACATGTGTCGCTTTATGAGAGCCAGCCAAATTGGGCCCCAGAATGCCTGTGACACATTATCAGGATGTTGTTGCTAAAACTTGGTACCACCAAACTAATTTTTGTCTATCTGATGGGTCAGAAATGGCATCTGCTTACTGTACAAACTTGCATCTGATTACCAATAAGAGAGCATCTGTTCCTTTTTTTTTTTTTTTGCCATTTAGAGTTCCTTTCTTGGATATCAATGGTGCCTATCCTTTGCTCATTTTATATGTAGTTGGTTTTTTCTCATTGATTTATTATATGTCTTTATAGATCCCTTTTCAGTATAGTCTAAGTAACTTCCCATTCTGTGTCATGCTATTTTGTTTCATATACCCATGAGAGGAATCCATATTTTTCTTTCTGGTTATGCTTTTGGGTTTTGTTTTATAGACTTCTTCCTAACCCTGAAGTCAAAAATATAGTCTCCTATATTCTCTTAGTACTTTCTTGGATACTTACTGATGTAAAGATCTTCATTTTTAAAGATCTGTGATTTAAATCCTCTGTTCCTTCTCCAACTTTTTACTATGTAAGGAGAGAGCATTTTAATTTGGGGGTGGAGAGAAGTGTCAGTATGGTCAATAAATTTAGCCCATGGCCCATTTGTCACCTTGAAAACTCTCTGACCCTTTGAGTCTCAGCTCAAGAACGTTCTCCTCTGTGAAGCCTTTACGAACTTCCTCAACTGAGTTTTAATTCAATATACATTTGTATTAAACATGTTTTGTATACCAGGCCATTTCCCAGAAGCTTAGGACACAGTGTTGAATAGAGTTTATATTTCAGTGGAGAACTTAACATGTTAGCCAGACCTAGGCACACATTCTCTTATGGTTCTTCTGTATGCTGGAAACCTCCACTACAGTAATTATTATTTTAATAGAATAATGCATACATGTGGGTTCCTGGGTGGCACAGTCGGTTAAGCACCCAGCTCTTGGTTTCAGCTCAGGTCGTGATCTCAGAGTCCAGGGATCAAGCCCTGTGTGGGGTGATTCCATAATCAGCGGGAAATCTGTTTGGGATTCTCTCTCTCCTCTTCCCTCTGCCACTTCCCCCACTCTCTCTCTCTTTCTGGAATATATAAATAAAAATCTTTAAAGAAAGAAGAATACATGCATAATTTTCTCCTCCATCAATCCATCTCATGGGCTCTACCTTTACAATATAACCAAAATCTGACTATTTCTCAAAAATTTCGAAATGACTTCCATCTTGTGCCTGGAGTATGTCGTATCTTCCCTCTGATCTCACAGCTCCTGCCTTTGTCAGTCCCAGCTCTTCTCTTCTCAACGCAACATCCCAAGCGATTTCAGTTGGAAAGATGCTAAGAAAGACCTCAGAGGGTCCAGATGGGATTCTGATGCCCACCTCCTGGACTGTCACTGTGATTGGGAAGTGGGCTCTCCATTGACCCAGCTTGTATCATGTTCCCTTCTTTGGACCAGAGTGAGAAACTTCTGTACCAGATGGTGGCTTAGCACAGACATGACCACTGATACATTTGTTTGCATTGGACAACTCTTACGTCAGGTCCCCCTAATCCTACCACTTTTCGTTCCTTCCTAGTTCTTCACTAAGGTGGAGGGATAGCATTTGTCACCTTGGCCTCTATTCAACCTCTATAGAGGTCACCATGACCTCTAGTCAACACTGTGTCCTAAGCTTCTGGGAAATGGCCCGGTATACAAAAGACGCTTAATACAAATGTATATTGAATTAAATTCAGTTGAGGAAGTTAGTTAAGAACCCCACCCTGGGGTGTGTAAGTGTGCACAGGTAGACAGACTCACTAGGATCAAATGGCTACTCTACCATTCACTAGCCAAGCAATCTTTCTATGTAACAGCTTCCTTGTTTATAAAATGAAAATAATAAGAGTACCAACTCGATGCGTCTGTTAATAGGATTACATGGCTGATGTGTAAAGCCCCTAGAACAAACCTGGAATTCGAATACTTAGTTGTCACTATTACTAACATAGAGGTCACTGGAGTAAAACCATAAAGACAACCTCGTATATAAGGACACTTTTCATGCTATCTTCATGTCCTTTATGGACCACCAAGTCTGTGAAGCTATTTTTCCGTCATCATCTTTTGCTCAGTAGAAGATGCTCGGTGGGGCTCCGAGGCTGCTCTGTATCTTAACAGGCTTCCACCCCTGAGAGACTGTCATCCTCATTTTATGATCCAAAACAGCTTATCTCAAGTAAATAAACTTTTACTGTAGAGTCCTCATAAGGGCTCAGAGATAAAGCCTCACTTGAAAGCCCACACTAAGCAGAGCTGTGGCTTTTGCTTAGCTGAATTGACCTGGTCAGCTCCCTATTTCTGAGCCGCCTCCCTTCCCCTTCACAGCAATGGCCCTCCTGCCCTTTGTGGTTTCATGTCAGTCAATTTGTCCTCAGACCCTTTGACCATCACAGACTTCTCATTCCTAATAGTGCATTTCTAAAGCCCAATAGCATGTTTACTTCCCTTTAGCCTTTCCATTTTTTAAAAAATAAATGCTTTCCTTTGCTCCACTACAGAGATCTTTAGGTTCCGCAAATGTTGGTTCAAATTCCACACAGCAAATCCTGTTTGTGATTCTACTGTGTGCCAGGTCCTGTGCCTGCTATCACTCCCTTTTTTCCTTTTTCTTTCCTCTGCCTTTAATTCTCTCTTTCTAAGAGTCCTTGATAGAGGGAATCACAACTTTTTAAAAAAAATTTTAATTTTTTAATAAACATATCATGTATTATTAGCCCCAGGGGTACAGGTCTGTGAATCGCCAAATTACACTCACAGCACTCACCATAGCACATACCCTCCCCAATGTCCATAACCCAACCACCCTCTCCCTACCCGCCTCCCCCGACCCCCTCAGTTTGTTTTGTGACATTAAGAGTCTCTTACGGTTGAGGGAATCACAAATTTTAATACACATTTTAATATTGGAATAAAATTATCTTAGTTGTTGAAAATACATTCCTAACTACATCTCCAGGCATTAAAACTGTGCGAGAGCAAATTCCAGTTGAGAAGGATTCCATCAACTTGACTCTATGTGTCTGCAGTTAGTGAATTCCATAGTATGGATTCATTATTCTCAACTAATCTTTTTGTTGCATTTATACAGTTCTGAGTTTTGAAGTAATTCTTCATACTTTTAATGAGAGATACCTGAATCAGATAAACCTCTCATATCACTTAGGGTCTCTAATTAGTTGCTGAAGACAGTTAAATCAGTTAAGAACAGACTAAGACAAAAGACTATGCACCTCCTTGCACTTTCCTATATTCTTTTTTTTTTTTAAGATTTTATTTTATTTATTTTTTTTTAAGTAAGCTCAACACCCAGTGTGGGGCTTAAACCTATAACCCCAAAATCAAGAGTTGCATGCTCTACTGACTGAGCCAGCCAGGTGCCCTGTACTTTCCTGGCTTCTTAAGGTGAGAATACTACTAACTCGTGAATGGAAGATAGGTTAGATATCAGTCAACTTCTTTGAATACGTTACCATGTAACTTAAGAAAGACATGATTTAAATAACTTATCATAATCATAATCATTGGGAGGGCAAGGATCCACAGATAGATACCGTACTACATTTGCAGACATTTACCTAAATATATTGCCTCTCATTCTTTTCAGAGAGGGTATTAGAATGCTGAGTCAATGTCTATAAAATGGTACCTACTTGTTAAATGGTTATTTTCTTGGATGACATGCTAGGTCTTTTGCAGAATCAGAAGAGAGAGGATTGAAGAAAAAGGAGAAAGGACCACACCCTGAATCTTCTTTTTAAAAATCCCACTCACTAGCCATTCATTAATTCATCACCCATTGGTTGAGCATCTGCTATGTGTCAGATACCGTGGTATGAGCCGAAGACTTAAAAGATGAATAACAGAAAGCTTTGTCCTTGCAAGTTTGGCTATACCACTGGGGGAGACAGACCTGTAAATGAATAATACAGCGAGTAAAGACTAATAGACAATTGTTGTGTGAAGGGGACGCAAGGAAGGACTCACTGCGCATAGTGGGGTGTCAGTAACATCCTCCTTCATGCGTCTTTAAGGGATTCAGTGAGAAGTTGGGGGCTAGAGAAGGGCAGTTCTGGAAGAGGAAATAGTGCAAAGACCGTGGTGGTTTGAAAGAGTGCGGAGATGTTCAGAAGCTGGAGGGGAGCTCAAGGTAAGGGTCATGGGGGAGGAGAACCCGAGAGGGATCTGGGAAGGCGCCATGTTTCATGCTAGGGATTTCAGACTTTCTCTTGGAAGAAATGATGTAATGATATTACATGGGAAAATGATTCGATTAGAATCTAATAGGAAATTGTAGAAATACTTAGTGAATAAGACACTGAATCTACAGGGGTCATTGAGCAATTACCCTTCAGAGTACCTTTTTGAGGATATTCATTGAAACATCTTTGTTCAAATAAGTTAGAGAAAAACTGCATCCTCATTTTCCTCCTGGAGAAATTTTATATATCAGAGCTTACTAGTGGCTCCATGAAGACCGGCATTAGAGATGCTTGTGTTAGTTTATTTAACTCAGAATTTCCCAAACTTGCATGCACAGAAAATGACTGCCAGAGGAAATGTTGGACATCTGGTTTAAAGTTGAATTTCAGATAAATAATGAATAATTTTTAAATAGAAGTAAGGGATATTGTATGGGATGTGGTATATGGAATTAGAATTCTAAGGGACGCTTGAACAGTGCTTTACATTTCAAAATATTTTCTTTTTTTAAAATATTTTATTTATTTATTTGACAGAGAGATCACAGGCAGGCAGAGAGAGAGGGGGAAGCAGGCTCCTTGCTGAGCAGAGAGCTCAATGCGGGGCTTGATCCCAGGACCCTGAGATCATGACCTGAGCCAAAGGCAGAGGTTTAACCCACGGAGCCACCCAGTGCCCCTCAAAGATATTTTCTGATGTGTTTCTGATGAGACAAGAAAAAGACTACACTCCCCAGAAATCTATGCATCCCTAAGGTCTGCTTGATGATATGTAAACCTCTTCATATTAATTGTGGTAGGTACTAAATATTTATCTATTGTGTGTGTGATAAGAACTTTAAAATCTACTCTCTTAGTAACTTTCAAATGTATAATACAGTATTATTAACTATAGTTTCCATGTTGTATGTATGTTATATCCCCAGACTTATTTATTTTAGAACTGAAAGTTTGTTGGGGTGCCTGGGTGGCTCAATCGTTAAGCATCTGCCTTTGGCTCAGGTCATGATCCTGGTGTCTTGGGATAGAGTCTCATATCGGTCTCCCTGCTCAGCAGGGAGCCTGCTTCTCCCTCCCCAGCTCCCCCATGCTTGTGTTCCCTCTCTTTCTATCTCTTTCTGTTAAATAAATAAATAAAATCTTAAAAGAAAGAACTGAAAGTTTGTACCTTTTGATTCCCTTTATCCATTTGGTGACTCCCCCTCTCCCAGCACCCCACTTCTAGATACCACGTCTGTTCTCTGTATCTGTAACTTTGAGTTTTGTTTTTTAGATTCTATGTATAAGTGAAATCATATGGTATTTATTTTTCTCTGACTTATTTCACTTAAAATTATACTCTCTAGCTCCATTCATGTTGTTACAAATGGCAAGACTTTCTTCTTTTTTGTGGGTGAGTAATATTCCCTTGCAGATAAAAAACCATCTCCTTTATCCATTCATCCATTCATGGACGCTTAGGTTGCTTCCATATCTTGGCTATTGTGAATACTGCTGCAGTAAACATGGGGGTACAGGTTCTAGTTAGTGTTTTTTTCTTCTGATAAATACCCAGAAGTGAAATCACTGGATTTTATGGTAGTTCTATTTTTAATTTTGTGAGAAACCTCCATACTGTTTTCCATAGTGACTAACCCAATTTACATGCCCACCAGTAGTGCGCAAGTCTTTCCTTTTCTCCAAATCTTAGCCAGCACTAGTTATTTCTTGTCTAATAATAGCCATTCTACCAGGTGTAGAGTGGTATCTCATTGTGGTTTTGATTTGTATGTCTCTGATGATTAATGATGTAGATCATCTTTGCATGTATCTAGTGGCCATCTGGATGTCTTTGGAAAAATGTTTATTCAGATCCTCTGCCCATTTTTAAAACAAATTGTTTATTTATTTTGCTGCTGAGTTGTGTGAATTCTTTATATATTTTGGATATTAACCCCTTAACAGATAATCTGATCTTTTGCTATTTCATAAGATGAGTTTACATTTTATCGAAGATTTCCTTTGCTGGGCACTTTTTAGTTTGATGTATTCCTACTTGTTTTTGTTGCCTTTGCTTTGGTCCCAAATCCAAAATATCGTCACCAAAAACAAGTCAAGGAGCTTATTGGCTCTACTTTTTTCTAGGAGTTTTGTGGTTTCACATCTTATGTTCAAATCTTTAATCAATTTTGAGTTAATTTTTGAGTATAGTGTAAGTGGTCCAGTTTTATCCTCTGCATGTGGCTGTCCAGTTTTTTCACGAACATTTGTTGGAGAGACTATCATTTCCCCTTTGTATATTCTTCTGTCCCTTGTCATAGATTAATTGACCATATATATGGGCTTCTGGTTCTGTTCCATTGATTTATGTGTCTTATGCCCATGCCATACTGTTTTCTTAAGTCTCATAGAAAATGTATTGTTATTCTCTTTTTTCTATTTTATTTTATTTTCTAATTTTTTTTTAGTATCGTTGGCTCACAATGTTGAATTAGTTTCAGGTGTACAACATAGTGATCTGGCAAGTTTATACATTATGCTTTGCTCAGGACGAGTGTAGCTATCATCTGTCGCCATACAACACTATCACAATATCATTGACTGTATTCCCTGTGCTGTAACTTTCATTCCCATGACTTACTCATTCATAACTGGAGGCCTGTGCCTCCCACCCCTTTTCATCCATTTCGCCCAGCCTTTCCTCTCCGGCAGCCATCTTTTTTTCTTTATTTCTACAGGTCTGTTTCTGGTATTTTGTTTATTCTTTTTTCTTTTCTTTTCTTTTCTTTTCCTTTTTTTTAAGATTCTACTTATGAGTGAAATCACATAATACCGTTGTATTTTGATTACTGTTGTTTCATAATATAGTTTGAAATCAGGAAGTGGGATATTCAGTGTCCCCAGCTTTGTTGTCTTTTCTCAAGATTGCTTTGGCTGTTCAGGGTCTTCTGTGGCTCCCTGCAAACTTCAACATGGTTTGTTCTATTCCTGTGAAAAATGCCATTGGAATCTTGATAGGGATTGCATTGAATCTGTAGACTGCTTGGGGTCATGTTAGCATGGCCATGTTAGCAATATTAGTCCTTCTAATCCATGAGCATAGAATACATTTCCATTGACTTGTGTCTTCTTTAATTTCTTTCATCAGTTTCTTACAGTTTCTTTCATCAGTTTCTTACAGTTTTAACCTCTTTGGTTAAACTTATTCCTAAGTATTTCATTCTTTTTGGTGCAATCACAAACGGGACTTTTTTTTCTTAACTTCTCTTCCTAATAGTTCATTGTTAGTGTGTAGAAATGCAGCTGATTTTTGAATGTTAATTTTGTATCCTGCAATGTCACTGAATTCATTTATTAGTTCTAACAGTTTTTTGATGGAGTCCTTAGGGTTTTCTATATAAAATATTATGTCATCTACAAGAGAGACAGTTTTACTTCTTTCTTTCCAATTCGGATGCCTTTTTTTCTTTTCCTGCCTAACTGCTGCTAAATAACAAAATCCAACCAAGTAAATTTGAAGATCTAGGGGCACCCGGGTGGCTCAGTCATTAAGCGTCTGCCTTCTGCTCAGGTCATGTTCTCAGGGGTCTGGGATGGAGCCCCGCATCAGGCTCCCTGCTCAGCGGGAAGCCTGCTTCTCCCTCTCCCACTCCCCCTGCTTGTGTTCCCTCTCTTGCTGTTTCGCTATCAAATAAATAAACAAATAAAATCTTTTTTGAAAATTTGAAGATCTAATTGGCTTTATTAAATGATTCATGAACCAGGCAGCACCCCATCTACCAAGTAGAGAGGCACCCCAGGGAGTTGTACACAATGGAAGGTTCTTATAGACAGGGGGTGGGGGTCAAGAAAGTTATTAGTACAAGAAAAGGATTGTTCCAGAGGAGGCTGTTAGCTAGGGAAAAAGCAAAGTGTCTTATCTTGCAGATGACCTCATCTTTCTTTGGGGGATGGAGAGGACCCAGATGACAGACTCATTGGCGCTGATGGAAAGACAAATTTCCTGACTGACCGGTTAAGGCCACATTTCTGAGGAGGTTGAAACTGCAATTACATTGGGTATTAAGTCCAAGTTTGGGAATTCAGTCTAACTGACACCAATTTGAGCTCATAGTTTTCTTTTCTTTTCTTTTTTTTTTTTTTTTAACAACTCCCTCCTTTTAGTCAGACTCTCAGTTTAACTGAGAGATAATATCAAATCTTAAGGCATGAAAACCACTCTTAGCTACTGCTCTAGTTCAGTTTTTGTTGCTCCTTTCTGTGGTATCTACAGATCATACGGTTTTTACTTGGCCCCTGTGATACTTGTGGGTCATGGCTTCTGGCTCACATTCTTCAAATTGGTAAATTTTTTTCTTTCCTTTGATGTTCCAGTGTTAGGGAGATCACTTGCTTGGTGGTTCATCACTGCAAACCAGGCATTTCAAACTTTTGAGAGAAGACAATGCACCAGGGAGATTATTATGATTACTTTAAGAGGATAATTCCCAATATTTGGAGTGCACTTTAGAGCCATGGTCCTTAAGACCTAAATCATTCAAAATCAAATAAGTCAAAGAAAGGCTCCATGGAAGGAGGCTCTTTTTAAAACCAAGCAGCTTGTTCTTATGTAATTGAATTTTAACTTCCCCAGAAGCATTAATCCAGGCATAGCACGTGATGGTGGACACAGAACAGACACCTCCTTGCTCAGCTAAAAGATAATCAGGAGATACTCTATTACCAAGGACAACTTTGGTCAGAGAATCTAAAGACTTTTGTTGGGCTGCTATTGCTGTAGTTTGTAATGATTTTAAGGATTAAGGAGGTTTTCAAAAATTAGTTAATTTATTTGAGAGAGAGAGAGAGAGACTGAGTGAGGGGAGGAAGAGAGGAAGAGGGACAAGCAGACTTCACAATGATCATGAAGCCCAGTGTGGGACTCAGTCTCATGACCCTGAGATCGATCTGAGCCAAAATCAAGAGTGGGACACTTAACAAACTGAGCCACCAGGTGCCCCAAGAATTAAGGAGTTTCTGATGATAGCTTCATTTACCTTTATCCCTAACCAGGGCAATAGGAACTTTCCAAAAGAAGTGTCCTTTTTCATTCAACAGTGAATTTAGGGGAGTGACAAATGAGATGTCTTATTTTGCTCGTGAAAAGCTAGAGGCACAGTTAGATATTTTTTCTAGCCTGACATAAAAGAGGTTACCCCTGCTTAGCAGTGGCCTGGGAGACGAGGGTGCCATCCTTCCAGGCCAATGTCAGAGTAAAGGAAAGGAAAAGAAAGAGAAAAGGTTTTATGTTTAAAGTATAAAGACTTGGGGCACCTGGGTGGCTCAGTGGGTTAAGCCTCTGCCTTTGGCTCAGGTCATGATCTCAGGGTCCTGGGATCGAGGCCCGCGTCGGGCTCTCTGCTCGGCAGTGAGCCTGCTTCCCCCTCTCTCTGCCTGCCTCTCTGCCTACTTGTGCTCTCTCTCTCTCTCTGTCAAATAAATAAATAAATAAAATCTTAAAAAAAAATAAATAAAGTATAAAGACTTGATCCAGAGTCTTGACAAAAAAAGACCACCTCCATGTCAGCTACTTCTTCCTCATCAATTTTGTTTGGAGGTCTCTAGTATCTTTCAGTTTTACAGCAAGATCAGTTGTCCGAATGTGGTAGGCTTCCTTTTAATGGCATCTCTGGTGATGGTTTAGAATACCAGTCACCAGGCTCTAGACTTTGACTTACAGGTGCATTTGAATTAGGATCCAATAAGGCTTCTTTAACCTGTTGATGACAGCCTTGAGCAGAAAATCTTAGAGACATCGTAGCTGGTCATACTAGCAAGAGAAAACAAGGGATCAGTAGAAGGTTGCATTCTGGTAGAATTTCAAGATTTTCACAAGATTTCTGTTAAGACTCCTATGATTTATGCAGTGAAGTGCATATCTTGATCACTGGAGATAGTGGAGAGTGCGCCCTGACTGGGAAAGAAATTTTTTATTATTATTATTACTTTTTACTGTGAGGACATCAGCCTTGTGACTTTAACCTACCCAGAAAACTCATATAAAATAACAAGAACATATTAAAAACTCATACTAAGTGGTAGTATAATTAAGTTCAGTTTCAGTTGTTAAAATTCTGTAGAAGTCTCTACACCAATGTCTAGTAATAATCTGAGTCATCTTAAATGTACTATGGTCAGTGAAGGAATGCAAAAACCAGTAAATTAGGTTTGTCAGGGAGCTTAGAAGAACCAAGTGACCAACTTGGACTTCAGGGACCTTAGAAGAACCAAGTGACCAACTTGGACTTCTCATCATCCTGTTTACTGAATTTACAACCATTATTTATCTATATTAATTTTTTTCCCATAAAACAGACTGTAACCATGTCATAATGACATTAGGATAACAAAAGTCTGGCAAGGAGAAGACAGTTTTTTTGCAGAAGCAGAATAGACTTTATCTACCTGTACTACAATTTTATAAATATAACTAAAAAGGTTAATTTTATAAATTAAAAGGTACAATTTTATAAATATAACTAAAAAGGTCTTAATATTTATTTCTTTGACAGTATTTTCCATGTAATTTGCATATTAAATAAGGCTAATTGGTTTAATGAATCTTTTGGAATACTCCAGGTTCAAAAGTTTTTTTTTGTTTTTTTTTTTTAAGAATTTGATTTGGGTAAGTTTGTCAAAAATATCAAAAAATGTTTTCAAGCACTTATCTAAATAGGATCATAGATTGTTAAAAACTTAGTATTTAAAAAATAAAGAAACGTAATCTTATCAAAAGTAGACCAAAGTCCAAGAAAACTTTGCCCTTTTAACAGACAATAGACCAAATTTTAATTTTGTGTAACTGAGTGCAAGGAGTTTGCTGCTTGGGATGTATTAAACTGAACACAACCCAAGGGAGTATTAGAAGCAAAGAACGTTTATCACTTGTTACAAATAAGGAGACAGGGAGATAGCTCTCAAAGTGCTGTCCTGTGGAGTTAGCACAGAAATCTTTATTCGGTATATTAAGGGGCAGGGAGCTGGCATGTACATTAAGGAACTCACCCATGTTCTATCACTTAGGCACTTTGGCTCGTACAAGTCTAGCATGTCAGCATGCTAGTGCATACATCATTTTTTCCCAAAAATGACAGGAAAACCAACCATAGGAGGAGATCTTTGTATTATAAGGATCTAAAGGTAACTTTAAGACAACTCAGAGGGGCTTCTGTGCAGGTCCTCAGCTCCAAACCTGGTCAGACTGGCTCAAATGAGAGGCTACCAGGCAAGACACACGTAGCAAGTGACTATCAAATGAAACAAACTTGCCTCTCCTTGGTGGGAACTGCTGGTTTTGTAAGACAAAACACATTCTTTCCCTGCTTTTGTCCCTTCCTCCTCTTCATTCTGCTGATAGCTTTCAGCCCTCTGATTTAAGTAACTTCCAATTGGATCCTAGCTAACGTTTGCACCAGCTTAAGCTGGATATTAAAACTGACTTTAATTTTAGCCAGCTTGACCACACATTAAAATTTCAATTTTTAAAATAAATTTCTATTTTTTCTATATTCTCATGTTGTCTTTAGTTTTCACTTGAAACCAGCTTCATTTTAAGGCAAAATTATTATTATTTACATATCTCATATCTCATTTTCCCACATATGAAGATGTTTCTCTTACTATTTTTATTTTTTTTATTTTTTTAAAGATTTATTTATTTATTTATTTGACAGAGAGAGATCACAACTAGACAGAGAGGCAGGCAGAGAGAGAGAGAGGGAAGCAGGCTCCCTGCCGGGCAGAGAGCCCGATGCGGGACTCGATCCCAGGAACCTGAGATCATGACCCAAGCCGAAGGCAGCAGCTTAACCCACTGAGCCACCCAGGCGCCCCTCTCTTACTATTTTTAGTAGTTTTAATTACATATCAATTAGAATTTTAAACTCTTAGTCATCTTGGTTTCTAGTGAAAACTAAGCAATGGTGAGCAGTCTGTCATATCAACATTTTTTTAAATTGCAAATTTATGGATGCATTTTAAAATTTTCAGAAGCATATGCCTTTTTAATTTATTTTAATGTAACATTAGCATATCTAAATATTTTTAGTTTCTCTGCAATAAGAAGCCAAAAGTAGATATGCCTATATTTAGTAATTAGTATTCTAGTATTTTGTCTAATTTGGAAATGATTTAGATATCTAATGAGTTTAATTCAACTCATTATTTAACTTAGCAAAACTTTTAAGATTTTTAAGTTACCAAAAATATTTGGGAAAACTATTGTTGGGGAGGAAGAAATTTTATTTTCCCTTTAAGGTCCTGGACTAAGAATCTAAGAGACAGATTTATGGGAGAATATCAAATTTTGTTTCCTACATGCAGAGACTCTGCATAGACATGAAATGTCAAGGTCAAGCAATATGAGGCTAATAGGACAATCTGAGATAAAGGGAAGAGTAGAGTCTGGGGATATAAAGGGGGAGGAAGACCATTAGAAGAAGGTGAAGGGACGTATTTGGAAACAAAGGTTGCCCTGCTATACAGTTTAGTTTCTTAGATAAAGAGGTCTCTCTATTAGTTGGTACAGGCAGGCTGTTAATGGGGATAGGGGTGGATAAAGGACTCTTCCTGAATCTGCTGGGTTTTGACAGCTTTTAATTCAAAATAATCTTTATGCCAAAGTGGCCCATCTTAGGGTGGTTTGCCTTTGGCCCCTACACTATTTAGAAAATTTACCTAAACTTTTTATTTAACATACTTGTTTTTATTTTTTTATGCCTTATTTATTTATTTGAGAGAGAGAGCGAGCGAGTGAGCACACAAGTTGGGGGGAAGGGGCAGAGGGAGAGGGAGAGAGTACTTGGGCAGACTCCACACTGAGTGCAGAGCCTGAAGGGAAGCTCGATCTCATAACCCCCGAGATCACAACTTAAGCTGAAACCAAGTTGGCCACATAACCATAACCTACTTTTTTTTTTTCAAAGATTTTATTTATTTATTTGACAGCGGAGATCACAGAGAAGCAGGCAGAGAGAGAGGAGGAAGCAGGCTCCCTGCTGAGCAGAGAGCCCGATGCGGGGCTCGATCCCAGGACCCTGGGATCATGACCTGAGCTGAAGGCAGAGGCTTTTTTTTTTTTTTTTAAGATTTTATTTATTTATTTGACAGAGATCACAAGTAGGTAAAGAGGCAGGCAGAGAGAGAGGGGGAAACAGGCTCCCTGCTGAGCGGGGAGCCCGATGCGGGGCTCGATCCCAGAACCCTGAGACCATGACCTGAGCTGAAGGCAGAGGCTTTAACCCACTGAGCCACCCAGGTGCCCCAACCTACTTGTTTTTAATAATTAAGTTTAGATTACTTACACAAACTTTATTAAGCATTAGACAAAGTCAGTCTAAGCTATTATTTTTTGTGGATAAATCTTGTAAGATAACATAAACTTATTTGACTAGTGAACGCAGGTAGAATAAAAATTTTATATTTCATGTCAGTAGCTCCAAAGACATATTTAGTTTTGTAGGGGCCAAAGGAAGGCAGCCCCAAGACGGACCACTTTGACATTGAGATTAATCTGAATTAAAAGCAGTCAAAACCCAGCAGTTCAGGAGAAGTTCCTTACCTTCCCTTGGCTTAAGAGAGTTATTAACAAAGATCTCTCTTTACCTAAGAAATTTATCTGCTTATAGGGCACCTGTGTTTTCCAAATACCTCCTTTCACCTTCTTGTTAGTGATCTTTCTCTCCTTGGTATCCTTAGATCACTACCCCTCTCTTTAACTCATATAAATCTTGTTAACTATTTTTAGAATTTTCATGTCTGTATGGATTTCTTATACAAACACTATTAACTTTTATTTTCCCCTGTTAATCTGTCTCATGTTAGTTTGATTCTAAGTCCAGCTAGAAGAATCTTGAAAGGAGAATGAAATTCTTCCTCCCCAACATTTTGATTAAACCATCAGTCACAAACTAGCTTTTATATAAAATATTTTCCCAGATCATATGAACTTGAAAAGCATTTGGGTTAGTTTTTATCACTTTGAGTTTTAGAATGAGCAATCCTTACAAGCACTTGCCTTCAAATCAACTAAATAGACTTCTTTCACAAATTATTGTTAGCAATACCATCACGAGGTAGAAACACATTTACAACACATAGACTCACATAAACAGACCGATGCCAACTTTAAAGCTTCTATTTAATTAATTTATTAAAATATTTTATTTTTTAAGTAATCTCTACGCGCAATGTAAGGCTTGAATTTACAAGCCTGAGGTCAAGAACTATATGCTCTACCCACTGAGCCAGCCAGGTGCCCCAATACCTTCAGTTTTGAAATTAATGCCTTGAAATAGGTACAGAATTTACTAGTCTTAGAAGTCGAATCTGAGTTTTTCTAGTAGATGGAATAAATTAAGGTTATTGATCTAGGTGGCTAATGCTCTTTCTGGAAGGACTTTTTTTCTCCTAAGGACAGAAGTTTTACGATACTTACATGCTCTTTGAGATAAATACGGGAGATTTTGGAATTAGTAAAGAGGATTGGTCTTTGAATTATTTTTGGAACTATACCTCTGGTCCTATAAAGACCAGATTTGTAAAACAGGACTGTTTTTAGT
Organism: Lontra canadensis; assembly: GCF_010015895.1. Classification (NCBI taxonomy): domain Eukaryota; kingdom Metazoa; phylum Chordata; class Mammalia; order Carnivora; family Mustelidae; genus Lontra; species Lontra canadensis. Next base: position 18,699,814 of record NW_022631015.1, on the reverse strand, counting down.
TTCTCAAAGAATTGGGCTGTTGCCTAAAACATATTAAATGACTCATACATCCATCTTCCTATGAGAAAGTCTTTTTTTCTGGGTACATTTAACTTAGGGGAAAAGGCCTAAATTTTTTTTTTATCAGGTTCTGAATATCAGCTTTTAATTGGCCATATTTTTGATTATAGATTTTGAAAATCTTTTTAAAATATCTTGTTAGGTTTTAGCTGGGACAAACAGTAAAGATTTCTGGCAGTATATAACAACCTCATGGGCCTAAGAAGCATCCTCAAAGAGGGTGTAAAAGATACTATTTTTATAAGATCTAGAGCCACTCCCAAAGAGAGCCAAAGAAAGGCAGGCGGAAAGCCAAGCCATGTTCTCAGAATGTGAAACAAGATGAGCATGAAGGAAACAGCTATTCCCAGGAGAAAAGGATCAATAACCAGTGGTTTGGGATTTGGAAAGGAAAGAACACTGTGAATTTTTATTTCCCTTTCTCAGCTGGGCTCAGGCGGTAATCTGTTTTTAAAACAACTTTTGAGGACGTTCCCTGGGTTTAAGAAATAAACTAGGGCCCTAGGTTAGCCTTTGACCAGGGGATGAAAGACCCCTGAGGATGACCGCTGTAACCTCAGGGGGTTTTATTTTCAAAGGTAACCATGTCTTCCACGTGGAAAGGCCATTCAGACAGGAAGTCCACTGAGTACTCAGGTGAGAAGGACAGAGAGAAGCAGCACAGTTACAGCCTTTCGTCCCCGGTACTGCTTACAATTTTAATTCTTTCATTAACCTTTTGTTACGAATCTTTCAATGAAACTATTGTGGAATCTTGAAGTCTTTTGGAAGCTTCTGCCTACCAGTTAAAATGAGCATCCCATTCTGTTTACTTAATTTAAGAGCCTTTACTCTTTTTTTTTTTCCCTAAGATTTATTTATTTGGGAGAGAACAAGAGCGTGAGTGTGCGTGCATGAGTAGGGAACGAGAGAAAGAGAGAGAGAGAGAGACTCTCAGACTCCCCACCGAGCGTGGAGCCCAATGCGGGCCTCCATTCAGAACCCTGAGATCAGGACTGGAGCTGAAATCAAGAACTGGACACTTAACCGACGGAGCCACCGGGGTGTCCCCCCATTTTTAAGAGTCTTTTAAGGGCCCTTCTTAAATGAACAGTCTTGTCTAATTAGAACAGTCCCCATAATGACCACCCTAATTTACCATGTTTTTAAAATAGTTTCTTTTATATTCCTAGACACATTTAACTTTTGGGTTTGCTTAGACATAGAACAAAGAGGCGTGCTGGAGAGCGGTGCACTGACTTTAGAACTTAAAGATCCCATGAGCCAAAGCTTTGGGTTTCTCGGAGCTGAAGTAATTAATAACCTAAAAGGGGTGTGCGGTTTACAGTGTGCCTTGTGGCAAGGACATTTTCTGGAGCTCGGCAGGTGACCCAGGGTTGATCTTCCTTGTTGCATGACCAATTTATCCTGTCATGGGAGTCCTCTTGAGGTGGCAGGCGCTATTAACAGCCTTGAAATGCTCCATTCGTGCCCACTGATATTGTGCCTTTTGGCCTCTGAGATCCTATCAGCCATGGCCACTTACTTATACGGAACAAGACAAGCAGACACATGCCTTAATGGATCAGCCGTAGGGCATTCTGATCCTGTGCCCACCACCACCAAGTGCCCTGAAATCTGGCTGAGGTCTCGCCCCCCCCCCCCCCCCCCCCCCCCCCGCCCCAGGGAGCTGTGACCTGAGAGGCTAGGGGTGTGGCTCCAGGCTGACCAGTCTGCCCTCTCAGTTAGGCTCCAGGCAAATATGCCATCTCAATGGACTCAACCGTCCCCCAGCACAAGTTTACCCACTCTGTTAAAAGAAAGCCAATTAGATCAGGAACTCAGTTTTCTCAAAAGACAAATCAGACTGAGAGGAGCTGAAGCATAGACCTTGAAACTATGAGAAAGACAGCGGACTCAGAGAATCTGCAGGTACCATGCCTGTGCTTATTGCTGTCACCAAATGCTGCTAGAAGTTTGCTTCCAGTACCCTCACTGTCATCAGTTCTGCTAAATAACAGAACTCAAACAAGTACATTTGACAATCTAATTGGCTTTATTAAGTGACTCATGAACCGGGCAGTACCCCATCTAGCAAGTAGAGAGGCACCCCAAGGAGTTGTATACAATGGAGGTTCTTATAGATGGTGGGGGATGGCAGCAAGAAAGTTATTAGTACAAGAAAAGGATTGTTCCAGAGGAGGCTGTTTGCTGGGGAAAAGCAAGGTGTCTTACCATGCAGATGACCTCATCTTTCTTTGAGGGATGGAGAGGCCCCAGGTGACAAACTCATTGGCAGTGATGGAAAGAAACTTTTCCCAACTGACTGGTTCAGGTGAGAGTGCTGGTCTTGTAAAATGGTCCTGAAGTATTCCCTCTTCTTCAGTTTTCGGAAAGACTTTGAGAAGAGTTGGCATCCATACTTCATTAAATGTTTGGTAGACTTTACCAATGAAGGCATTGGGTTCTGGACTTTTGTTAGGACCAGAGGTATAGTTCCAAAAATAATTCAAAGACCAATCCTCTTTTTTGTTTTTTTGATTACTGATTCAATGTCTTAACTAGTAATCGTGTCTTCAGATTTCCTATTTCTTCATGATTCAGGTTCTCTCTCTCTTTTTAAAGATTTTATTTATTTATTTGTCAGAGAAAGAGAGAGAACAAGCAGACGGAGTGGCAGGCAGAGTGAGGGGCCCAGGGCAGCACTCAATCAGGACCCTGGGATCATGACTTGAGACAAAGGGAGATGTTTAACCTACTGAGCCACCTGGGTGTCCCCATGATTCAGTCTTGATAAGCTGGATATTTATCCATTTCTTTTTTTTTTTTAAAGATTTATTTTTATTTATTTGACAGAAATCACACGTAGGCAGAGGCAGGCAGAGAGAGAGAGGGGGGAAGCAGGCTCCCCGCTAAGCAGAGAGCCCAATGTGGGGCTCGATCTCAGGACCCTGAGATCATGACCTGAGCTGAAGACAGAGGCATTAACCCACTGAGCCACCCAGGCGCCCCTATTTATCCTTTTCTTGTAGGTCATCCAATTTGTTGGCATATAATTGTTTTATAGTAGTGTCTTATGATCCTCTGTACTTCTGTGGTATCTGTTGTGATGTCCCCTCTTTCATTTCTAATTTTATTTATTTGAGTCCTCTCTCTTTTTTTCTTGGTGTCTGGCTAAAGGTTTGTCAGTTTTGTTCATCTTTTTAAAAAATTTGGTTTATCTGTAATGTAGCTTTTGTAATTTATACTCTATTTCTTCATTCCTCAGTAACTCTATGCTACTATAAATAAAAACTGCCCTTGTCATTGATAAAGATATATTTCCTTCCTGGTGATAGGGTTTAGTTAATTAAGTAATGTAATGATTCAACACACTTGTGTTGATAGTCTACCATGTACCAGGCACCGAGGATATAGAAATGTACAAGGAAGATATGTTCTCTGTCTTTTTTGGCATTTACAGTACAACGGACAGCTTAAACCAATCTGTGGTCCTCTAAACTGAGCTTAACCTACTAGTCCTTCATGATGTGGTTCCAGACGTCTTTTTAGCCCCACCTCCCACCATCCCCCAACCTGCCCTTTCCTCTAGCCATATTTGCAGTTCTGAAGGCATACTGAGCTTCTGTACCTCTGACCTTTGCGGGTATGAGGACCTCTCCTCAGAATGTCTCCGCTCTCTCCTTCACACCTCGCCTTTTCCGTATCATCCTTGGCCTTCGAGATTCAGTTTAAGTACGACTCTCGAAAAGTGTTTCCTGTCACCACCTCCCCCAGTCTGATTGCATGCCCTTTTTTGGTACCGCAAGTATTCTTCCCTACCCAAATAGAGCTCTATCAGAACATTTGCCAAATAAACTTGCTGTAATTACTGGTTTATTTGAGTCTTTTCCCACTTTAAACTCCTAGCCCCTGGAGACCAAGGTGTGAGTCTCCTTCCATTCTATGTAACTTTGTATTCTTACCACCTGACATCAGTCCAGCCATATATTCTGGAAGTATTTGTTGAATTATACATTGAGAGTCACTGTCTGTCCATCTGATATGGTAGAACCCCATCCTATTGTCCTCACAATGCTGAATGATCCTGAAATGAATTGTTAGGAAAAATTCTCTATTCTCTATTGTCATCACAATGCTGAATGATCCTGAAATGAATTGTTAGAAAAAAAATATCATTGTTTTCCATCTTGAGAACTATAGTAGTATATCAAGTTGAAACAGAAAAGAAAAACTTTACCCTCTGAAGAAAAGGTTTAAATAGTGCTATTTGTTGGTTTTTAAGAATCATAGACAGGCTGTACTTGGGGTCATTAGGAGGGGGCAGCTTGACCACAAAAGTTCTTTGTCAAAGAGGGTGATTTATAAACAGTCATGATGATTTTGCAAATGGCAGCTGTGGCCTGCAATGAGGAACAATCTGTATCTCTTCGGTGGTCATATAGTTCTATGTTATGCTCAGATAAGAATTGTTCTGAGTAGCCTCACCTACAAATGCCAAATGCCAGAAGGAAAGTTAGAATAATCCTTCCTTAGAGGATAATAAAGTTAAAGCTTAGTTTATTATGGTTTTATTGGAATCAGAGTTAAGAATGAACATGGAAGCATACCTCTTCTGTGTCTTGTTCTTTCATTCCATTTCCACAGTATCCATCTCTCCTGATTCCGTTTTTCCCACACAGCCAAGACAGGGGAGTAGATGCGCTGGGGCCATAGCTTAAAGGCTGAAGCCCTTACCATGGAGAGAGTGGCTTCCGCAGCAGGGAGCGTGTGCTGTGTCCCTTAGGAACCCAAACAGAAACATCCCCCTCCTCTCCTAATCACACCCCCTGATTTTGAGCAGTCATTTTAAAAACCTCAACCTCCAAGATTAACTTGCAACCTAGCCACCCAGAACAGGCTGCCTGGGGCCTGACAGGCTGGGTCTGAAGACCCAGATGAGAAAGGATTTTTCTTGGATCGTAATTTGAGGTTGTAGGCCTGGGAAGATGGGGGGAAGCCTGGGAAAGAAGGTCAGTAGGCACACACTGTAGTGTTGGAAAGTGCTCTGCTTTAACCTTTGAGGTGCAGTTTAGTTAAAGGACCAGGTGCTAGAAAAGATAATGATTTGCAAGACAGATACAATCCCCACTCTTATAACAAGTCGCTTGCCCTTGTGGACAAGTAAATATAAGGAAGTGCAGACAAGTCTTATGATAAGGGACTTATAAGATGCTAAAGAGACATCCTGGAGGAGAGGATAACATGTAGCTGCTGATAAGAAGAAATAAATGAAACTGTCGTGCCCATGTGTATAGAAGGGTAGATAGTGGCCTTGACTCATCCTGCTCCAGGGGGAAGAGTGATGTCAAGGATCTGCCTTGGGCATTGGAGAGTCCATAGCCCAGGTGTTCCTGCCTTTTGTAGCTTCTCCAAGTAATTAATATGGTGAGGGAGCAGATGGAGGCAGTGGTGGTAGAATCAGTGAGGGCTGGCAGGGTCAGCGTGAGGAATATCATGGTCAAGGGTGTGTCCAAGTGTCTGTTGTGCTAGCTGGGACAGCCATGACTGAGTCCCACCCATCGGGAAGTAAATGCCAGCTTGCCGTCCCACTGGTGAGGCAAGACCATTAGCAGCCAAGCGAGGCTGCAGAAAGGATAAAAACAACATGGCACCCGGAAGCAAGGAAGAGCAGCCTGAACAACATCTGGGGTTTTTGAAAGGATTTACCTGGTTTCCATGCACTCCTTTGGAAGGAGAGGAATGAGGGAGGATCTGTCCCCGTCTTCCGAAGACTCTGTACTGGGCTGCGGATGTTTGTCACCGGAAAGGAATTTTCCTTATTGGGTCTCATCTGGACGGTGCGTGAACTTGTATTCTTTTCAGGATGTTCTTTTATCACCATACTCTGCGTGTCCAAGCCGATAAGATGATGGAATAGAATACCCATTTCAAATCATTCATGGAATGCACGAAGCCCCAACAATATGGTGATGGAGCCAAGAAGAGTCAAATATATTCTACCCTTTTGTACAGATGTTTTGAAACCTCTGTATTTGTGGTTGTTGGCATTTCACAAGGATGCTGTTGCCTAAGATTCTTGCTAGGACTGGAGCGCAGGCAAGATCCTGTGATTACAGGGTTCCTTGGCAACTAAGTGCCTTAAACAGTGTTAGAAACAGACTATAAAACAGGAGTCTGGACCATGTCAGGAGGCATTTAACAAGACTTCGGTGTCTATGCGGTATTTTTATGATTTGCAAAGCATTAAGGCAAGTGACCATGACAGCCCAACATAGTTGCTATAGTAATAACCAGTGCAAATTTTGAGATCTACTACATATATTTTTTTTTAAATTAGAGATGTTTAGGGGTGCCTGGGTGGCTCAGTCAATTAAGCATCTGCCTTTGGCTCAGGTCATGATCCCAGGGTCCTGGGATCGAGCCCCGCATCGGACTCTCTGATCAGCAGGGGAGTCTGTTTCTCCTCTCCCTCTGCCCCTGCTCATGTACTCTCTAGTTCACTCTCTCTCTCAAATAAATAAGTAGAAAATATCTTTAAAAAAAGATGTTTAGGGGCACCTGCGTGGCTCAGTGGGTTAAAGCCTCTGCCTTCAGCTCAGGTCATGATCTCAGGGTCCTGGGATCAAGCCCCACATAGGGCTCTCTGCTCAGCGGGGAGCCTGCTTCCCCCTTTCTCTCTGCCTACTTGTGATCTCTCTCTGTGTCAAATAAATAAATAAAATCTAAAAAAAAAGATGTTTAAATATTTTGATAGAGCTGCCTCTAAAATATATCAAAATAGAGAATATTCATTAGTTTGCTAAATACTCAGACTTCACAAGGTCCTTTTTTAAAGACTCTTAAGAAAAAGCATTTAGACATTTAAATAAAATGAGCAGCTGTCACTAGAGTGACTTCTTAAAACCATAATCCAACCTGACACCTAATTTTCCTTTGCACTAAAAACTATAGCCTCTCGGGGCACCTGGGTGGCTCAGTGGGTTAAAGCCTCTGCCTTCAGCTCAGGTCATGATCCCAGGGTCCTGGGATTGAGCCCCGCATCGGGCTCTCTGCTCAGCAGGGAGCCTGCTTCTCCCCTCTCTCTCTTTGCCTGCCTCTCTGCCTGCTTGTCATCTCTGTCTGTCAAATAAATAAATAAAATCTTAAAAAAAAAAAGAATTTTAAAAACTATAGCCTCTCTTCTGGTACAGTCAAGAATTACTGACATGAGGTTAAAAATTACTCTAGGATAGAGAGCACAACAATCTCTTTGACAGACCGAAGTATTAATATGTATCAGAGAAACAACCCTTCACTACTGACCAAATTCAAACCACTCTCGTCATCGTAAAAGCAATAAATAATCAGTCTTGGGTTGAAATGCGTGTTGTGTTCACCCCACTTCCAACATTTACAGGGCCCAGTGGAGAATACAAGGAGATGGTCATATACCATAGATCTAACAGTCATAAACCAACCTAATGGCTTGCTCACCAAAATACGTTCCGTCCTTCTATATTTACAAATATACTTTCGTGATTGGAAGGCAAGCTCACATTTAGAATTCTTGGACCACTTTGTGTTGTATGTTAGCAATTCCCCTCTCCCAGGCCACCTTCTCTTCTTCTCAGCACCGGCTTCATCCTATACTGTAGGGCCTTGGAGAATGTGGCGCATGTGGACACCCTAGCCTTGCACATATAAGCTCTCACCACCTCTCACAACTGCCCCAATAGTTGTGCATGGCCACCTGCAGGTCTAGGAGTGGGTTTCCCACTTTTCTGTCCACCCTTAGACTAGACCTAGAGAAAGACCAGTGCAGGTCCTGGAAGAGAGCTCAGGGTCATTGGGGAAGGGAATTCCAGGGTCTTGGGTACCTGGAGTCTGATCTAGAAAAGAGGTAATGGACACCTATTTGGCGTGTCCTTTTGGCCATGAAGGGAGGGCATGGCCAGAGAAAAGCAAGAGTGAGCTCTCTAAGAGTGAGCTCTAGGACAGCAGCCTCTCTTTTCCATTATCACAGGGTGGGTCCTGGGGAACTTTTCTGCACTTGACTCAGGCTAAAACCACCCTATTTAAGTGTTATCCTCTCCCACAGTCCCTTGTCTACTTCCCTGGGATAATTTTTATAGGCTTCTGGACAAACACTAGGCTGTGCCATCATTCATGGGAAAATAGCCAAAGTAGCTTCCAGATATTACTGGAAGTTTGGGCCTTAGAGAGGATATCGAAAGCAGAGAACTGAAACTCTCCTCTAGCATTTGTATACTTCTTCACATGGCAAACTTTCTACAACAAGCAAAGGCATGGACTCCTTATATCGGGCCTCCCTTCCCCGTGTTGCCTGCACGTCTTGGTCCTCTGCCACACGCCCTGTGTCACCTTTGCCTCTGTCCCACAGTTCTCTTGGCTCTGGCCCTCGGTGTCCCCCAGTCTGCCATCAACAGTTTCTTTGTGGGTCAAGGCTTGACCTAGATCTCCTGAATCCTGGTAAGTGCCGCTTTGCCCACAGAATGTTGATTCACCCCCCTCTGCCTCCCTCCCTCTGAGTGACTCATGGTGGTGGGGGAAGTGGAGAGGGGAGGCCAGCCCCACCTGAAAACCTGTGCCTTGTGGATCCTGGATATTTGGTGGCTCTGTACTTCACATTTGATTTTACTACTTCAACCAATGTCATCAGAGAGATGAGAATAAAGCTACTTGTTGACATTTTCTCGTTTTGTCTTGGGAACTAGAAAATGAAAAGAAGAACTATCTTTTTTTTTTGAGGGGGCATCTCCCTTCCGGTTGTATCTTACTCCTTCGCTCATTTCCTGCTGGGGCAATTTCAAGTTCAACCTGTTTTTTAAGTTATGAATCCCATGAGTGACTCAAAACCAATTTTGGGAGAGGGAAAAAAAAAAAAGCTAAGCTGGCTGTCTATAAAGTAGAGAATATGTATTGTTGGTCGTGGAACTTCTGGCAAACACCCACTAAGGCCTTATTCATCTATTCATTCAGCAAAAATATGTGGAAGCAAAAATATGCTCAGTGGATGGTGTCAGATAATTAAGTGCTCTTTTCTGAGAGATGCTTTTTTTTTTTAAGGTCAGATCCTTATTTTTGTCATGGCGGCAACAAAACTTAGAAGTTGTAGTTATTATAAATTTGCGAAATGTGTTGCTTTTTTTAAAAAAAAAAGGAAATTATGGAGTTCTGTTAACCCAGCTATACTATGATAATGATAATGAGTCGATGTGTTAAACATTAACCCTCTAAGTCACAGAGACCTCAAAGGTGGTACATAAAACTTTTCAGTCTCACTAATGAGAAAAAGGAGTCTCAGAGAGGGTGAGTGACTTACTCTGCCTGTGGTAGAGCCAGACCTTATGTCTGGATCTTCCATCTTTCTTTCTTTTTTTTTAAAGATTTATTTATTTGAGAGAGAGAGAGTGCACACACACGAGCAGGGAGAGGAGCAGAGGGAGACGGAGAGAGAGAATCTCAGGCAGACTGTGCTGAGGATAGAGCCTGATGCAGGGCTCGATCTCACAACTCTGAGATCGTGACCTGAGCCGCAACCAAGAGTTGGATGTCTAACCACTGAGCCACCCAGGAGCCCCTGGATCTTTCATCTTTCTGTGTGCAATGCCTTCTCCAGGAACAATCGTGATAGTTATTATTTATTACGAGAACAAGGCACTACTGGTATTCCTACATCTTTGTAAAATATCCATTATTGTTTTTAGAGACAGAGAAAGCAAATCTAAGAGAAAATGTCACTTAAGCAACAATTTCCCAACTACCTAGTGGCAGAGCCAGGATTGGAAAAGCAAAATCTATCCTCAAGTTCACAATCTTTCCACACTCCCACCATACTTGCCACCACTTTTCCATACCCCATATGCTGCTGGGAGCATTTTCTTCTCATTGTCATCTTTTCTTGTATAACCAAGACCAAGTGCGGATGAATGGCAGTCTGTCTCCAACTTGATATATTTGTCTACTTGATCATTTTTTCCTTCCTTCACTCTTCTCGGTGTAAACACATTAAATCAAGAGTTATGAAAGATGAACCAGTAACATACAGACCTGCCTCTTAAGACAGCCAATGTCTGAAAGGGGATATAGGACTTGCTCCCAAATAACCACAGTATAAGATAGAATGTAACAACAAATTATCAGAAGTATAAAGTGTTACAGACTTTCCCCTGTTGGAGGAAAATAAGATCATTTGACACCTTTTGGAATGTTAAAGCATTCTGGGGGGAAAGTATCTTGCAAAGATTACGAGTTGTTTCACTCTTTGGCCTGTAGGTGGGGAAAGAGGGCACATGCTCCTGGAGATTTTCTCTGAGAATGGGTGTAAATGCTTTATATCTGAGAATAATTTGAAATAATGAACTTAGGGGAAGATGAGATAATTTGGATTTTCCAAATGGGTCCTTGGAAAATTAAAAAACTGCTAAATTTCTAGACAGTCAGGCTTCAAAGATGCAAACATTTTATATGCTAACTAAAATCAAGTGAACAACTAAAAATGTACAGTCATTACATTTGCTGGGTTCTTACCCTGAGTTACATAAATTTGAATGAATTGGTACATAAATAAACATTCAAATTTTTATGGAAATGAATGAAAAGTCAATGGAATTGGAAGTCAGTGTAATGAGGAAGAGATTCAACTGGGCAAGAGCCACACTTTTTTTTTTTTAAGATTTTTATTTATTTGAGAGAGAGAGAGAGAGTTAGAGCATGAGCTGGGGGAAGGAGAGGGAGAAGCAGACTCCCCACTGAGCAGGGAGCTCGAGTGTGGGGCTCAATCCCAGGACCCTGACATCATTGTCTGAGCCAAAGACAGCAGCTTAACCAGCTGAGCCACCCACTGATTGCCCCAACACTCAGTTATTTTTGTTTGGATATTTGCAACCCTAAATGTCTATTCTATGGGGGGGGAAATGTAGAATCAGGGGTACCTGTCTGGCTCAGTCAGTAAGGCATGTGACTCTTTTTTCAAAAATTAACATAAAATGTACTATTTGTTTCAGGAGTACAGGTCTGTGAATCATCAGTCTTACACATCACACAGCACTCACCATAGCACATACCCTCCCCAATGTCCATAACCCAGCCACCCCATCCCTACCCCCACTAAGAGTCTCTTATGGTTTATCTCCCTCCCTGGTCCCATCTTGTTTCATTTTTTCCCTTCCTACCCCCCACTACCCCCTGCCCTGCCTCTCAAATTCCTCATATCAGAGAGATCATATGACAATTGTCCTTCTCTGATTGACTTATTTCATTTAGCATAACACCCTCTAGTTCCATCCACATTGTTCTAAATGGCAAGATTTGGGGTTTTTTTTAATGGCTGCATAGTATTCGTGTGTGTGTGTGTGTGTGTGTGTGTGTGTGTACATACCACATCTTTATCCATTCATCTGTTGATGGAGATCTAGGCTCTTTCCATAGTTTGGCTATTGTGGATATTGCTGCTATAAACATTCGGGGGCATGCAACTCTTGATCTCATGGTTGTGGGTTCGAGCCCCATGTAGCAAGTAATTGAGTATAATGATTACTTAAATATAAAATCTTTAAGAAATCTTTAAGAATATATATGTATAGAAATACATATATACATATATAGAAATACATATATATTCTTAAAGATTTTATATTTAAGTAGTCATTATACTCAATTACTTGCTACATGGGGCAAGTATATGTATAGTAATACATATATAAGTATATATATGATCAAATATCTTGTGAAATAACACAAGATCTTCATGATGTCTTAGGGCATTTTATCTCCCGGGAGGTCACCATATTGATGCTGAACTGAGTGTGGACACCTGATTTGCATAGCACCCTATAGCCCAGAACTCCTGGGCTCAAGGGATCCTCCTGCCTCAGCCTCCCAAGTAGCTGGGACTACAGGCATGCACCACCGTGCCCGGCAGGGCATTTTAAAGTTAAATTACTTAGACTAAAGGCAGGTAAGAATTTCAAAGCAAATTTAGATATTTTTTTGTTCACAACCTAATAGTCTGGTGAATTCTAATTCTGATTTTGAGATTCTTGGTAAAAATGAAAAAGAAATGCACTGTACAAGAGAAAGGAAGCAGGCTCTAAGACTAACTAGGTTAAAGCCCATAGCAACAGAAGAAAATTATTACTCAGCCTTTGAATGCTGCCTTTAGGTGTATTACTCCCGTGCTCATAACCTGCTATTTAAGTTCAAAGTTAAAGGATATCTAGGTGACCCGGTTAAGTGTCTGCCTTCAACTCAGGTGATGATCTCAGAGTCCTGAGATCGAGCCCCACATCGGGCTCCCTGCTCAGTGGGAAGCCTGCTTCTCCTTCTCCCTCTGCCTCTCCCCACCCCCACTCATGCTCTCTCTCTCTCCAATAAATAAATGAAATCTTTTTAAAAAGTTAAAAGAATAGTCATAAAAACTGCAACTTCAAGAAAAAGTATAAGGAGGACTTTATCTGTGATATTGTATTTCCTTAGAAACGTCTCAAGTAAACACAGGGAAAGTGAGAACAGTCATGATGGTGGTAGGTGACTAAGAGCCTGTTATTTTGTTCTCCCTCCTTTACTGTCTGTTTGAAATGCCTCACGATAAAACACCTGCCCACAAGCTTTAGGATGACTTGATCATTTTTGTAAGTCATCAAATCATTCTGCATGCCCACTCTGACATGGCTGTTTTGATTCACCACTGGGGGAATGACACCACAAAAGTGACAGTGTAAAGTGACTAGAACTTCCAACCAATCAGTGGAAGTAGGGAAAGCAACTGGTAGAAGGAGTGGAAGATTTGGAGGGGCGAGAACGTCTCTGTTCTCGGTGCTGGGGCTGGGGTCAGGGATGTGGTGGGGGTGGGGCAGGGGGATGCGGGTCCTCCCTGCTCAGAGCAGGTTTTCTCACTGCTCGGTGTTGCTGGGGCCCTTCTGGGGGGATCTGGTGACCAGAAAACCAAAAAATGCCTTTCCAAGGATCTTGGAAATGTGTCCCACCCACAAAAACTTCTTAATTACTCTGTGAAATGTCACATCCGTTGAGTTTTGATTTTCAGAGATACAGGGAAATAAGACGTGTATGATAGATACCAAACTAGGACACCTGATCATCTTCTACTTAGAGCAGTCTCCTTCTGTCTCGGCATGTGACTTTGGGGTGAAGGCAGAAGATTTAGCTGAAGCCTGCCTTACCCGAAAGGATGGTGTTAAGGGAAAGCACTTCAGGAAGTGTTCGAATCTTCCAGGATGTTCTCTGTCCAACACTAGTATTCCGTGACTTGACAGTTTGCTGAATAGAATATACAGTAGGCAGGATTGGGGTCCTCACAGCTACCGGATAGAGTTTCAGGCAAATTTGTAAACTAGGTGAGGAATGTTCCTTATATCTAACATGAGAGACTGGGTGCTTTTTTTTTTTCTTTCTTTCTTTCCTTTAGAGAGGGTGAGGGAAGGTGGGGGAAAGCCAAAGGGAGAGAGAGGAAGAGAGAAAACCCTCAGCAGTCTGTACGTCCAGTGCAGAGCCCAGGGCAAACCCCGACATGGGTCTCGTTATCACTACCCTGAGATCACGACCGGAACCTAAATCAATAATCGGGTGTTTAACCATCTCAGACGCCCTGAGACTGGGGGCTTCTGATGGACAGTGACTCAGCTAAGCTTCTCCTTGTGTGCATTATTTCATTCAACTCTCACACCATTCTTTAAGATACAAAGTTTCTTCCCTATTTTGATTATAAGGGAATAGGTTCAGAAGTTTAGGTAACCTGACAACAGTCACTTGGTGCACAGTAGAATCAGGATTTGAGCCCAGATCTGTCTGCTGTCACAAGTTATTCTCTCTTCAGATACCCCAGACCACCTCCCCTTTCTTCATGCTGATCTTTGGAGACTTTAATCTTACTTTATGGACTTTCTTTAGGACGATGCAGTAGAAGGGCTTGGTGGCATCTTAGGGCTGGAGTAAGATGTCCTTCCTCCTCTCCAAGTCAGTCGCTCTGGATCCCATGTCCTCATATGTCCTTGGAGACTCTGCCCATCATCACGTACTTGGTCGACAGCAGCATGTACAAGTTGTGCAGGTTGCCCATAGCCTTTGAGAAGCACCCCTGGGTCTGTTTCCCTTTATCCACCACCCGGTATGGTAGCAGTTAGCCCTGTGTGGCTGCTGTGTACTTGGCATGAAGCTAGGGTAACTGACAAAGTGTTTTTTTTTTAAATTTTATTTCATTTTAATTAATTTTCATTTTAACTTAAAACAAAACCAAACCCGAAGCAGTGTAAACTATTTTCCCATGAAATACAAGCCCACCATTTTGGACAGATCGATACTGCACCTGAATCGTAGTGTCACACAACACAACAATGTTGTGTTGTCATGCATGTGTGAGTCATCTAATATTACAAAAAAAGTACATCATCTATCTGATGGGTCACCGGCTGCACTCAGTTTGAATTGATTTTACATGCACGATGTAACCCTGTTATGTGTTTGACTGTCTTATGTAACACTGAAATTCTTTGAAAAAAAGAAAAGGGACATCTTAAGGGGCAGGTCTGTAGGTATGGAAAAAGTTGAAATTTAAAAGGAAGGTGTCTGTTCCATATTACCTGGAACAGAGCTGTAGGAACTCATAACCACAACTGGAACAGTGATGAAAAGCAGGCTGGAACGAGGTCGATCCCAAATTTCACAGGCAATGGTAATTGCAATTAGCTGAGGCACAGCAAAAAAGGAAAAGCCGTCCTGTGGGGGGTGGGGGGGGGGATGCACGTGTGCTGTTTCCATCATATCATATCAAGTTGTACTTCTTAAAATGAGTTCCAGAGACCACTAATCAGGAGAGATGTTTGTAAAAGAAACAAAGGGGGTGGGGGTGGCGTCAAATAAGTTCCGGAGGGTGGTGAATATTTTATTTCTTTATTGGAGACTCATACAGTAACTTAGCATAGTATAAGCATTGCAATATCTGGTTAAAAAAAAAAGAAATTTTTAAAACTCGATTTAACCCAGTGTCCCCTGACCCTATTTTACCGTTAAAACTTATGTTCTACTTTGTTTTATGTGTTTGGATTACTTGCGGGAGCCCAACATGAGAATTGCAGCCAAGCGTGGTGACCCTTGTTCTCTGAAGTGAAGTCCTGGGCCGGGTGTTCTTGGCTAGTGCCCTGGCAGAAACTGGGCTTGTCCCCTTCTAAATGATGCAGGCAGAATTCCTTGGCCTTTGATGTGTTGTGAACAGAACCCAAACTAAATAAATAAGTTTCCAGGAAGTTGAGACTATGGGAATTGGTTTTGGCAGAGTCACTTGGAGGTGACAGTCATTCTGGAAGATGACCAACAACTTAAAAACATGCCCTCGGATGCCTTCAGCCTGGGGATTTTACTTCTGGGGACACGCAAACTCCTTCTGGAATTATCTTCTGGTTTGGATGGTGCTTGATATGGACAATGGAGTTTCTATGTTCAGCTCTGATAAGAAGAGAGGGGCCAACATGCATTAGGTGGAAAAGTTACCTTCTTAAATTCGGAAAGTGCTTAGAGACAGCTTAAGAACCATAGAATGATCTAGAACATTTTACAAACAACATCAATAAAGGTATTTGCAAAATGTGCGCATGGCATGTTTTTAAAGATATTTCTCTGCTGCTCGCGTTCCCTTACATGTTATTTCCAGGGGCGTTCGGCCCAGACTCTAGCCGGGATCTCTGGGAAGGATGGCACAGACGACTGGGGACAAGAGGCAGAGGAGAAGAGCAGCCTTCCAGGTAAAGGTCAGCCGCTGTTCAAAGGTCAGTTTTTAGCAGGTGGCGGGGGTGGGGGGGCAGGGGGTAGGTGCCGGTGACATCTGCAGGGAGAAGCTGAGCCCTGGAGTGAGGGGATGCCACAGCTCAAGACAGGTCCAGCAAAGTCTGGCCCAGGGTTTTGCACTTCAGCAGGTCTCTTTGTGATGCATTTCAGTTCAGCTTCTGAATCAGTTGTCTTTTTCCAGCGTGGCTGTCAGTCTCTCCGTGAGCTCAGCCCCAGTCTCTGCCAATCTGGATTTCATCTGTCTTATCCCCGAGCTTGCCTTGCACCAAGAGGGCTGCATTTTCGAGCACGTTTGGACACTGCAGGATGTGGTCCATCCATCTGACCTGCTTACCCATCCCTCAACAAGAGCACTTGGTCCCCCCAAGACCCCCACTGCCCCTCTTCTCTGGGGCTTAGTGTCTGGGGGATAGATCGCTCTGAGCCCCGCTGTCTTCTCTCTACCCTCAAGCCCTGGTTTATAATAACCTTCCAATCTCCACATCTCCTCTGAAGCTTTCTGAGCCTCATCTCGCTTTCGCACGGTGGTAGCCAGGCACTCATGAGCTTTCAAGATAGTGTTTTTGTTGTTGTTGTTTTAAAGATTTTATTTATTTATTTGATAGAGACAGAGATCACAAGCAGGCAGAGAGGCAGGCAGAAGGGCTAGAGGAAGCAGGATCCCTGCTGAGCAGAGAGGCCGATGCGGGGCTTGATCCCAGGACCCCGAGATCTTAACCTGAGCTGAAGGTAGAGGCTTAACCCACTGAGCCACCCAGGCACCCCATTTTCTTTCTTTCTTTTTTTTTTTAATGATGCATGTGGTGTGTAATACATAAATCAGTATTTTAATTCTGTAACGCTTTGCACCAGTATTCCAGGATGCAGTCACTTGTTCAAATTGATTTAGATTCTCCTTTTGAGTCTCTGGCATATTGTTTGGACCATTGATCGCGAGCAGGCCTAGTTTTTAGAATGAAAATCACTTTGAGCCCAGAATGGTAAATTAAATTGGTAATCAAATGGGTCACACGCACAGTTGAGATAGAAACGATAAAATGAGGCTTACATGATGCTATGTGTGTCATAATGCCCTTAGTCCTGGGGAAGGGGAGCCCCGATATGGGGCCCATGATTTAGAGGGCCCTGCAGATATCACACATACACTAAAACTAAGAACAGGGGCACCTGGATGGCTCAGTGGGTTAAGCGTTTGCCTTCAGCTCAGGTCATGATCTCAAGGTCCGGGATCGAGCCCCAGGTCAGGCTCCCTGCTCAGCAGGGAATCTGCTTCTCCTTCTCCCTTCCTTTGCCCATGCTCTCACTTTCTCTCTCTCTCAAATAAATTAATAAAATCTTAAAAAAATACATAAGAACAAGCACATGGAATCTCTATCACTCAGGGTCCAGTGCTCAGCGCTGATGCGGTGAGACTGCTATCCTTGAAACATCTGTCCTTGTCATTTATACCATTCAGGCCCCGGGGAACTACTTCTTGGCAGTTTCTATACAATACCCTTGATGTCTTTGAAGCAAAAGGTATATGTCAGTGCTTCTGCCCACACTGCTTCAGGGAACCAGTTGGGTGGAACAGTAGATGTGCTTATAAGAGAAGAGATAGATTAATAGACTGGTTAAATACGTTTTCTTAGAGCGCAGAATGCAATAGCTTCTTACTTCGGGAACTGTCATTTCCCAGTTAGTGTCCACGCCTCATTTCTCCCTTCTCTTCATGTTACCATTTGTGACGGAAGTGGCAGTTCACAAAAATTGTACATGGTGCCTGAGGGCCCTTTGGCAACATTAAATATGAAACAATTCATGTTACTTTTAATTATCTAGGTAGGTCTACATGTAACACATATGAAGTGTGATCTTAATTCTTTGTAGTAGCTACAAATGGACACTGAAGACTAAAATTGTGAGAAACTGTATTTTTATAAATATTTAATAATGTTCAATGGAACTCTCAAAAAATAAAGAATTTCAATTTCAATTATTTGTTTAGAATTTTAGTATATATATATATATATATAAAATTTTACCTTTTAAATTTTTAACTGTTACTTTAATTTACATTTTCATGAAAGTGCATTTAAATTATATATACTTTGATTACAAATTCACTTCGTTTTTTTAATCTTTCCAATCATTCCATCAAAGAACACAAACGATGTGAAAATCTTGATTAGTACAATGTACTGATAGGAAGGAAAAAGAAGTTTTCTGAAATAAATAAATTATAGATTATATGTTTTCATTTTTTTACTCATCCAAGTTTGCCAATCCCTCAGCAAAATATCCAAGCTTATAAGATAGTAATTAAACTCCATTGCCTTTGATAATATTGCTTTCAATCTTATGAAATCCAAGCCTTTACACACAGGTTTTTGTTATTTTTTGGTTTTTATTTTTTTTTGCTTTTATTATGATGGTGTATTTGGGGGCACCTTGGGTGGCTCAGTGGGGTAAGCCTCTGCCTTCAGCTCAGGTCATGATCTCAGGGTCCTGGGATGGAGCCCAGCATTGGGCTCTCTGCTCAGCAGGGAGCCTCCTTCCCCCTCTCTCTCTGTCAAATAAATAAATAAAATCTTTAAAAAAAATTATGATGGTGTATTTGTCAAATGAGAAGAATGGGACATTTTATTTCACTGTAAGTGTGATTTATAACTCTTAATTATTTAGACATATGGCGTGTGGGTCTCAATTTGCACTGTTGCTCCAGGTTCTGCAAATGGTGGGCGTGATCTGGGGCTTTATAACAAACAGGTTCAAATACTCTTTTGAGCGCTGCCATCTTAATGATCATACTTCCAAAGGCGACCCCCAAGGACAACGCTCACTTGCAGATACATATCTATTTAAAAATTACCTATTCTTCTTTATTGTAGTACTTCCCTATCACTGGTCGCAGACTTCGGCATGAACTATATACAAACATATATATATATATATATATATATATCCCTAAAAGGTAATGCATAAATTGGACTCCTTGAGTGCTTTACAGGTCTATTTGAAAGACTGCTTGCAATCAATTTTGTGTTTTAGAGCAAAGACTCCTGAGCAAGGCAAGTTATCATCTTTTTAATTTACCTATTCTTTGAAATCTATGCTTGGTTGAAACAGTGGTTCAACCCTAACACACATTAGAATCATCTGGAAAGGGTTTAAAAAATATTGACATCCTATCCTACCCCAGGAGATTTTTATCTGATTGGTCTGGAATAGGGCCCAGGTCATCAGTATTTTATTAGTGTATTTTTATTTATTCTTGATTCAGAGTTTTACTTTGAAATAATTGCAAATTTTCAAAAAATTGCAAAAAAAAAAAAAAGGTACATGGAGGTCCCATGCAGCCTTTGCCTTGTTTCCGCCCATGATAAGCTTGTATAACCGTAGAGCAATGTCACTTCCAAGAAAATGACACTCTGCTGAATTTATTCAGATTTATTTATTTATTTATTTTAAGATTTTATTCATGAGAGACAGAGAGAGAGGCAGAGGCAGAGGGAGAAGTAAGTTCCCCACAGAGCAGGGAGCCCAAGGCTGGACTCCATCTCAGGACCCTGGGATCATGACCTGAGCCGAAGGCAAACGCTTAACTGACTGAGCCCCCAGGTGCCCCATGTTTATTCAGATTTTATCAGTTTTACCCATGCTTGCAGGTGTGTGTGTCTAGGCAGTTTTATCACGTGTAGATTCATGTGATTACCACCACAATCAGCGGTGCCCTACCCAAGAGCCTCGCCCATGCCCTCTCGGCACCCCCAACACCTGGCAACCAGCAATCCTTTCTCCCTTTCTGTAATTTGGTATTTCAAGGGTGTGATGTAAATAGGATCGTGCGGTCTGCAGTATGTAACATTTTGAGATTGCCTTTTTTTCATTTAGCATAATTCCCTTGAGATTCATAGAAATCGTTGCATGTAACAACACTTTCTTCCCCAGTAGTTCATGTATGGACGTACCACAACTTATTTAACCAACCACCCACTGGGGGTGTATTTGGGTTGTTTCCATTTTGCAGCTGTTATGAATAAAGCTGCTGGGAACATTCATGTAACGGGTTTTTGTGTGAACCTTAATTTTCATTTCTCTGCCACAAATGACCAAATGTGGAATTGTTAGGTCATAGGACAAGTGTGTGTTTAGTTTTAGAAGCTGTCAATCTATTTTCCAGAGTGGCTATACCTTCCCACCAGCAAATTATGAATAGCCCAGTTTCTCCCCATCCTTGTCAGCATTTGGTGGTGTCACTATTTTTTTTTATATTAACCATTCTGATAGATGTGTAGTGATAATTCCTGGTTTTAATTTGCAATTCCCTAACCACTGATGGTATCGAACATATTTTTTTTAAAGATTTTATTTATTTATTTGACAGAGATCACAAGTAGGCAGAGAGGCAGGCAGAGAGAGAGGGGAGAAGCAGGCTCCCCGCTGAGCAGAGAGCCCGACGCGGGGCTCAATCCCAGCACCCTGGGATCATGACCTGAGCTGAAGGCAGAGGCCTTAACCCACTGAGCCACCCAGGTGCCCAGTTGGGCGTATTTATGTGGGTCTCTTTTCTAGGTCCTTTTTTCTGTTCCCTTGGTCTGTGTATCTATCCCTCCGTCATTACCACTGTCTTGATTACTGTAGCTATATAAACTTTAATATCACATAGAAGTGATTCCTTCCACTTTATTCTTTTTCAAAATTGCCTTGGTGATTCAAGGTTCTTTGCCTTTCCATATATATTTTATCATAAGCCTGTCTGTGTCTTGCTGGGGATCATCTCAGGAAATTTTGATTTAATTGGCCTTCAACAGAGCCTGACCTCGGTAATTTATAAAAACCACCTCCTCCCCGCCCCCCCACCCCGCACCAGATAATTCTGATGTACAGCCAAGGTCGTGAACTTTGGTTTAAAGCTAGACACAGCTAAACAAAAATTATTTGGGGGGTATGTGTGATCCAAGTGTTGGCTTGAAATTTTGAATAGGTGGGATCTTCTAAGAAAAGTGGATCATGAAATGAAATTTAAAGAAGTGAAAGGATAAGAAATGACAATCTCTTAATGGCTAGGGAGTCTCTCTTGAATCCTCATCCAAGGAGGTGGAAGCCTACATTTGAAACAGTAGTCAACTTAGCCATTTTTTTAAAAATATTTATTTTAGAGAGCGTGAGAGAGTGAGCAGTGGGGAGAGAGAATTTCAGCAGACTCCATGCTGAGCAGAGCCCAGCGTGGGGCTTGATCTCACCACCCTGAGACCCTGACCTGAGCAGAAACCAAGAGTCAGATGCTTAACTGACTGACTCACCCAGAGGGGTGGGGGCAGGCTGCTCAACTTGTCCAGAAGCTCCAGAGGATGGAAAGAATCGCTCTCCAGCCACAGACTTCTCACTGGGCTGGAACACACGGAAGAGTTGGGGGCCGTCTTGGCCGCACCTACAGAGGCAACATTCTCTAGACAGGTGTGGCACAAGTTAAGAACGAGAAAGCACTTCCTCCTCCAGGAGCATAGTGATAAGAATTGTTTTAAGTTTAAAGGATTTTAAAAGGTGGGTTATCCCAACCAGGTATTTTGAACCTGGGCCACATTCAGAAGCTTATCTGAAAGGAAACCAATAGTGGCAGATCTGGTAATATATTTGTTGCTGTTTTCTTTCCTTTTTTTTTTTTTTTTTTTTTAATCTAGAGAGTGCATGGGTGTGTGTGAGTGAGGGGAGGGGTATTGTAGAGGGAGAGGGAGAGAAACAGCCTCCGGGCTGAGCACAGATCATGACGGGGGGCTCACTCTCACGACCCTGAGACCATGACCTGAGCTGAAATCAAGAATCAGATGCTTGGCTGAGCCACCAGGGTGCCCCACTTCTCTTTCTTTCTTTCTTTTTTTTTTTTTTTAACTGAAAAACTTTTTAGCTATATCCAGTGAGCATCAGTGTTATTATTTTCCTCACAATTTCCCTGTAATTTAGAGCAGTCGTTAGGGACTAAGTGAATATATGCTCCCTTTAAATGCTATTCATAATCTATCTAACCCCTGCGATTAATACGTACATAGCTATAGAAATGACACTTTTTTTTTTAAAGATTTTATTTATTTATTTGACAGAGATCACAAGTAGGCAGAGAGGCAGGCAGAGAGAGGGGGAAGCAGGCTCCCCGCTGAGCAGAGAGCCCGATGCAGGGCTCGATCCCAGGACCCTGGAATCATGACCTGAGCTGAAGGCAGAGGCTTAATCCACTGAGCCACCCAGGTGCCCCGAAATGACAGACTTATTAAAAGAACACCATTACAGAGCAAATTAGTCCTTTTCCTATCCCGACAGCGTACCATTATTTTTCTTGAGGCTGCTTTCTTCGGTGGTCACAGAACCGGGAAGGGGAAGTCTTTTTCTTGACATTTTCATTACCTTCCCCCCGCTGGTGGTCTCTCGCACAGGGAAGAAAACTGTGCCACCTGCCAGCACTGTCCCGCCTCTGGAGAACCTTGCTCATTCCTGGTCTCCAACACCAGCAATTCTGAAGGTCTGATGCAAAGACCCCAAGACTGCATTTTGTTTTGTTTTTAAAGAAATGTGATAATTGATGAGGTCTCTGGCGGTGTAGGCCAAAATGTCTGGAAAGCAAAATGTCTTTGAAATTTTTAGAAGTCCTCCTAAGTCACACCACCCTAAGTCATCACACATTTGCATCTGCTTCTGTTGACAGTGCCTTGTCCCCAAATCTTTCATTAGAGTGACCCACTGTGACAGTGTGTCGCGGGCATTCCTGTGGCTTTGGGCATCTCCGCTGTGTGTTGCAATATGGCCTCTTCGATGGTTGGTGCTTGCTTTCAAGGACGGTGCCTGGAGGCCTTCCCAGCTGTTGGTTCTTTCCAGTGGCCTCTCCCACGGAACGTTCTCTGTTCTGTCGGTAGCTGCAGCGTCCTCCTCTGTGACTTCTGACTTCACTGAGAAGGTGACTGACTGCTTTGGGTCCCATGGATGTTCCCCTTTTCTGGTCCTGCCATTCTCCCAATGAATGACACAGAAGCATTCCGGGGTCCAGCTTCTCGTCTGAAATTGCATGAGGAACCTTCTAGGTTCTGGACAGCCCATGAGGCATCTTTACTAAGAAATGGTTCTTCCCCTGACATACCTGTTGCTGCCTCTCTGCTCCTGCCTTAGTCTCTCTTATCAACCCCCTGCCCTCCTGCCCCTCAGTCCTCACTGCCTCCCTTGTCCCACTGTCCCCTTGCCCCTTCCTCAGCCAAGCCCCTTCTTCCCCGGCCTTTGGGACAGTCACTGCCTAGGCCCCAGTCAGTTCCATGCCCTCCTCATTTGCATGCAAGGAATTTAGAAAGTGCTTCTGTGAGCACAGCCGTGACAGAACTAAGAATCCGAGATTTTGCAAGGTGACTTAGAGCTGGGCTGCTGTTAGGGGCTTTGTCCCCCAGAGACCCAAACTGGCTGTTGTACTTTGTGTGAGTCAGTCTTGCTCCGAGTTCACTGAAGCTGCTGACTGGTGGGAACCATGTGTCTGTTTTTCCCCCCACATTTGCCATCAGCTTCATTGAGAACTGAGAAGGATGGGGACCCCTGGCTGGCTTAGTTGGTGGAGCTCATGACTTTGGATCTCGAGGTGGTGAGTTCGAGCCCCACATTGTGGGTAGAGTTTACTTAAAAAGAATTGAGGGAGATATCATAGAGGCAGCACAAAGACAGATGAGAAAAGAAAAGAGCGTGGGATTTGGAGTCTGTGTGGGTAGAATAATGGCCTCCCCAAAGACTGGCCACATCCTAATCCCCAAAGCCTGTGAATTAAGGCTGCCGGTGGAATTAAGGATGTTCATCAGCTGAACTGAGAGTCTGTCATCCAGGTGGGCTCAAGAGAATCATGGGGCTCCTTTGAAATACAGAGTCAGAAGAATCCGTGACAAAGTGTTGTGATATGAAAAAGACTTGACCAGTTATGGCCGACTTTGAAGACGGTGGGCACCCACAGACCGTGGCCAATGCGGGCAGCTTCTAGAAGATGGAAAAGGCAAGAGGATATTTAAAAAGTTAAAAAAATAATAATAATAAAATAAAAATTAAAACAATTAAAAAATGAATAATTAAAAAATTTAAAAAATTTAAAATTAAAAAAAAATTTTTTAGAACGGCAAGAGGATAGATTTTCTAGAGACTCCAGAGAGGAATGCTGCCCCACTGACACTCTCTTTTCAGCCTGGTGAAACTCATTTTGGACTTCGGAACACCAGAATTGTAAGATTAAAAAGTTTCTACTTCTACTCCTCGCCTGGTCCTGCTTGCTCTCTTTCTAGCTCGCTCTCTCCTTCTCTTTCTCAAAAATAAATAAATAAATAAATAAATAAATAAATAAATAAAAATAAAATCTTTGAAAAACAAATCTGATGTTTAAAGCCACAAAGCTTAGGGTAATTTGTTACTGCCACAATAGAAAACTATAATAGAGTCTGGCAGTTTTCTTTCTGCTGCCTTCAAGCTTTGTATGAATTTTGGCAGGCTACGTGACCTTCTCATCTTCGGAGCAGGTAGATGACACATGCTTTGAAGGACTTCTATCAGGATTCTGGGAGATAACAATATGTGTACCTCTGGCAAAATACCCACACGTAGCTGATGCTTGGTGAATGTTAATTCTCTTTCCTGCAGAAATGATCATTTCTAACTTGAACTAGGGATTTCTTTTTTAAAAATATTTATTTATTTGAGAGAGAAAGAGCATGCAGCGTGAGCAGGGGTGAGGGGCAGAGGGAGAGGGAGAAGACAAGAAGCAGACTCCCCACTGAGCACGGAGCCAGATGCGGGGCTCGATCTCAAGACCCTGAGATCATGACATGAGCCAAAATCAAGAGCTGGAGGCTGAACCAACTGAGCCACCCATGTGCCCTCTAAGGGTTTCTGATAGATCCTTCATTCATAGTGAGTCAGCCTTTTCTTGAATACCCTGAGTGACAGGGAGCTCACTCCGCTATTTTTGTTTTCCATGTGATTGTTGTTGCACTGTTCTCCCCAGGTTCTACGTACTAGTTTTATTCTGTCTTTGGAGTTAATGGGAATAAATAGCCACCTGGACACTGCTAGACTCTAAAGTGCTTTGTGCAAGTCAGAAAAGAGACTAGCTCTTTTCAAGGCCTTTTACTTTCCTCTGTTGGAAAATTATTACAATGTATCAATTTTGTAGCCCTGGACGCTTTGTTGCAACCTGTCAGAAAAATGTTGCACTAGATGTACAGATCCATGGGGTGTCTGAAGGGAATGGTGCCCCTTAAATGCAGCCCTATGTGCTGGGTATCACTGTACATCCCATCGTGGGACCCTTGAGTGACCACTGACTTATACAACGATGCTTTCCATTTAGAGATGCTTCCACAAAAGTGATCTAATTTGCTCTTCACAGTACTCTATGAGATAGGCAAATAGGATCTTCTTAATTTTATTAAGTGGGGAAACAGATTCAAATATTTCACAAATGCCAAAGATCACAGGGCAAGGGTTGGGCAACCTTTCTGACTTCCAATTTTCCTCCAATTCCTAATCCTTCAGTTTCATATCCTTTGTAAAATCAAGTGAACGTCCCCATGATTTTGACAAGTGACTGATAAAAATGTTTATAAGGTCAGGCCTGTTGGATGGAGAAGGGAAATCTATTGAGAGGTTCTTGGTGCTAGCAGCTTTGTCTCATATAATCCCATTCTCTTGAGGAAAAAAATCGTTTTAACCATTTTACAGAAAAGGACGTAGATTTCTTGGCCAGTCGCTCAAAGTCCTTAAACCAACCAATAGTGAGTATAGAGGTAGTCTTCGCCTCCAGTTCTGTCTGCATGCAAACGCCCGGGTTTTCCTTCTCTCCCCCATGCCGCATCTCACACGACAGGCCTCAAATCGTTCTGGATTTTGGACTTCCTGTTATTTCTTATAGGTCAATGTCGTATTTCGTTTGTGCTTGGTTACTTCCTTCCTTCCACCCTGAATATCTTTTTAAAAATCTGAGTTAAACAGAGCCTGCAATTGAAACTATTTCTTTAAACCCCCCACGTCCAAACTCTACCCCATTTGGTGATCATTTGCAATTATGAAATCAGAGTTCCTGACTTGAATACATCCCAAGAGCCCTTTTCCATGTAGAAGAGAACTTGCTGATTAATTGATAGTAGGCACTCAATGAGGATTTTTAGAATTTAATTTAGGGATTGCTGGGGACCCAGCATACTTGATAAACCTTATAGCCACAGGAATTTTAATTTTGTCATTGCTTTCACCGGAGACTACATTTTAAATTTTCCTTTTCCTCCATTCACTTAACATATGTATCACGAAATGAAGGAAGTTAAGAGGGGCACGGAGCTTTAATGATTACTTCACATCCTTCACTCCTCCATTTTACAATTAGTAAATTAACTCAAATGGGTTGAGTAAACCTAACCGGGGCAGCTAGCTGGTGAGGACATCAACATTAGAATGAGAAAAATGGGTTCAATTTAATAGACATAAATATATCTGAAATTTAGAGCTCGAGTGGGCATTTTTTAAAAGAGCTTATTTATTTATTTATGTGAGAGAGAGAGTGTACATGAGTGGGGTAGGTCAGAGGGAGAAGCAGACTCTCCGCTGAGCAGGGACCCTGATGCGAGACTCCATGCTGGGACTCTAGGATCATGACCTGAGCAGAAGGCAGTCGCCTAACCAACTGAGCCACCCAGATGCCCCAGGCACTTGTTTTTATTAAAAGTCTGATATCCAGGAGCTCCTGGGTGGCTCAGTCATTCAGTGTCTGCTTTTGGCTCAGGTCATGATCCCAGGATCCTGAGATCGAGCCCTGCATCGGGCTCCCTGCTCGGCAGGAAGCCTGCTTCTCCCTCTCCCACTCCCCCTGCTTGTGTTCCCTCTCTCCTGCTCTCTCTCTCTCTCTCAAATAAATAGAATCCTAAACCAAAAAAAGTCTGATATCCATTGCCTCTTCTTTTGATAAGAGAACACTATTTTTTTTTCTTGGAAAGTTACTCCTTCCCAACGTTCTTCCTTTACTTCATCTTCAAGTTTCAGTCTGAAGGAGGATGGAGTGACTTCGATCCCAGCTCTGGGATGGGCACGTGGTACAGGCCTGGCCAATCAGAGTGGTGCATTGGTTCAGGGTAGACCAAGTGCCCCATCCTGAGGTGGGCCAGTGAGACTCAGTCCTGGGATTCCTGTCCTGTTAAGAGGACAGACACTCGGGGTGCCTGGGTGGCTCAGAGGGTTAAAGCCTCTGCCTTAAGCTCAGGTCATGATCCCCGGGTCCTGGGATCAAGCCCCGCGTTGGGCTCTCTCCTTGGTGGGGAGCCTGCTTCCTCCTCTCTCTCTCTGCCTGCCTCTCTGCCTACTTGTGATCTCTCTCTGTTGAATAAATAAATAAAAAATCTTAAAAAAAAAAAAAAAAGGACAGACACTCTGCTTACTGAGAGGGTAAGACTTTTGGCCTGAATTGTAGGCAGCCATCTTCCCATCTTAAGGGGAGCCTTGCGTAAGAATGAGGCCATTCTAGAGAAACACAAAGCCTAGATATGGCAGAAGACCAGTACTGAAAACATTGAGACCCGAGATCTGGAGGTCTTTGAAGTGTGAATACTCTAAGACTTTGCAGTTATCTGACTAGTTAGTTATGTGACACAGTGAATCTCTGTCCTGTTTTTTGTTTGTTTGTTTCAGTTGGGCAAGAATACTTGAAATGGGATGTCAGTCACTTGCAACAGAAAGAAACAATGAAAACTTGATCAAAAAGTCAATTGATAAAGGATTGAGAGACAGAGCCTAACAGCTGTTTGTGTGGAAAATGATCCTGATAGAAATTCTTAACTCATATTCAGTTGAAATCTGATTTCCTGAAATAGGTAACATTAGGTCTCTGTTCCACGCTGAGGAACCAAATGAAATAATGTAAATTTACATTAAATGTACATTTATGGCAGGGATATAATTAACTTCTAGAAAAAGCTGATGATAGTTTCCATCTACACTGCACTGGTCATTTCTCATCTGGAAGGTTATTTTCAGTTTTCTGAAATGGTTTTCACAGAGACGGGGACAAAGAATCATGTCTCAGGAAGAGGGGGGCGGCTAGGATGGGATGAGATCTTAAAATCACACCATAATTGAAGGAATGGACATTTAGACAAAAGGGGCACCTGGGTGGCTCTATCAGTTAAGCATCCAAACTCTTGATTTTGGCCCAGGTCATGATCTCAGGGTTGTGAGGTAGAGCACCAGGTCAGGCTCTGTGCTAAGTGTGGAGCCTGCTTAAGGTTCTCTCTCTTCCTCTGCCACTCCCCATCTGTCTACCTTAAAAAAAAAAAAAAAAGTTTAGAGGCACCTGGGTATCTCAGTCAGTTAACTGACCAACTCGTGGTTTCAGTTCAGGTCATGATCTCAGGGTCTTGAGATTGAGCCCTGCTCCATTGGGCTCTAGTCTTACCTTGGAGTCGGCTTGGAACTCTCTCTCCCTCTCCTTGTGCCCCTACCCCCTGCTCGCACGCACAAGCTCTCTCTCTCTCTCTCCCCCTAAAACAAATAAATAAATCTTTTTTAAAAAAGGAAGTTTAGACAAGAAAGTGAAGACTTGGGGGGGGTAATAAAGAGAGATCTTTACATAGATTTTTAACTGTTATCAATTAGAAGAAAATTTATTTTATCATTTTCTTTTCTTTGGCAGAACTAGAAATAGTGGTTAAGAGTTTCAGAAAGGCAGGGGCGCCTGGATGGCTCAGTGGGTTAAGCCTCTGCCTTCGGCTCAGGTCATGATCTCAGGGTCCTGGGATCGAGCCCTGCATCAGGCTCTCTGCTCAGCGGGGAGCCTGCTTCCCCCTCTCTCTCTGCCTGCCTCTCTGCCTGCTTGTGATCTCTGTCTGTCAAATAAATAAATAAAATCTTTATTTAAAAAAAGATCAGAAAAGTAGAAAGGTAGGTTTTAACTCAATATGAGCAAAATTTTTAGACAATATGCTCTTTCCCCCATGTCTATCCATGGGTTACAAATGAGCCCCATACGTTGGTTATTTTCTTAGAAAAACCCGCTGACACGAAAGTGTTTTCACTGATTAAACAGAGTTTCTCCCCCTCCTCCAGTTAATAACTGAGAGCAGACTGTGTTTGTCTGGACATCCTTATATCTGTATAGTCTGAGACAATGTTGGAGAAGAGTGTGATATATTCAAAGAATGTGCGAATGAAAGTGTTGTTGATTTTTTAAAGTTACTTCAAAAACAATGTTCTACTTTTTTTGTTGTTGTTGTTGTTAAGATTTTATTTATTTATTTAACACAGAGAGAGAAATCACAAGTAGGCAGAGAGGCAGGCAGAGAGAGAGAGGGAAGCAGGCTCCCTGCTGAGCAGAGAACCTGCCTACTTGTCTGAAGACTGTAAATTTATATAATTGACTGAGATTAGCAACATATTAATTTATACTTTTATGCTACAGTGCTAAGCACATAGCAGGACTTGATCTCTGTCATCCAAGGAGGAATTAAAAGTGGCCTCATTTAGTTTCCATATACTTTATATAAACTACCCGTATGGCCTGCCATACTGTATCATATTGATGGGTTATCTTCCCCCCAAAAACCACTTCTTGAGGAAGGACTCTATCTTACCAAACTCCATATGAAAGTACTGGGAGGTTCTAACACACTCAATAGGATGACAATAAGAAATGGAAATAGAACAATGAGAAAGGAAGAAAGAAACTGTAACGTTTAAAAGAAGATGCTATGGGGGCGCCTGGGTGGCTCAGTGGTTAAAGCCTCTGCCTTCGGCTCAGGTCATGATCCCAGGGTCCTGGGATCGAGTCCCGCATCAGGCTCCCTGCTGAGCAGAGAGCCTGATGCGGCTCTCCCTGCTCTCTCTCTCCCCCCCTCTCTCCTTTTTTTTATCTTTAAAAAAAAAAAAAAAATAAATTAAAAAAAAAAAAAAAGAAGAAGAAGATGCTATGATTTTCTACATAGAAAACTCAAAAGAGGGCGCCTGGGTGGCCCAGTGGGTTAAGCCTCTGCCTTTGGCTCAGGTCATGACCCCAGGGTCCTGGGATCGAGCCCCACATTGGACTCTCTGCTTGGCAGGGAACCTGCTTCCTCCTCTCTCTCTGCCTGCCTCTCTGCCTACTTGTGATTTCTCTCTCTCTGTCAAATAAATAAAAAAAGAAAGAAAGGAAGGAAGAAAGAAAGAAAACTCAAAAGAAGCTCTATACAAGTACAATAACCATAAAAACTCAAAAGGTTGCCATAGGTAAGATGATAAATCAATTTCAAGAGTACATTGCAGGGGCGCCTGGGTGGCTCAGTGGGTTAAAGCCTCTGCCTTTGGCTCAGGTCATGGTCTCAGGGTCCTGGGATCGAGCCCCACATCGGGCTCTCTGCTCAGTGGGGAGCCTGCTTCCCTTCCTCTCTCTGTCTGACTCTCTGCCTGCTTGTGATCTCTGTCTGTCAAATAAATAAATAAAATCTTAAAAAAAAAAAGAGTACATTGCAGCAAACAGGACATGTAAGGTAAAAAAGAAAAAATTTATAAGTGCAACAGAAAACACATAGAGTTGTTGAATCAACTGTTGTACCCCTGAGGCTAATGTAATATTGCGGGTCAACTGTACTCATTTAAAAAAAAAAAAACTATAAAACTAAAAAAATAAAATTCAAATAATTGTTCCCTTTGTGCAGCTGTGATGCACTGAGAAGGGGCACCCAGGGTTTTTTAAGACACTGACTTTCAAATATTTTATGCACTTTTTAAAAAAAGAATTTTGAAAAAAACATGCATTTGCTCCTATGTTTTAAAGTTAACATCAAAAATATTCCATTCCATTCAAAGTTGAAAAAGTAAAAAAAAAAATGTAATTTCCAACATGTTGTAAACATTGACATTTTAAAATAAAACTGTTATATTTTGCTCTTAAAAGTATTTAATAGACTATAAAACAGTAATAATTTTATACTGTCACCAACCAACCCAACCACTGAAAACACACACGGACAAGCTCTTCATATGAAAAAATATGTAAATATTCCTCTTTTCTCTTTGAATCATATTTCTATTCCACTCTCTGCACAAATCTTTGTCCTGATAAATATGTATGCTTGAAAGCCCTCTGCTGATTACCCTTTCAAATTTTCCAAAACAAGATGCATGTAAATGTAATTCTTGACATTCATCTAATTTCCTGACATCATTAGGCTATAAACCCCCCCAAAAAAATCCTTTGAGTGCCTGGGTGGCTCAGTAGGTTAAGCATTTGCCTTCAGCTCAGGTCATGATCCCAGTGTCCTGGGATCGAGCCCCGCATCAAACCCCGCATCAGGCTCCCAGCTCAGCAGGGAGTCTGCTTCTCCCTCTGCCGGCAGATCCCCCTACTTATGCTCTCTCTCTCAAATAAATAAATAAAATCTTTAAAAAATAAAAAAAAAAATTCTTCTAGATGAAGTTACCTTTTATAAGTATTACTAAATACTTGATCAAACTCAAATATATTATAAATATTGATAAATAATTTAATATAAAAAGTAAAATTTACTAGAAATACATCTCATTATAAGTGTCATGATCTTATTTCTATGCTTTTAATGACGAGAAATGTTTCTACTGGTAAGAACTGGTAGTACTAGCAGTTAGTTTATTTAAAAACATTTTTTTAATAGAAAATAGAGGGATGCCTGGCTGGCTCAGTTGGTGGAACATGTGACTCTTGATCTCAGGGTTGTGAGTTCGAGCCCTCTGTTGGGTACTGAGATTGCTAAAAAAAAAAACAGGAGATAGAAAATTATAAGCATTTTATAGGATGAAGTAAGAGGAGGAATCTCAGTAATTACAAAAAAATTCATAATATAATTGTTAAAATAGTTTTTAGTTATCCCATTGAGTGCCACATATGAAAATGGAACAAAATTACATAAAAGTTTTATCTTTGGGTTTTACCCGAAGTTATCCTGAAAATGTTGGCAGTCCCAGAAAACATCTCAGTTACGTTGAAAAGGACCAGAATCATTCTGCTTCTTTAGCTGATCAAGATGTTTTTATTTCCAGCAAATGACACTCCCTATGAGAGAGTATTGAGAATAGCTGAAAATAAATGCTTATTTTTAAAATTCGGGGCAGGGGTGGGGGGAACCAAGTTTTGAGTGTTGAATATTTCTTGTCCATGTTTTCTTTGTTTTTGGGCTCCCGGGATGTTTCCCCCATTCTTCGAAAAGGAAGGAAGGAGGGAAGGACGAGGAGAATTATCCTCGTTGCCACCCGTCCAAACTTATCACCATCGATCTGATTTCAGAACAACTCCACAGGAACCGAAATATTTGATTCTAAATCCCGTGCTTTTCTCTTAACAGAAACATATATAAAATAAGAAACAAAGAAAGCTCTGTGGGTCTACTGTACCCTTAGTGTTTCAGGAGACCTGGCCATCTGGAGATGGTGGACCGCTGTGAGAATTACAAGGATGCTCTAGTCGAGTGGAAGGATCACGTGAACTCAAGAGTTCTTAGGTGAATTGGCTTTAGGCAGAGTACGTATGGAATTTGGGCGTCTAGCAGTAGACTTCCTGAGATTGGTAGGTGCTTATGTATTCTAGAAAGTCCTTATGTACCCGGGGATGGGAGGGGGAGTCTGTATTTGAGGAGCACTATTGATGGTGTTCCTGATGTTCTGTTTCTTAAAATGGGTGGAGGGAACATGCATACCTATTTTACTATTTTTATTTAAATTACATTACTATTTACCATTGTTATTTAAATTAAATACATAATAACACTTATACATATGATATATCTTCCAAAAAATATAGTTTAGAAAAATCTATGTTCGGGACGCCTGGGTGGCTCAGTTGGTTAAGCCGCTGCCTTCAGCTCAGGTCATGATCCCAGAGTCCTGGGATCGAGTCCCGCATCGGGCTCCTTGCTCCGCGGGGAGCCTGCTTCTTTCTCTGCCTCTGCCTGCCACTCTGCCTGCTTGTGCTTTCTGGCTCTCTCTCTCTCTGACAAATAAATAAATAAATAAAATCTTTAAAAAAAATCTATGATGGTTGCAAGAAGTTTTATTTCTCTCTTTGATTCTGTTTCTCTCTCTCTCTCTCTCTCTCTCTCTCACACACACACACACACACACACACACACAGGGAGGGGGGAAACTGCAGCCCAGGAAGATTGGGTTCACAGCGAGAGAGGGAAGCTGAAGGACTCCATGAAAATCTGCGTTTTGCTCCTTTTCCTGCTTCTATTCTTGCTAGACCCTGTACCTCACCCCACTTTACACAAGCCTCAGAATGCATATAGAGTCTGTCCTCCTCATAAAGGACAAAGAGTTAATGACTTCTTTAAAATCGATAACATCTAAGGAAGGACCAGGTGAGAGTGGCCGGATAAAGCCATTATATGCATATTCCAGACCAAGTGCGCTGGACATCTTGACACCTGGGCCTTTGTCTTTGTTCTAACCGGTTTCTGGATGCCTTGGGGACATGTACACCAGACTACTGTCCTCAGTAAAAACTTCCAGATCCCGAACAAAGATGAGGCTCCCTCCTTTCTTTCTGAGTCTCCCAGACACTCTACCTGCATTCTCTTTATACCTTCAGTAAACTTTTTTGGCCTCCTGCTGCCTTGAATTTGATTTCTATCTTGGGTGAAGTCAAGGATCCTCGGGTTGGTCCTACGGGGGCCCCCTCTGGGTCCTCGGACCTGGCCTACCTGCGTCTATAGGTGTGTGTTCTGTGAAAGGGATCTGTATGTAAAATGACCTCCAAAGGCCAAAGGAGCTGGAAGACTGAAGGGAAAGTTCGATAAGTCTAGCTTGATGAGAAGTGGTTTATTAGGGGGACTCAGGGACAGAAGCGTGTCTTACACTGGTGCAACAGGACTAGATCTTTGCAATCTTACCTCTGGCTAAGACCTGATTTTTTAGTCCTAGAGGCTGGGAACCACTCAGGAGGAGAATGTTTGAGAATAGGTGTGTGTCATTGTCATATCTCCAAGGCAGATCAAGGACGTTATGCCACCAGGGAGTCCTTAAGGATGTGGTTAAACAAAAGGGAAGAATGTGCAGTGGGGGGCTGTGCTCACCAAGGTTTTAGGTTACAGAAAAGCCACTGTAGCAGATTTGTCCAAGATCATGTTAATCTGGTTCACGGAGTGTGACCATTGGGAAAAATGTAAAAACTTCACAGCAGGCAGGAGAATTCATCTCAGGGAGAGAACTGTCTTTATGTAGGAAAATAATAAGCCCTTTAATGGGATAGATTTTAAAGAACTTGGTAAGCAAAGTGATAGTTCAATTGTTTTACATGAAAAATAAAGGAATTTGAATAAACCGTTGCATATATGGTTAAATGATATTCCATATGGGCGTCAAGACCACTCAGTGGGGAAATGAACATCTCTATAATGAATGGTGTTGGGAAAACTGGACATTCACATGCAAAAGAATGAAGGTGGACCTTTATCTTCCATCATATCCAAAAATTAATTCAAAATGAACCGTAGACCCAAATGTAAGACTCAAAACTAAAAACTCCTAAAAGGAAACAGAGGGGGAAATTTAATGACATTAAACTTGGCAACAGGGGTGCCTGGTGGCTCAGTTGGTTAATCGTCTGCCTTTAGCTCATGTCATGATCTCGGGGTCCTCAGATCGACCTTGCATCAGACTCCTTGCTCAGGGGGGAGCCTGCTTCTACTCTCCCTCTGCTGCTCCCCCTGCTTGTACTCTCTTGTTCACTCCGTCTCTCACCCAAATAAATAAATCTTAAAACAAACAAACAAACAAACTTGGCAATATTTTCTTGAATACAATACCAAAAGCATAACCAACGAAGTAGAGAGGGGTAAGTGGAACTACATCAAACTTAAAAGCTTTTGTGCATCAAAGGACACACTCAACAGAGTGAAAAAACAACCTGTGGGATGGAAGAAAATAATTGCAAATCAAGTATCTGATAAGGAAGGGATTAATATCCAGAATATATGAAGAACACCTACAATTCCCCAACAACAACAAAAAAATCAAACAACCTGATTTGATTGGTCAGGCGACCTGAATAGCCATTTCTCTAAAGAAGACATCCAGATAGTGAATAACCACCTGAAAAGATGCTCAACATCACTCATCATCAGGGAAATGAAAATCAAAACCACAGAGAGAGATACCACATTATACTCATCAGGATGACTACTGTTTAAAAGAAATTACAGAAAATAGTAAGTGTCGACAAGGATGTGTAGAAATTGGAAGCCTCGTACACCATTGGGGGGAATGTAAAATGAAACAGGTACTATGGAACACAAAATTAAACAAAATAAAAAAAAATAAATTAAACATACAATTATCAAACAATTCAGCAATTCCATTTCTGGGTATATATACAAACGAATTGAAAGCAGGGTCTCAAAGAGTATTTGCATACCCATTTTCATAGCAGCAAAATTCACAACAGCAAAAAGGTGAAAATAAATGTCTATTGATGGATGGAAAGCTAAAATGTATATAAGAGAATATCGTTCAGCCTTTAAAAGGAAGGAGATCCAGTCACAAGCTATTACATGCATGAACCTTGAGAACATTATGCAGTATGAAATAAGCCAGTAACAACAAGACACACACTGTGTGATTGCACTTACATGGGATATCTATACTAGTTGGATTCACAGAAACAGAATGTAGAATGGGGGTTACCAGGGGCTAGGGAGAGAGGAAAAAGGGAGTGATTATTATTATTATTTTTAAAAGATTTTATTTATTTGTTTGACAGACAGATATCACAAGTAGGCAGAGAGGCAGGCAGAGAGAGAGGAAGGGAAGCAGGCTCCCTGCTGAGCAGAGAGCCCGATGTGGGCCTTGATCCCAGGACCCTGTGATCATGACCTGAGCCGAAGGCAGAGGCTTTAACCCACTGAGCCACCCAGGCACCCAAGGGAGTGATTATTTAAAGGGTATAACACTGCTGTGATCAAATTCCTGCAGTGGTCCCCACTGCAATCAAAGGAACAGTAGAAATTGTTATGATGGCCTCTAAGGTCCCCATAGCATGTCCCCCAATGCCTTTCTGGCCTGCTTTCTTTCTACCCTCACTCTGTTACAGCCTTCCTGGCCAGACTGATGCTTCTCCAACCTGCCAGGTCTATTCCTGTCTAAGGGTCTTTGCTCTAGACTATTCCTCTTTCTGGATTGTTCTGTGCCCAGAAATCCTTGGCTTCCTTCAAGTCTTCGTTCACATGTGACTTTTTCAATGCAACCTACCCTGACCGCTCTATTGAGGACAGCAATATTCGTACATTGTTTACCCTGCTGTACTTTTCTTTTATTCTATATACTCCCCATCTTCTGGTATACTAATATTATCCTTCTATATTGTTTATGTCTTCCCCTGCTAGCGAGTAAGCTCCACAGGGGGAGTGACTTTTGTCTGTTTGTGGCTGATGTGTATTCCAAGCACCTAGAATAGTTCTTTATAAATAAAGTCTCCTTAATAAATATTTGCTGAATGTTGAGTCAGTCTTCTCAAGTGAAAGTACTATTTCCCCAAATCAATCTGGGGAATGCTAATTCTGAAGGAGACATCATATACACAAAAACTGTCTTGTGGTCAGCTAAGCTTGATGTGCCTTTCTTGGAGACTGACAATTGATATAAGTAATATTTTTGTGAAAAACCTAAACTTGTTTTACAGGATCCTCTGTGAGAATTGACCAATAATGATCGAAAAATGTTTAGAAGAAAATGAAAATTGCAGAAATGGCACATTAGGAATACAGGAAAAGATCCAAGGGAATGAGTAGAGGCAAATACCTACTTTAGTTCTATAAATAACGGACTTCACCATCCACTCAGCATTTAGCTCTGGCTGCCCCGATGTGCTGACCAAAGGCTGCACAGGCTCGGAAAAATAAGCTGGGTCATGAGGACTTAAATCAGTGGAAAAGAGACAGTCACGAGTCCTGTTGGCTGCATGGATTGCTAGGCAATCATCTCTCCATTCAGTCCAAAATATGGTTGTGCAAAAAAAAAATTAAAAAAAAATGCGTGTGTTTGGCACTATCACTGGGTCAGGTGCAGAACAGAAAATGGAGAGGAGGGTGAAAAATATAAGCGCTCAGAGAGATCCCACGTGGTCTCCAAGATGAATGCAAGGGCTGGGCCAAAGGGTTCATGGTGTGGAGTTCTCCGAAGCCTGTGATGAAGGTGCCCTCGGCGGCCACACCCACAGTGAGGCTGGGGAGGTGCCGGGAGAGTGGGAGCTGAGCGTGTCAGCACACTCAAAGGCTCCAGGGCCGTCAACCTTGCTCTTTTTTTGGTTTTGTTTTTTTTCACTGCAGCCAACCAGAGAATCCTGGCAGCATAAGCAGATAGGTTTCTGGCTATCTCTATATTCTCAAGTATTATCTTCAATCACACTTTATTATTCATAGAACACTTCTTTGGCTAGAGTAAGTATTTGGAACACAGCCAAAGAAGCAGGAAGTAAGGGGGGTGGGGGGAGCCTCTGAGTATCCAAAATAGACAGTATGGAGTTTACTTAAGATTGAAATACTTCACTTCTTCAAGAACTCCTTAGGCACCAAGCCAAAGCCTAGTGAAGGGAATCTATGGGGTTGCCTAGATCCTGGGAGACCCAAAATGGCGGGCAAGGCAGCAGCGAATGAAACATGAGAGCAGAAGAAGAGAGTCAGAAACTAGAAAGTAGACACAGAAGTTGAGAAAGTTTACCTCTTTGTGCATAATTTTAGGGCAAGGACAAACTCTTGACGCAGAAGTGGACTCCAAGATATTGCTGTATTGCAGGACGGGTTCTTCACCACCATAATGGCTGACTCACAGACAGAAATTCAGTCGTGATCACTAACTCCATTTGAATGCGCAGGGACACATTTTGGGAAGCTCTCATTCCCCAAAGACTAAAGTTGAGAATAAAATGTCAGCTCGTAAAGGGGAAGCTTCAGCTAAGCAGAGTTAATTAAATTATTAATTAATCTGTTCCTCTCCTGGTTTTAGGCTCCAGTCCTGACATTCGGAAGTTGTATAAAATCATAGGTATAAATATCGTTCTGAGTATTTTTAGCTAGTGGAGTTCTGTTAGCAGGCTTGCTTTCTGCATTCCATTATCAGTGATTAATTTCTGCTTTGTATTTTGCATAACTTTTTTTTTTTTCCGGAGGTTGGGATATTATTTTGGTTTCTTTTGTCTTTGGACATAAAAGCATTTCCTTGATGTATTCATAGGTTAGCATAATGAGATGATATGTGCTGATTTATCATGAATGACTAAATGGTATAGTATCTTTAGGGAAAAATGCTAACACTTAACAGTAATAGCTAACTTTGGTAGGTGCTTAGTTATATTAATCTCTTCATTTTCTGAACATGTACCCATATAAAAACAATGCTTACCTGTGATCTCAAGCTTGGAAAATATGTTAGGCAGGTAGGTGGTAAAATACCTTCCAAGCATGGACAGTTTGATTTAAAATGTGAAGAAAATGAAACACTGATGGCAAAATCAAAATTCCCTAAGGTTTTGTGGATCGTGCTTAAAGAATCTGGTCACAAAGCAAGAGTGATACCCATTGCGGGTCAGTGTAGACCATCCTTCAGATTAGCTTTCCAGTGTTAAGTGTGGACTAATGTCCTATGCAGGCAACAATTTCTGCTGTTTTCCTGAAGGTGGACTCCTTGTATAATAAAAAGATTCCTGTATAATAAAAACAACAATGGAATACCCAGGTCTGCATCCTCCTTTTGCTGTTCATTAGCTCTATAAGCTACCTCCAAATGACCAGAAATTAGTATTATGGATAAAAATGGAGAGGACGATGGTGACATAATAATAAAAATGATAATATTGCCTGCCCTTCCAACTTCACAAGCTTTTTGGGAGGATCAGAAAGGATGATAAAACGGAATATGCTTTGTGAACATTATGTGGTGTTATTAAGATGACAATCTTATTTTTACATGGCTTAAATCACTGTAAATGGTGTTCACGTGGTTTGGTTGGTGATTATCTTTGGTTGACTCTCTTCTGAATGGATTATTAGAATTTTATCTTCTCGAGGGGTTAGGTTATACCTTTGTAAACTTTGAGGACTGTTTTAATTCAGTTTTGTTGTTTGTGTATCTTTGGCTGGTTCTGGACCCGCATGTGACAGGTCTTGAATTTTTATCAGCCCATACTATTATGCTGCCTTTCCGGAAACAGGCTAGAATTTTTTCCATATCTTTTTGTCTGGCCTTTAATTTTAAACTAGTCATAGGGATGAGCCCTGGATCTTTTTAGTGAGTTCACAGTCTGAGCATGGCCCTGTAAGGGAGATTAAATGACTGACTTTGATTTCAAGACTCGTTTTACTGCAGACAGAAAACAGGCAAGACAGGGGCGCCTGGCTGGCCCAGTCGGTTAAGTGTCTGATTCTTGATCTCAGCTCAAGTTTTGATCTCAGGGTCATAAGTTCAAGTTCTGCACTGGGCTCCACGCTGGGTGTGGGGCTTACTTGAAAAAAAAAAACAACAAAAACCAAAAACCAAAAAACAAAAGAACAAAAAACAGGCAACACCCCATCACCTCATTTTTGAAGAGTAAATGTAATTCCTGCTCCATGGGGGTGAGAAGCCCATGTCTTATGTGTGGGTAGGCCTCCTGATAGAGAAATGCTTGGTTTTAAAGGACGGGAGGCGGCGTAGGGACAGAGCGCCGAGGTTCTGGAATCAGACGTAGTTTTGCTTAGCGTCCCTAAACCAACCATGATACTTCACTTTGTAAACTCAAGTTTTCTCATCTGTAAAATAGAGAGTATATAGTAACATGGGCTATTGAAACAATTTTTTGTAAAATTATAGCTAATATGTAATAATCACTATGATGAATTTACAGTTGACAAAGGAGGTGAACACAGATAAACAGGAAGGAAAAGAGAGTGACGTATCCAGGCAGAGCTCTTCTACGTCTTAGAATCAGAGCCCATCCTGCAGAAGCCTGTTTAATTGCTCTACAGTAGAACTCTTCCATTCGCTTGATACCGTACCATCTGCTAGTTCTTTTAGCATTAATTGTACCACCATATCAATAGAACAGAACTGTTAAGATTTGAGTTCTGTGACATTTTGTTCTCGAGATCTAAGCGTAGTTATCGCATTTTTAAGGGAATATTTTAAACTAGATTTGAGCTTGTTTTGTTGAGCAGAAGACCATCTCTAGAGGGCTACCCTTCTCTTTTCACATCTTGTCAATGTGAAGGCCATTTTTGGGAGTCTGGAGGGCATAGATCTGTTTGTAGAAGATTACGAGGGATCTGAGGACTTTAGTCAGGAGTACTATCCAAACTGGCCTACTTTTCCTTTCTGGGAGTTCCACATCTAAGTGCTGATTTTTTTTAAAAAATATTTATTTATTTATTTGAGAGAGAGAGAGAGAGAGAGAGAGAGCGCCTAAGTGTGGAGCGGAGGGGCAGAGGGAGAGGGAGAGAAAGTCCCAAGCGGACTCAGACTGAGTGTAGAGCTGGATGTAAGCCTCTATCTCACCACCTCGAGGTCATGACCTTGAGATCCAGACCTGAGCCGAAACCAAGAGAACCATGCTTAACCAGCTGCACCACCAGGCGACAGGATTTTCTTTTTTCTTTTTTTTTTTTTTTTTTTAAACAGTGCTTTCAAGCCCCTTCTGCCTTCAGACACCTCACTTCAGCTGTCATCCTGCTCAGGGTAAGAGGAAGGGTGCTTCCGTTCTGGTCGGTTTCCAGAACTGTGTGTCATCTAATGAGCCTGTCTAGCCTCGTTGATTGGCAGTCATATGCCTGTGCGAGTGTGAATGTGGGTTTGGTGAGAGTAGAGCAGAGATTGTCATCTGCTGTTGGTGGCCTCCCCATCTCCATGGGGACAGGGAGTGGGGGTAGGGACTTTTTTTTTTTTTTTTTTTTTTTTTTTTTTTGGCCCCCAGGTTGGGGCACATAGGTTGAGAAACTCAGGCCTGGGAAGCTTGTTGGTGATGGACTCCTCAGGAAGACAAGACTGGGGGTTGAGCTGTGGAGGGGAAGCTGTCACCAGTGTCTGGCAGGTCTGTAGGTGCATCTGAAGCTCGGGGCCACATGGATAACAATAGAAGGTCTGCCTGAATGTCACGGCCCAACTGTTTGGATTCTCCTTGGCTCAGCAACAACTCCCACATAAACTGTTGATGCAAAAGCTCCAGGCTTCATTTCCCCGTAAATCCTGGGGGTTCACATCAGCTCCCCTCCCTCTGGTTTTCTACCCATCAGCTCAGAGCCCTGCCTTCCTGAAAACTGTCTTCACCAGCTGGCTCACGGCAATTCCTGGGAAGAATCTTCAAGACTTTCATGACTCTCGAAACCCATTAATCAACCCAAACAGTTTTCCTAAGTGCCAGCGATACATTTTTTCTCCGTCTGGGGAGAGAGGAAGTGTCTCCCTTTTGAGAACCTGTGCACGAAATAATGTATCAGAATGCACATAATAGAAACACCGTTTCTTACAGAGGTCAAATAATTCTCTTTCCAAAGGGACGGGAGGGATTGATCTGCATTTGCTGGTGTGACCCAGAGCAGGGTGCAGGCAACTCTGTCTTGCGCTGAGGAACGTGAAACGAGGGAGTCTGGGTGCCTGGGCGCTGGCTAGCAGCCCGGGGGGCTCCTTGGGCTTCCAGGAGCGGGCGGGTTAACCCTCTGCAGCAAGGACTGCAGGGGAGAAACCTCGAAAGGAAAGCGCAGGAAATGCTAGCGGGCGCGGGAACAGGGAAGGGGGGCGCCGAGACTGCAGCCAGACCAAAACAGGGTGGGGCCCCGGGGGGCTCCCTGGGGAAAGGCGCCCGCCCGGGTGACCGGGTGGAGGTGGCCTCGCGGGGCGGAGAGGCAGGCCGGCGAGCTCGGGAGGAAGAAGGGGACCGGCACCTCCCGCCCCCGGGGCTGCCCGCCAGCAGCCGCAGGGCGAGGCCACGGCGCCCGCTGGCGTCGCTTTCGCTCTCCGGGTCGGCCGGGGTTCGGGCCGGGCTGGGCGGGCCGGGCGGCGCGGGGGGCCGGGCTCCGCTTCCCCACTTTTCCTCCCTCCCTCCCTCCTCCCGGGGCCGTCCCGGGCGGCCGAGCCAATGAGCGGCGAGAGGAGGAGGGCAGCGGGAAGCGGAGCGCGCGGGGCCGCGGCCCTCCTACCGCGCCCGCGGCCGCCGCGCCAGCGCCAAGTTTGCGCCCGGGGAGTTTGCGCGCGTCGCGGCCGCCGGCCTGGTCGCTCGGTCCCGGCGAGGGGGGCGGACGCGGGTGCCTGGGGCAGCCGCCCGCGAGCGCTCGGGCTGGAGGACGGCGAGCGGGGTGGCGCGGGCCGGGGCAGCCGCCTCCCGAAGATGCAGGATGGCAGCAGAGCCGCCGTCCAGCCTCTCCTACCGCACCACGGGCTCCACCTGCCTGCACCCGCTCAGCGAGCTCCTGGGCATCCCGCTGGACCAGGTAGCGGCGTGCGGCCTGGCCGCGGCGGGGGCGCGGGCGGGGGCGCAGGGACCCTCCTCCCGAGCCACTGCGGGCGTGCGGGCTGGGGGGACATTTTAGCCACAACGCGCCCCCCACCCCAAGCAGACTTTATAGCTACACACACTCGACAGGTGGCCTTTTTTCTGACAAGATGTTTTTGTCTTGTAAACGAGAAAAAATAGTATACCCTGCAAGACAGGTTCAAATGAACTTTTTTTTTTTTTTCCTTTTGAGGTTTTGGGTTGGCTCGTTTCCTGTAACCAAGTTCTAAATGTGATAAATGAATCAAATGTGGGGTTTTTTTTCCCCATCAGTGTCATGGAGTCCTTATTATTTTTAATTTAGATATCTCTACTTAAAAGATAAGCTTGATTAGTCTGTAAGCTCTTGGCCTGTTGGAACAGAGACTCGGGTTTTAGACTGGCAGTGAAACTTTTCAGCTCTGGGGGTGACAGTTACGTTGTACCATGTGCGGTGTCCATCGGAAAGGGAAGAGTTGCGCAAGGACAGTGGTTTTCCGAGGGGCTTTCCTCGACTCAGTGGGCTTATCCTTGAGGTCCCGGGCTCCTGAGTGAGTTCGGTTAGTGGGAGAAGAGAGGCACGTGGAAGTTGGTTGGACTGTCCAGGAATTGTCTGCTACTATTAGAATAGAAAACGGCAGTAATTCCTGGTAAGAAAGCTGCCTGAGGGTTGAGGCTGCCTTACTCATTTTCTTGTCTCTTTAGGTGCTGGAAGCTAGATCTACTTAGGTATTTCATAATGAGTCAGTAAACACACGTTGATTTAAATGGAATGGGGGGTGGGGCGGGCGGGCTGGCCCACTGCCTTGTTACTCGGTTTCATACTGAGTTTTGCTTCAGGTTTCTCCCTTTGCTTTTTACTAGTGATTTTTTTTTTTTTTTCCTTTCTTTCTTTTCCAAATGGGAGTATACCCTCCCGCTGCCCTCTCCACTCAACATTCCTTCTGCAAGGAGGAAGTGAGAGCTGGCTGTTTGCCTTAGTCAGATACTGTTTACTGAGCCACTCTTCTACCTGGCTCCCTCCAAGGATGCATGGGGAACTCCACCTGTCCCCAGCCGTTTGCCTGCCCCTCAGTTGCAAAATCCAGAAAGCTAACAAATTGGGAGAGGTA
Organism: Lontra canadensis; assembly: GCF_010015895.1. Lineage (NCBI taxonomy): Eukaryota > Metazoa > Chordata > Mammalia > Carnivora > Mustelidae > Lontra > Lontra canadensis. The sequence goes on along the minus strand of NW_022631015.1, from coordinate 18,656,395 downwards.
TCAGATGCTAGCTGGTGCTTCTGTAAATTACTCTTCAATTTGTAGTGAGAAAGGGAGAGACCCAGGGACCTGGGGAAAAGCAAAGAGATACTAGCAAATTCTTTGTCTCTGAAACTACCCTAACTTCCAGCTGAATTCCCTTAAGGGGAGTGTGTTTTGTACTTAATCCCTCCAGCCCCATCCCCACCCCCCCATCAGAATTTATTTTAACTCCATTTTCTGTTTTAAGCTGTTTGGCACTGCTAGAAAGAGGAATCTAGGGAGGCTTTTTGTCTGGAAAGGAGTAGTTGGGGGAGATGCTGGGAGATGCTCTTAAGTGCTTTTAAACTGCATCTACCCCCTTCCCAGGTTCCTGGATTTCTGTCAAAGGAACCCTGTTTTTAATTTATAAGAAAAAGAATAAAAGAGCCTTAAGGATGTTTAAGTCTGGGAGAAAGGAATTTCTGGGAGAAACTGAAGGAGAAGTGTGGGTGATCCGCAGGAAGGAGCCGGGGCGATCTCTTTGATCTTCCCATGACCCCAGCAGCCTCCAGCAGGCTCCGGTCCGAGTGGCTCTCGGTGGAGAGAAGCACGTATAGGGCAATGCCCCAGATTGCTCATTTAAGGCCTGGGGAAAATCCCAAACCATAAATAATGCGGTTTGAGGCTAAATTGTGGCTTGGGAATTTGGAAGCTTGAAGTGTTTTTCTCCCTCACGCTTTCAAGGGCTTTTTAAGGTCTTCGATGTCTTAGACCTGCTCTGCCGGTAAACTTCTGTTGTGACTGCCTGCTGGTGTTGGACCTCTCAGAGCCCCACTGTCCTCAGGGCTAAAATCAGATCTACATATTGGAGGTGGGAAATTTTATGTAGATATAAAATACTCTACATCTGAAAGGTCCTTCATTCAGACAGGGTCCCAGCGGGCAGCAGAATTTAACTCAACGGTTTGCAATGAAGAAACTTAAATGAGCTACTTAGAGGGATATGGGCAGCATTCAGGGGAGGTTCAAGTACCTAAACCTGGAGACAAAGGGGAAAGGGACGGTGTCCCGTGGCCATCACCCTGTGAGAGCCACGTCGAGCCCTTGCTGGGATGCCAGTGGGAAGCAGAGCGAAAACCACAGCCCTACTCTTCATCCCACTGCCCTTATGTTTCTTGCCTGTTACCCACAGTGGTCAGACCCTGCCCAGGGGTGGCTGGCCGGGGGTGCCTGGGTAATGCGGTCTACAGGCTGCTCCACCTCTGGCCCAGAACTTGGAATAGAAAGGTAGAGCCAGATCTGGAGGACAGTCCAAGGACAATAGCACAATCCTTAATAAATGTTTGCTTCTGTCCCATTGGAGAGCGACTTGTTATTGGCCAGCAATGTGCTAAAAAGGATAAAACACGTACTTCTGGGTACCTAGTAGCTCTGGAAGAGCTATTATGTTATGTCACTGGAAGACACTGGATCTTGTCCCCTCATCTTAACATTTCAAGCTCATACTCATAATTTCTGAATTGAAGGCACTATCGAGAATGTCTTTGGCTTCTGGGTGTCTCCAAGTGGGGTAGCTCATTATTTGCAAAAACTGAACTGTCTGCTGAGCCTTCCACATGACCGAAGAACTCTTTTCTTATTTTTCATTTGCTCCTTCCATTTGTCTGTTCTGTGAGCTCCTGGGGAAAGCTTGTGTGGGATTGTGAGGAAGAGTCTATAGTTTTAGTTTCCAAGGACTTCACTGGTCTGACATCCTCCTAAAGATGTTACATGTAAAGTCTCCTCTTTAATTAGAAACAAGTAGAACACAGAATCCAGATGCAGAGGGAGGAAATGAATGATGGCATAGAAGCCCCCGCTGGTACTGTACAGATGAGTGTGTTGGAAGTTGCATTTCCAAAACTGCTGGTCTCTATCTAGCAAGTGTGGCGCTCTGGTTACTGGTAGGAGTATTCAGAGAGAAAGCTTCACTTACCAGGATAAATTAGATAAGAACTTTTTCTTTCCCTTTTAGAATGACTTAGGGAGTAAAGGATAAGTGTTTTGCCTTATTTTTCAAGTCATCTGCTCATGCCCTCTCGACTTGGTTGAGAAGCGTGTCATGATGTGCCTTTAACTAACCATAGCTTTCAAAATTTGCAAGACTGATTTAGCCACCGTGATGGATGGATGTTGTTGACCTTGTTAATTTGTGAGGTGTGTGGTCATATCCTAGGAGTTGTGAAAGCTGAGGAAGAAACCGTTTGCTGGCTTAAGGATTTTCCAGTTAAAATGGGAGGGGGGCGGGGAGCTCTGGATGTCAAGGCTGTTTGGACGCACAGGTACCCCAGACTTTTGTGTTCTTGCATGAAGTGTCAATTCAATTCATTGTTGAATTAGGATTCCTTGGGGAAAAATAGCCAGGACATAAGAACTCAGGAGATGATTTTGAGATTAAAGGAGCAAAAGTTTAGGGACACCTGGGTGACTCAGTTGGTTAAGCGTCTGCCTTCAGCTCTGGTCGTGATCCCAGGGTCCTGGGATCAAGTCCTGCTTCAGGCTCCTTGCTCAACGGGAGCCTGCTTCTCCCTCTCCCTCTGCTGCTCCCCCTGCTCATGCTCTCTCTCCTTCTCTCCCAAATAAATACATAAAATCTTTACCAACAAACAAACAAACAAAACCCAGCAAAGTTTTAGGACAATTAATGTAACTTGTGTTACAGTTTAAAAGGCTCAGTGAATGATGACCTGCTCTAAAGACCTGGCATTTCTTTACTAATGGTGAGACCAGTAGTGAGTTTTGATGATTCCACTGGGGCCTTTGACCACAAGGTTTCTTGCCTGGCCTGGAGCGTTTAGTCACCGGTTGGTTCCTTGTCCATTCTTGGAAAGCCCAAACGTCATGTCTCTTCTCACCTAAATCTTGCCCTAGGTTCAAAGTTCAGCTCACATTCCACACTCATTATTCAGTCAATTAAATATTTATCAAATACTCTTAGTGCCAAGTCCCTGGCCAGGTGGTAGAAATATGAGGATGAAAAAATCCAGGTCCCTGTGCCGGAAAAGCTTCTCTACCAATAGAGGAGACAAAAGACCTGTGTAAGTCACAAGGGCTTCGTACTCAGGAGCTCCTGCCGGAGGTGACAGAGGTTGGTAGATGGTGCCTGGTGGAACCCAGAAGGGAAAGCCAGCTGCAGGACATGCCGGATTCCTGTTGAATTTACTCTTTACCTCTGACACGCTCCACATTTGACCCTCAGTAAGCATTACCTTCTATTGTGACCCAGCTTGCTGTGTGTATATGCTGAATTTCCAACTCATTTAAAGACTCCTGGAGATAGAGATTTTATCCCTCCTTGTGTTCCAAGGAAGTAGTAGGTACTCAGTGAATATGTGCCATTGGTAACAGATGTGCCGGTGACAATGATTCGCCTTATCAAACTTCAGCACGTGGAAGCTTGTTTTTTTTTTTTTTTTTTTAAAGATTTTATTTATTTGATAGACAGAGATCACAAGTAGGCAGAGAGGCAGGCAGAGAGAGAGAGGAAGGGAAGCAGGCTCCCTGCTGAGCAGAGAGCCCGATGCGGGGCTCCATCCCAGGACCCTGGGATCATGACCTGAGCCGAAGGCAGAGGCTTAACCCACTGAGCCACCCAGGCGCCCCTGGAAGCTTGTTTTTAAAGCAGACAGCAGATTGACCTTTGTAGGGGGAAGAGTCCTTTGCCTACCCCACTCCTCCGTGGACGCTGCCTCCAGGTTGTACCCTTGGGTTTCTGACTTGAGCAATCTTCTCACCTTGGGGCTTTCCAGTCCATCCCAGCTCAGGATGGGTGTGGACATATGGCAGGCCATAGACCACCAGCCCTGCAGAAAGCTACTTCAGTTTTCTTTGGGCCTCAGTAGTTCCTGCAAAGTCAGGTCCACTCTCCCCTTAATCTCCCCGTCATTGTGTGATACTGAAAAGGATTGGCTAGCAGGAGAAAAATAATTTGGCGAGACTGCGAACACCTGCAGAGTTTCTGCTGCGCTCCCCAAGGATCACTTAGGGTGTGTTGGGTTGTGATGATTCAAACACGAATAAAATGGGTCCCATCCTCAAGAATCTTGTCGGGCGAGGCAGGGACAGATAGGTCAACTGGTGTTACTCGTGTGCCATCCCCAGACCAGCATCAGCCTGGACACTAGGTAGAAGAGAACATTCTCTGCCTAGTGCCCCCCACCTGCGGCTCTGGGAGCAGGCACAGCCCTGGGTGGTTTAGTGAGCGCCCCCCACGTCTGAGCACCACGGCCGCACACAGTTAACTGGGATACAAATTACTGGAGTACAGTGGAGGCAGAACGGAGGGAAAGATCCACTCTGCTTTTTTGAGGGGGGCAGGGTGAGGTGTGGTGGTCAGCCTCTCGTGGGCGAGGAAGGGCACACGTGGGTCTTGCAGGATGGAGAATTCGTCAGGCACAGTGGCCAGGAAGAACGGCCCATACAGAGGTGTGGACGACTGAAACTGTGCTTTGTTCTAGAAACCGCCCACTGAAGCAGGCAGTGGGCTGCTGGGTGCGGACGGCGGGATCTGGGCTGGGGAAGCGAGCAGGGGTCACATCATGAGGAAGCTGAAGGGCTCTGTGAGGTGTTTGCCTTTATCCTGCCGACCAGGTCTTCTGTAAAGGGCCAGAGGGTAGATATTTTTGGCTTCACAGGCCCTACAGCCTTTCTCGACCTCTCAACTCTGCTGTTGCACGAAAGCAGCCATAGGTAATAAGTGAGTATTGGCCGCACCTGTAGTCTCGTGAAACTTCATTAATGGACTCTTCTGAAATTAGAGTTTCCTATAATTTCTTTTTTTATGGCTCTAGAAAATTATATGTCCTCATTTTTTTTTTTTTTTTAAGATTTTATCCATCCATTTGACAGTGAGAGAGCAGGAGAGATCTGAGCACAAGTAGCGGCAGGTAGAGAGAGAGGCAGACTCCCCACTGAGCAGGGAGCCTGACGTGGGGCTCGATCCCAGGACCCTGGGTTCATGACCTGAGCTGAAGGCAGACGCTTAACTGACTGGGCCACCCAGGCACCCATTTATGTCTTTTAAAAAAATTTGTATTTAAATTCAAATGAGCTGACGTATATATTATTAGTTTCAGGAGTAGAATTTAGTGGTAAGTCAATTGCATATAATACCACGTGCCCATCACATCGGAGTTTCATATACTCTCTAATGTGTCCGAAAATTTTCTTCTTTTGATTGTTTTCAACCCTTAAAAAATAAAAAACTTTTTTTTTTTTTTTGAGCGAGCAGGCAGGCCACATAAAAACAGGCAGTGGCCTGGGTCTGGCCCGAGGACTGGATTTCGTAGACCCTCGTTAGAGACTTGCTGCCCTTAGAGTTTGGTGCAAGGACTATCATGAAAGTCTATGGCCATGCGTGTTTCTGGGGTCTGGCCCAAGCTGGGGAATGCAAATGTCAGGATAGAGGGGTTCCCCCTCCCCCCGTCCTCATCCCTGTGATCCTCAGGCCAACAGAAATTTAGGGCCACTGTTATCATCAAAGAGAAGGCACTGAAGGACTTAAGTTGTGAAAGGATTTTCATTTTGTGACGTTTTGTGCAGTGGTGTCAGTGGTGTCGTGGCTGAAGGCTACAGGGACGGAGGAGGGGCGGGGGTCTGAGGCTGAGTGAGGGCGCAGGGAGTGGAGAAGAGCCGTCCCAGGTCAGTTTCACGCATTGCTGAGTGTACCCAACCCCCTGAAAATCACACATGTTTAGAGGCACGAGTCTGTGCCAGTGTGTGATTTTTCTCTTTCAGCAGCTCCTTCTAGGAGCAAAAGTAAAACGGTTGGACGTTTGCAGAGAAGGTTGCTGGAAAGTTAAGAAGGGAAGGTGTTGAAAGATGCTGACAAGCACTTGGAAGGGGCGGAAATGGGAAGGGAAACAGCCTGAGCTTGCAGGGACGCTGGGGAGCAGGTGTAGAGAAAGGGAGGCAGCCAGGGGCTGGCGGAGTGCAAGATGCCGAGGGAAGCTTTTCCGGGCAATGACGAAAGTCTGGGTGTGGACGTGGGAGGAGGGGTGACAGTGGGGACTGGGGGGCGGTTGGCAGACTTCCTCCCAGAGCAGGTGAACCTGGGGATGGGAGCTGGAGGAAAAGGCTATGTGGTAGCAAAGCTCTCTAGTTTAATAGACCCTGAGAGCATGAAGCCAGGCTGGAGAGGGCGGTGCCTGTTCCCGGGACAGCAAGCACCTGCTGGTCCCACACCTTCTCTCCGTCTGCGTGAGTCTGGGGGGATCACAGGTTTTATTTAAGGGAGGTGGAAGGAAAAAAGTCCAAGGCAGCAAAGCAGAATTTGGAAAAGCGGTGACTTTCTTCTCTGTGCTCCTCCGGGGTAGGGGTCGAAACGGGCAGACACGTGCCTGGAGGCAGCCCATTCTCCACCGAGGCTAGGAGGGAAGGAAGAGAGCTGGGAGGGCATGAAGGGTTTGGGGTAGAGCAGAGGAGGTCAGAGGGAGGTCGGCAGTGGGATGATGAGTCATGGAGGAGGAGGAAGTGGGAGCCGCAAGTGGGTGCGAGTTGACAAGGGGAGCTGGGGCTGGGCACGAGGGTGGGGATGACTGGCAGGCTTCTGGGCAGGTAAGGGTGCCCCCCACCCCGGGGATCCCGGAGTCCTCAGAAGCCAGTGACTGACCCTGAACACTGCGGTCTTTCCTGGGGCTGCACACTAATGTGGAAAGTTCCTGGGTGGTTCAGGTGGAGGCTGATCTCAGAGGGGGAGGGGAGCTTGCTGAGCCCGAGCTGGTCCAAGAAGGTCAAGCGGTCAGGTGCCTGGAGGGCCGGGCTCTTGAGCAAACTCCGACTTCCACAGAATTGAGAGGACACGGCCAGTGGAGTTGGGGGCTATCCTCAGGCCAGCCCTGAAGGAGAGCGAGCCGTCCATTCTAGGGGACTCAGGGGGAGTCCGGGAGTTGGGTGGCCCCACTAGAAAGTGCTGACCAGTGTCACAGTCTGGTGACTCAATTTGACAATAATTAAAGGGAGGACGGAGAGAGTGCAGACGTGACCATTACTTCCTGGCATTTTAAGCAGAGGCCTGGTGGGTCCTGGAGCTTTAGCCTTTCCGCTTTGGAATGAGGTGGCTTGGCACAGCCTGGCCTCAGTTTACCTTTCTGGTTTAATGACACCAACAGCCTATAACTGGAATGCTTGTGCTGTCAGACATCCAGTCGGCTGCTCTGTGTCCATTATCTCATTTAACTGGTACGACCGCCCTGAAAGCTAGGCCAGATGTTTCCATTTAAGCAGTGGGCCTAAGGCGTGTGAGTCACTGGCCCGAAGTCCAGAGGCTGGAAAGGGACCAAGGTGGGACTTGAACCCAGGACCGTCCGACGGCTGTGCTCCGAGGCACTGCGCTGCAGGCCACCCACCGCTTACTTCCCTGTGCTCCGTGCCGTCACCCCAGCGGACTGTTGATTTTGTGCACCTCAAATGCAGTGTGCCTTTCGCACCTGCTGGCTTTCTGCCCACACCCTCCCTTCTCTGTGCGCCTAGTCCTTCCTGGTTCTCATGTCCTACCTCACCTCCTGCTGCTGCCTTGTCTCTGCCTCCGCTTCAGGGCTGAATGCGGAAAATTCTTTTTTTCTGTCTCTCCACAGCACTCTGCATACCATACGGTGGGTCTTACTTCGATGTGTATCAGTCTTTCTGCCTGCCTGACTCTGGGAGGCTTCTTTCAGTAGGTGCTTATTTTTATTTTTATTTTTTTAAAGATTTTTTATTTATTTGACACACAGAGAGAGAAATCACAAGCAGGCAGAGAGGCAGGCAGAGAGAGAGGGGAGAAGCAGGATCCCTGCAGAGCAGAGAGCCCGATGCGGGACTCAATCCCAGGACCCTGGGATCATGACCTGATCCGAAGGCAGAGGCTTAACCCACTGAGCCACCCAGGCGCCCCTCAGTAGCTGTTTATTAAACACCGTGTGCCGATGCTGGGTTAGAGTGGGGATGCTGAGATTAGTGAGGTCTCTGTCCCCGGCCCAGCCAGGCACGGGGTAGTGGGGGTTCCTGGGAGCTGCCGCTGTAGGAGGACAAGGGGAAGGTGCTGGGCTGGGGCTGCGTGGGAAGGGCAGAATATTCCAGGAAGAGGAAGCCGTTTCATCAAAGGTCCTGAGTGAGATTCAGCTGGAGAAAAGATGCACGTTCTTTGTGGACAGCGACTGAGGATGAACCTTTGTCGTTGTCTTGGTGTGCTTCGTACAGTGCAGGAATTTAATAAATGTTTGTTGAAGTGGAATTTTATTTACATTCTTGCATTGGAATGAAGGAGTAAATTAAGTTAGACTTGGGAGCTAATTCACTTTACCAACCGGTTAGGTCTGGTATCTTGTTATTTGGAATGTGCATTTCAGTTGATAGGCCTGATTTCATTTTTTCTTTTTTAAAGATTTTATTTATTTATTAGTGAGAGAGAGAGTGAGATCACGTGGAAGGGGGAGAAGGGGAGAGGGAGAGGCAGACTCCCTGCTGCGCAGAGAGCCCAATGTGGGACCCCATCCCCGGACCCTGGGATCACGACCTGAGCCAAAGGCAGATGCCTAACCGACTGAGCCACTCAGGCGCCCCAATAAGCCTAATTTCTGACACAAAAGTTAACAGAAGGCCCAGTTGCTGGTAGCTGAGGGTCAGGCTTGGCTTGTTTAAATATAAAATTCTCTGTTCCCATTTTCATCACCTGGGGTTGATGTATGCATCCCTTGGAGTTATAAAGGTAGATATTAAGGTCAGTTTGGGGCTGTCTTTCTCAGAATCGTGTGAACGACACAGGGACGTCTCCTTTAGCAGCCTGTGGTCAAGTCCCATGTGTGAAAGGTGCCCTGTATCCAAGAACATCGAAGAGTTTTGCAGCACGGCTTCCGATTTCCATTTATCAAGAAAGATTTCTGAAAAAGATTCTGTCCCAGGAGATACAATCTGGAAACATGTTTTGTAGCAGCGACTTGTAAAAGGAATTCACAATGTGTAATTTAATAACAGTACTTGGTGGTGTGCTTTCCAGAAGCTTTCTATTTTAAGTAAGTCCACCCTTTCAGTAAACAAGATAAAGGCGAAACTTGCTGCAGTCTTATTAATGGCAATTTCTAGCAGTTTCTCCAAGGATCGGTGTCATCCGTGGGAACAGTAACTTCATGTAGTTTATACTGGTTAAATATGTGTTTTGCTGAAAGACCACCATCCCTTTGAGCTTATAAAACTTGACTACCTACCAACACGATGAACCCATTAAGCCGTTTGGAGGGTGTTTTTTAGTTCTTCAGAAGATGTACCCTTATGACAGTGGGGTTCTGCTTAAACTTTTTTTTTAAATTATTTTTCTCAAAGATTTTATTTATTTATTTGACAGATCACAAGTAGGCAGAGAGGCAGGCAGAGAGGGAGGAGGAAGCAGGCTCCCCGCTAAGCAGAGAGCCTGATGCGGGGCTTGATCCCAGGACCCGGTGACCATGACCTGAGCCGAAGGCAGAGACTTTAACCCACTGAGCCAGTCACCCAGGCACCCCTCTGCCTAAACGTTCTACAGTTGTGAGTGGTTAATCTTTTATGCGTTAGTAATATCGATCTGATGATTCAAAGGAGGGTTTGGAAAGCCCATGTCAACATTAAAGCAATTTTAAGGGTTGAATTCAGATTTCTGAGCTGATAATGGTGGGGATTTCCCAATCTTCTTATTACAAATATTCCGTTCTCAGGTGTATTAACCAAACGACAGCTCTGAGCTGGGGTTCTAGTGCCATTTGCAAAAGAGCAGGTGGGGGTGGGGTGGGGGTACATTTGAACAGTTTTTGCTCAGGCGGTTCTGACTTCTTACTTCAAACAAGGAAGGAAAATGAGAAAGACTGGGGCTTGTGTCCCCCCAGAGGCCCCCGGTGCCTAATTCATCATGTGAACCAGTCAAGCAGGGGGATTCAGCAGAAGGATGGTAAGGCCTAGAGGAAGTCGCTAAATTCAAAAGACATTTTGCGACATTCCATGAAGTGGTTTAACTGTGAATGCCACTTTCTTTAATTTTTTTTCCCCTTGGCACTATATTTTACTCTTTGTTTTTATTTAATTTTATTTATTTATTTAAATCTTAAACATCATTTTGAACTCATTCATATTGTGTTTTTTCTTTTATGTGAGTACGGTTAAAAAATTAGTTTTCTGAGGAGATAGCTTATATACTTAGCATCAAAATCACAGAAAAGAGGATATAATGAGGGGTGCCCCCCTCTCCTTTGAAGCTGCCTGGATCCCCTCCCTGCTGACCACCAGTGGCATCCTTTCAAGGCAGGCTCTGAGTCCATGTGTACAGGATGTTTTATCTCTGTTTTTCTGATAGTGTATAGCTCCTTGCTTTTTTTTTTTTTTTTTTTTTTAAACTTAACAGTGGTCTCTTAGGGAGCGATTCGTATCTGTATATACAGAGCTTTTGTGACATTTGACTTCCTTTCTGCCCTTTACTGAGAGTTCTGTTTCTGTGTTTCCAGGAACAGCCTTGTCCCTTAGCCAAGGCTGACAGTATTGGCGGTGGTGGGTGAGGAGGTTGGAGAGGGGTCTTTACTCTGCTGGCACTGCCTCCTCTGTTTTCATTCCCAAGGACTGTGGTATTAAATAGAAAAATTCCACTGAGTGAATTTAAAGATCAAATTGGCAGTATTCAGCCTTTAATGAATTGGGCAGTATCTCATCTGCAACAGAAAGGACCCAACCTGTGCCAACCTGTGGGAAAGGAAAGATTTTTAAATGCAGAAAGGGAGGGGGGCAGAAAAAGGAAATTATTAGCAAAGAATGTGATGTTTCAGGTAAAGTCTTCTTCCTAAGGGGATCGGAAGGGTCTCTAGTGCTGACCAGGTAATGCCAAGTTGATTGGTTTAGGTTTGCATTTAGGTTTGCTTTCCTAGGGAGTTGAAACTGCCCTTAGGTTAGATGTTAAATCTTTGCGGATTGGGGCTTAGCACAGGTGACTCCAGTTTGGGCCTGTTCTCTTCTTTATAACAATGGAGAGCACCTAGGGCCCCTTCCAGTGACTACATGTTGTGGGGAGAGAGATTGGGGTTTGTTTCCAGTTTCCCCTCAGATGGAGAGAAGAACGCTCTGGACTGAGGCATGAGACTATGAAAGATTCCTGCGGTCCTTGAGTCCCAGGGATGAAAATGGCTCTGCCTCTAACCAGCTAGGCATCGGCTGCACTTCTCCAGACCTCTTGGTATGCCCAGCTGCTGGAAACCTATTTAGCTCCAAAGGTCTGTGATTGCAGAATCTTCAATAGCAGCAAGGAAGGCTTGGATTTACATCACAAAGAAATGCTTTTTGAGGGTAAACCCGGCAAACAGAGGCTCTTTAGTTTTCGCTTTTTAGTGGATGTACCTTAAAGGATTATACATACATATTTTACTTTATTTCTGCAAATGAATTGTGTGCATTTTGGTACATGTTGGCTGAAGTGAGTTAACCTTTGGGGTTCTGGAATCATCTCTCTTCTCTCACCTCTGTTGGGGTGGAAGAAATTTTCTCTGCCCTTCACAGCTGGACTAAGAATCAAATTGACATGAGACAGATTAATAGGAGACAATCAAATTTAATAGCGTAAGTACAAGGAATCCACACAAATATGGAAATTCCAAAGACCGGCCACATGAAACCTATATGACTTGCTGAGCTAAGGAGAGGGGTAGGGTCTGGAGAGTCAAAGGGGAAGAAGACCATTAGCAGGAAGGTGAGGAGATGGTGGGAAACAAAATTTGCCCTGGAATGCAAATGAATTTCTTAGGTAAAGAGGAATCTCTGTTAATAGCTCTTTTCCTGGTACCAGCTGTCTTTTCCAATGTAAATTTAGGCAATAGAAGTGGAGGTAAGAGCTTTTCCTACACCTGCTGGGTTTTGATTGCTTTTAACTCGTAATAATTTTCATGCCAAAGCACATCTTGGGGCTGGCTTCTCTTGACCACCACACCCCTTGTTAGAACAAGATCAGAATTTAGGATTGTGTGTGCTTTATTCTAGAAAAGTGATCGTATAAAGGAGAGCTGCTATTTCTTGTCCACTGGAGCTGTTGAGCTGTATGTCTTCCCTTCTCCATTCTTCTCCGGAACAATACATGTTCTCTTGTCTGTAGACGCTTTAACAAAAGGGAAGCAAACAAACATTTATATGAAATTATATTCAGAGAGTCATCTTATGCAAATGTGGAGGAAAGGACAAAATGATTTTTTAATTTTTTTTAAATGTAAAGTGCCTGTGATGTGGGAAACAAAGGCCAAAAAAAAAAAAAATTAAATTTCCTTACTGTATACAACCCATTGACAAGTCCTTGAAACAGAGTGACCTTCCTCTGGGAGCTCAGCTGCCTGATGCTGACACTTTGCTAAGGGCAAAAGGCAATCTTAGCCCACCCCCCCCAGGATCCTGTAAGTCTACTTTAACATGTAAAAATTCCTTTGGAAACTTCCTTTATCTCTCTCCACTCCCTCTTCGCACCCCAAGATATCTGTTAGCAATCATCCTGCAAGCATATGGCCCACTGGTATATATCCGAAGGGTCTCATGACCAAGGTTTACTAGATGAAAATAAATCACCTTTTCCTAACAATAGCTAGCCCCCTAAAGGTCCTGGGAACCTTATTTCCAAAATACCTTAAAGGTTTGTGCTGTCCCTAATTCCCTCCCAACTTGAAAGTTATAATGAGTCACTTGTCACAACCCCAGTGCAGCTCTTTCTGCCCAAGGGTCCTGTCCCCGTACTTTAATGAAGCCACCTAAATTTGTGTCAAGAATTCTTTCTTGACCATTTGCTCTGGACATATCACCCGGAGGTGGAGTTTACAAAAGGATATGGTAGTAGACCATCTCACATTTATTTTCATAATCTCTGCCTCACTGAGTTAACACTTACCTCAATTTTATCGTTAGCTTTACTAAGTTGCAAGACTTAAGTTGACTAATGTGGTTTTTATCTTTCTATTGAAGTAGTTGAGTGTCTTTAGACCTACCTTTATCTGATTGCCAGTTCGGTTATCTTAATTTGAAAGAAGGGCAAAATGGTTGTAAACTAAAAATAATCATTTCATCAAGATTTAGGGTGGAGCTCAATTTCTTCATACCAATGAATAATGAATTTTGAGTTTGCATCTTAGCTGGGTGGAATTGTAGAGAGAATTTGAAGACAGGTAATGAGCTATAAAACAATTTAGAAATTGAACACTTACAAGTTTTTTTTTGTATTTTTTTTTTTTTTAAGATTTTATTTATTTGTTTGGAGGAGAGAAAGAGCGAGCATGAGTTGGAGGCAGGGAGAGGCAGAAGCAGGCTCTGCACTGAGCAGGGAGCCCGATGTGGGGCTTGATCCCAGGACCCTGAGATCACGACCTGAGCTGAACAAAGGCAGACACCCAACCAACTGAGCCACCTAGATGCACCCTGACTTATGAGTTTTTATGAGAGTTGGAAAACCCTATCTTGTGTACTTGGCAAACTTCAAACATTTATTGGAGTAATGTGTGTCTAGCTGTGGTCCTCTGTTGCAAAGCTTCCAGAAGAATTGGAATGTTAGAGAAGAGTGATGAAAATGGTCATAAGAACAACTTCACTTCACAATTATGTGGAGACTGCTGAACAAAAGGGAAAAAACCCCACAGAGCGTGGAGGGGCCCTCAGTGAAATGCCTTAAAATGCTGGTTAGGCTAACGCAACTCATTTCCCCCAAGAAGGCCTTGAATGTGGTTGCCTCGGAGAGCTCCTTTGTTGTGTTATTTTGTAATTAGCCCTCATAAGCTCTAGTGGAAATAACAAGGGTGTCAGCAGTATTTTAGGAAATGACTTGCACATCTTTTAAAGACTGCCCTTTGCTTTGTCGTAGATGGAGCACGGTTTTTAACTTTTTGTTTTGGAGTAATTTTTGATTTACAGAAAAATTGTAATGATACCCCAGGGAGTTTTTATTTATGCCTCAGCCAGTTTTCCCTGGGGTCAGCATCTTACATTACCCTAGTACATCTGTCAAAACTAAAAAAAGTCAACATGGGTATGTAACTATTCAATACATGGAATTTATTAAATTTTCGAATTTCACCAATTTTTCCACTAATGTGCTCTTTTTTATTCCAGGAACCGGTTGGTAACTTGCAGTTCACCCAGTTGAAGTGTACAGTTCAAAAAAATTTTTTTATACAGCCACAGACTTGTGTACCCATTGTCATGGTCTAATTTTGGAATACTTTTGTTCCTCCTGCCTCAAAGAAATCCCCATATCATTAGTAGTTCCCACTTCTTCCCAAATCCTACCTCCGCTTGTCTCTCTGCACAGTCCTTGGCAACCACAAGAATGTATTCTTTCTCTGTAAATTGACCTATCCTGGCTGTTTCCTATAAATGGAGTCATACAATGTGTGCTTTTTTGTGACTGGTTTGTGTAATTTTCAAGGGTCTTTGGTGAGTTTTGATTGGGTGCAGGCTTTGTTGTATTTTAACTGTGGGGCTATTTTGAGACCTGGATTTAAAGTACAATCCTTTTAAGCAAATCTGGGTTTCCTTCTGCCCGGGCACCTGGGAGCACTCCCAATCCAGCTTACTTAAATTGCTTTCCTGCTTTGGATTTTTTTTTTCCTGGCCATACAGGGCATGTAAATTTAGGCCTCCAAACTCATTCTCAGGGGAGTCTTTGTACATTCTGTCTCTCCACCGAGAGTTGCAGCCCATATAAACACATCCCACTGTCTTGGCTGTGGGAAGAGCACTTTTCCCTAGTGAGGGGTTGCCTTTCAGGAGCTTAAGAGCAGTCCTGGCTTCGAGACATGTCTTTGCATCATGCAGTCTCCATTTCTTCCTCCCACCTCTCCTTTCTCAGCCTGCTTTGTCTCTGGTGCCTAAACTCTAGACTCTTGGGAGCACATGCCAGTGAAACGTCTGATTTCTGCTTTTTTGCATTTCTGGCTTCTGAGGAATTTTCTGACTTTTCCACCAGTTCAGCTGAGTGTGAAAATGATCAAGCATGTCAACATGAGCTCACATTTAGCTTAATAAATACAGTTGGTTTGCATGTAGGAATATTTTCAGGTGTGTGTGTATTCCAGAGTTAGTGTATACACTTTTTCCTTTCACTGTCGGCTGAAAAGGTCTCCAGGGAGTGACAATCCATTAGCAGTGAGTACACTAGTATGCTGAGCTTGGTCTCTAAGACCTTTCTCCAGAACAAAACAAAAACAAAAACAAAAACAAAAGCTCCTAGTGATGAGAATATTTCAGATTGACATAGGAGGGGTCCCTGGGTGGCTCAATCGTTAAGCATCTGCCTTCGGCTCAGGTCATGATGCCAGGGTCCTTGGTTTGAGCCCCTCATTGGGCTTCCTGCTCGGTGGGAAGCCTGTTTCTCCCTCTCCCACTCCTCCTGCTTGTGTTCCTGCTCTCACTATCTCTCTCTGTCAAATAAATAAATAAAAAATTAAAAAAAAAAATGGACATAGGAGCCCACTGAAAGAGCTTTGAACAACAAAGTAAAGAAGCCTTAGATTATGGAAGTATAAGTTATTGATCTATAATCTATAGATTATAAGCCCGAGTATAAAGCAAACATCAGTGAGTTCATGCTGATATAAATAATTGAATAAGTAAATGGGGAAAATAGACAAATCTTGCAGAAGAATTCCAAATAATCCTCTTCCCTCAATGAGGGGATAGTGTAACTTCCCACTCCCTGGGTGTGGGACATGCATCGTGACTTCCTTCCGAAGAGGATGGTTTGGAAAGTGAAGGTGGGGGAGAGTAGTTGGACATGCAGGAAGTTAATAAGCCTGACCTCAGCCAAATGACAAAGGTCAGCATCAACAGTGGTAATTATATCTGTAGCGTGTTACCCCCCTTAATATGGTGGGGGGAAAGTGACACTTCCATCATCTTGCTTTCCAAAACCCTTGGAAATTATGTCCAATTATGTCTAATGACCCGAGGAGTACTCCTCAAACCATCAAGGTCATCAAACACAAGGAAAGTCTGAGAAACTGTCATAACCAAGTGGAGCCTAAGGAGATAGGACAACTAGATGCAGTGTGGTTTCCTGCACGGGATTCTGGGACAGAGAAAGAGCATTACATAAAAATTAAAGAAATCTGAGTAAAGTGTGTACTTTAGTTTACTAGTGTATTACCGTTGGTTCCTTAACTGTGACAAATGTGCCATAAGATGTAAGGTGCCAGTGACACGGGAAACTGTAGGTATATGGAGTCTGGACTGTCTTCACAATTTTTTTTGTAAACCTAAAACTTTTCTAGAAAATAATGTTTATTTAAAAACTGATGCTTTTTATTTTTATTTACTTACTTATTTTTAATTCCAGTGTAGTTAACCTACAGTGTTACCTTAGTTTCGGGTGTATAATATAGGGATTCAGTAATTCTATCACCGTGTACTCATCACAAGGGCCCTCTTATTCCCCCCTCACCTGTTTCATCCATCCCCCACCCTGATGCTTTTTGTACTTAAGCTAGGATTATCAGCTCTCCCGTAACTATAAACATGGAACTCCCCGTATTGTCAGAAACGGAAGTTGGGACCAGTATGGTTTTTAGAGACTTTCTTAGTCAGAAACATGGAAAGAAAACATGCTGTTACACTGGGATGTGTTCGTGCTTTAGAGTTACTTTTTGCTTTAAGGTTGGATTTCTGAAAATCTTTGCCTGCATCTAAGTCACTTCCAGTAAAGATGTGAAGGACTTTTGGTTCATCCTGAATCCTCAGGCTCCTCGTCAGGTAATTTTAATGAATGAATGGTTGTTTCCTAAGATAAATATTTCTCTTCCCATAACATCAGGCAACAGAAACCTCCCCTCCCCCTGCCCTGAGCAAAGCTCTCCAGGAGATAGTTCCTTATTAAGTTTTGACCTTGGGGGGCGCCTGGGTGGCTCAGTAGGTTAAAGCCTCTGCCTTCAGCTCAGGTCATGATCCCAGAGTCCTGGGATCAAGCCCTGCATCAGGCTTTCTGCTCAGCAGGGAGCCTGCTTCCTCCTCTCTCTCTGCCTGCCTCTCTGCCTACTTGTGATCTCTGTCTGTCAAAAAAAAAAAAAGTCTTAAAAAAGTTTTGACCTTGGAAGTGCTATTCTGCTTCTCACTTCTCCATTCAGCAGTACAAGAATCTGTCAAAAATCTGCTTGTAAGGACTGACGGAATACCAGCTATATAAGTGTGGACTGAAGTTGAGACCACGTTGTGCAGTTGACATTTGGGTTTCCTCTGAGATCTGTCCTGTGAACACACCTGGCTCTTCGGCAGCGGGAAGATTGCTGGAATGGACTGTGGGCAGCTGCGTCCTGGGCTGAGAGCTCGTAGTTGTTAGACATGTACTGGGCAAGCCGTCGAGATGTTCTGAGCCTGAGTCCTGGTTCATAAAATAAAGCTAATAATGCCTATAGGAGGGGGTTGTTGTGAATATCAGATGAGGTAGGTGACCCCGGGGAAGGTGTTAGCTGACTGTTCGGGAAACACAGAAGTGTCCTTTGCTGTCATTTCCCCATCGCCAGCTCTGTCCCACTTTTGAATCTAATGGGGAAGAACGCTCGTGTCACAGTGCCGACCTTCAGGGAGGCGGGCGTGGGTGGTGTTTGGCTAATGTCCGATGCACAGGAAGAAAACACTTGACTTTGCAGATGCTAGGGGAGGAAGGAATCTGGATTCTTCAAGGCTGAAAAGATGGGACAGATGAAGTAAGTGAAGATACAGGTGACAGGTGGCAGCAAAGCTTTTTTGGGGGGGGAACCATTGTGAAATGGGAGGGTGGTGATCTAAGCTGGTATATGAATAGGTTTCATGCACCTAGGAAGTGGGAAAGAAGCTTTTTATCAGGTAAACATTACTTATCAACTGAAAGGCTGGGGTTGTTAGTCTGCGTGTGTTCGTCGCCACCAGAATGGGTTTTTATGTGGGAATATTAGGAAAGTCACCTGTCTTCTAAAGCAGACACTGAGGCAGTATTTTATTTATCAGACAGGTGGGTATATAAAAGATACAATTTCTTTCTATCTCTTCTGATGAAAAGGAAAATACGGCTTAAGCCCCGAGGAGGTATATGGGTCATAGATAATCCTGATTCTATCATCTGGCAATATTTCTACTTTCAGCTTCTGGACTTAGTGCTAATCTAGCTATAAATAGAACTTTTTACAATGAGTGCTACATATATACTGTGTTAATTAAACACTCTGCACGAATTCTCTCACGTAAGCCTCACAACACCTTTATGTGGCAAGTCATAACTCCCCCCCCGCCCCCCCGCCCCAACCCCGTCCCCCATGGAAAACTGGGAAAACATATGTGACTTGTGTGAGATCCCATGGCTGGTCAGTGGTGCAGCCAGGATTTCAAGCCAGGAATTTTGGGTTCCAATGCTGGCTCCTTATGCACTCTTGTATTTTTATGTCTAAGGGTGTGACATGTAGCCTCAAAACAGGAATGGTTAGGAGAGTATTTGGGAAATCTGGGAATGAACTAGAACACAAAGTTTGGCAAGTGTCCCATTTGGCTTGTGCAACGGGGTGCCATGATCCGGGGAATATGTTTTGCTCTCTGGTCCAAAACCGGAGATACTATGCGAGGACCGGTGATCCCCGTCTGCTCTGTGCTTGGGCAGGCACAGCCCCCACAACCCCGGGTGTTTAATGCTGGGTGTCAGCTTTTAAGAAGGACATTGGGAAACTGAGGTATGGCTGACGGAAGGTGAACAGCCTTGTACCTAGTTCACATGGGGATCATTGAAGGAAGAAGGGGCATTTAACTTAAAGAAAAGGCTTACGTATGATGTGATCGTGGTTTTCAGATATTTGAAGAATGTGATTATGCTGTGTCCTCAGCAGAATTAAACTCACAGGATAGAAACTTTAGGGAGGTGGGTTTCCTCATCTTAAAGTTCACTATTACTGAGAGTTGTGTAGATAAAAGAATTGATGACCCTTGGAGCTCATGAGTCCCCCGTCCCTGGAAGTATTCAAGTAGAACCTGTATGATGATTATTCCCATCATCAGGAGCTATGCCCTTCCTTCTTATTGTCCCTACCTGCAGGCCCTGAGTCCTGTTTCTTACCCAGCTGCCACCCCACGTGATTCTCGTTTTTGTATTAATTGACAAAATAAGTCAGTGGTTTAAGGAGCAGCCTTTCTTGGTGGGCATTTAAAGATCACAAGATCCGTAAATGTTAACCAGCAGAATAGTTAGATCAAATCATGGTATTTTCAAGCTATGGAACCATAGACAACTATCAGAGAGGATGAAGGCGGATTTGAAAGATGTCCGTCACATTGAATAAAAGGAAGTTGTTGAACAACATGTATATTATGATCTCATGTCTCATTTAAATTGAAAAAAAAAAAAATCGAAATGCTCCTTTCTCTTTGTCTCTCTCTCCAGTTGTGGAATGATAGTTACCAAAATGTAGCTAGTGGTCACAGTGACCTTGACCCTCCAACATTGGGAGGACCAAGGACACTTTAAAATTTTTATATCTCTATTTAAAAACAAAACAAAACATAGTATTTTGGCAGTTAAAAACCTTGAAAGGAAAGAGTTTTAGACCTGGAAGAGTGACATAGTTTTGTGAAGTAATAGTGTGCCGTGGTGGTTGCTTTGGGGCTATCCCACTCACGAAGCCCGTAGGCTTGTGGAGAAAGGTGTTGGGAGAGGAAGATGGAGTTGTCACACACTTGGGAGTCCCAGGGATCCTGGCAAATGGGACTGCATTGGACAGGAATGAGGAAACTGGACAGAGGTTGACTAACAAGGTGAAACAATGTGACTTTTGCTTGAGCCATATTAAGATGAGAGCAGGATTTCAAAAATGAGATGTCCTGAAGGGAAAGTGAGCTGTGAGTGATCAGAGCCAGGAAGATGGAGGTTTGGACATCACCAGCATCTGAGGACAGATGAGGCCAGGAAAAGACGTAAACTTGGGGAGGAGGGGGGAGCCGAGACCGCAGAGACTCGCCCTGGCTAGTGCTCCCACTGGGCATGCGTGGAGGAGCCAGGAGGGGCAGATTAGGAAAGGGAATTTAGACTAGTAGCTTGGAAATGGGTGAGGATGGAAGGGGTGTTGCAGGGCCCTCAGGTGGGAGGAAATGGACATATGTGTAGACCAGTCATGAGAGCAATCTGGTGACTTTGGGAGAGACAAGAAATAATGGCAGGAATGATCAAGGGGAGTTTGCTCATTGTTTTTTTAAGAGGGGAGTTGTCCATGTTTGAAGACAGCAGTGAGGTTGAGACCTGGGGAGAAGAAGCTGATAGATGTGGGGGGCACCCAGTGGATTAAATGTGAGGCCATCAGGTCAGCTGAGTACAAGGACAGAAGTTCCCTTCTCTACCCAGGATGGGGATGGGGGTGGCTTGAGTTATTTCAAGGTGGAGATGGAAGAAGGTGGGGGGGGCTCCTGCTGAATAGCCTTGGATTTGGTTTTTGGGTGAAAATATGAAAACTAATTTACCAGGGGTGTCTGGGGGGGCTCAGTTAGTTATGCATTTGATTCTTGACTTTGGCTCGGGTCATGATCTCAGGGTCCTGGGGTTCAGCCCTGCGTCGGGCTCTGTGCTCAGCAAGGAGCCTGCTTGAGGCTTCTCTCTCTCCCTCTGCCCTTCATGTTCTCTTTCTTTCTCTCTAAAAGAAATACAACTGGAAAAAAAAACCCCTAATTTATCAGTATTTATTGTTCAGAAAGAGTGAAGTGGACGGGAACCATCAAAAGGGTGGAATGGGCTCCAAGTGTCCAAAAGACTTAGGGCATCCTAAGGGCCTAAGGCATTCTAAGGCAGTTCAAACTGTTTTATGGCACTTAATTCCCAAACAGTGGTCACTATCGGTATTACGTAAGTGGCTTTTTAAACACAGGGATGCCTGGGACCCACCGCGATCGTTAGGAGTCCCAATTTCCCAAGAAGTCCCAGTCTTAGCCTACCGTGTCTCATTCCTCCATGACTCCAAGGCGTCTCTGACTACCCCTCAGTCCCTTTTCTCTGGGTGCTGTTCCATTTCACAGGGTTGCCTCTAACTCACGCTTCCTGTGGTGTTCCCATTTTACTTTTAAGCATGGGGAGAAAGCCAGTGTTCTGTTAAACTTCTTCCCTTCTTGACCTGACCAATGGAAATGATTCTTATTCTACTTACTCATATTAATTCCTCCAGGAGCCTCACTCTTAGTGAAGTGACTCTTTCCTTTCTTCTTTTCTTTGTTGGAGACAGAGATTGCTGAATCTCTTCCAGTTTTGTAAATTATTTAAAAAAGATTTTTTTAAATGAGAATTTGGAACTATTTTCACAGGGGAAGTAGGAAGAAGAAAGGGTGCTCTGTGGGACCGCAGCAGAAACTTGCCCTGGAGAGCACTCGCCCGGAAATGTGTGTGGAAGAGCCATTTAGATACTTGTGCTATATATGTTCCATATATTTTGTTATGGAACTTTCCAGATGATCCTAACGATAATCTTATTTCCTTCCTCCTTTGACAGACAAGATCTAGGCTCACTGAGATTACATTACTTGCCCAAGGACACCCAGTGAGCTAGTAGTAGAAAAGATTGTCTCATACTGATGTCCCTGTGCTTTCCAGTATAGCGTGCTTACCCCTTTGTTCATGTCTTCAGAATGAATAAGATATGTCCATGGTAAGAAGGCTAGACCTTTGAATGAAATGGTTCTTGCAAATGGAGTTGTGGGCTTTTAAACATTCCAAACAGCTTAGGAATCCTCTTACATCCTGGGGAAGACTTTATGTTAATATCTGAAATGAGCAAATTGTGATGGTCAGAGATGTTTCAGAGGAATAAACAGGTTATTTTTATCCCAAAGATGTTTAAATTTGAAGTAAATATTTCCAAACAACTTGGTACATTGTTTTATGACCCTGTTTACAGGCTGCAGGTTTTGCATAAAGCTCAATGGCTTCTCCTTAGCTTTCCACGCGTCAGAGTGTGGAACTTGTTCAGTTAACTGGAAATTAATCATTGGAAATAATTCAAGGCTCTGTGGTTTTTCTTCTGAATTTCTGGTTAGTTTATTTACTTTCAGAAGTAGATGGCTTTTTTCTCATGTGGTTTTCTGTTCTTAAGTCCCAGACCCAGTTAGAGTTTAAAACCCTTTATGTTGTCTGAGATGTATCTTTGATAGAATGTTCTTGTTTGTGCTACTTCTTTAAGGATGGGTATGCCCCAGGGCACTGCCTCAAAGTCATGGCAGTTCAGGCTGGTGTCTTCGACTCCAGATTCAGAGCAGGAGCCAGCCAGGAAAGAGTTTGTGCAGTAAACTTGTGTCAGACAGCCAAGTTCTTACCCATTTCCTTCCTTCCTTCCTTCCTTCCTTCTAGCCTCTTTTTCTGCTTCTCACTCCCTCACTGTGGGTTTTAGGAAGGGTGATGAAAATCAGGGCACATAGATTTTTAAGTGCTTAGGACTGGAGAGTGAGGACAGTGGGAACGGTATACCAGAAGCACCATTGGAGATGAGCTACCTGCTGGTGCAGCCACTGTGGAGAACATCATGGAGGGTCCCCCCAAAACTAAAGATAGAACTACCCTGTGATCCAGCAATCCCTCTTCTGACTATATACATGGAGGAAATGAAGTCACTATCTTAAAGAGTTATATTCACGCCCCATATCCATTATAGCATTATTCATGATAGCCAAGATGTGAAAACAGCCTAGGTGTCCATTGACGGTTGAATGGATATAGAAAATCTGAGATCTAGATAGATGGATACTAGATAGATAGATAGATAGATATTGGAATATTACTCAGCCAAAAAAGGGAAGGAAATCCTGCCATTTGTGACAACATGGATGAACCTTGAGGACACTGCCAGGTGAGATGAGTCAGACAGAGACAAATACTGTATAGTTTCACTTATGTGTAAATCTAGAAAATCTAGATGTCTTTAATCATGTTGAAAATCCATAGATTCCTGTTCTGGTGGCAGAGGGGCCTGGGGTGAAGAGGGAATCAATGAATGGTATCCCTGCAGATGCTGAAGCTTCCAGCAAATTCCAGCCCTCTTACCCCCATTTTCTTCCTCCTAGTAATTTATTGATCTGAGGCAGTATATAAAGGCAGGGAGTCAGACACATTAATTGCATGGGAGACCTTGGGCAAGTTACTAACCCTCATGTGTCGGGCACTGTCCTAGGTGCTAGGTTTACAAAGATCAGTAAAACTCATTCCTTGCTTATAGGGAACTCAGACTTAGTTGGAATATAGGCACACAAACAAATAATTGCAATTACATGTGGCAATTAAAATATTAGATACATACAGGTAGTGCAGAGGTAGCATAGAGACAGACACCTAGCCTATCCTGTGTGTCCAGGGGTGGGAGTAGGAGGGTGAGGTGAGGGGGGGAAAGGGGTAGAGAGTTGGGGGTCAGGTGATGGTTAGGGTATGGGTGTACCTAAAGGGCTTGGGAGAGACATGGCTGGATTCTTCTAAGCAGTTCATTTAGTATAGGATGGTTTGAGTAGGTACAGGTATAGATGAATGGCTCATCACAAAATTTGGGGAATTTTTTTTTTTTGTTTTTTTTTGTTTTTTTGTTTTTGTTTCTCGGTAGAGGGGATTTAGCTCTGTGATGGGAAGTATCTTCCTGTTCATGCCCAAAGGGAAGTACTAGAGGAGAGTGCGTGTCGCCACTTGGTCACACGTCTATGTTTTTGCAAGGCACCTGCCCCAGCTGGAGAGCCAGGTCTTCCCCACGTGCTTATGGTGGCGAGGTAAAGAGATATAGAGGTAGAGCCACTTTGAAGGACACCTTTTGGCACAATCCATGAACACTGAAAAACACACATGATTGACACAGCAAATTCATTTCTCAGTATCTGTTCCCAAACGTGCACAAGCAGGCACAGGAGGAGATGCTCACCAGAGCAAGCGATAATGAGAAGCTGCGAGCACCCGCTACATGTCCATCAGGAGGGGAACTGCAAAATAAACCACGCTCATTCCATATCGTGAACTATTATGCAGCAGGTTAAAAAAAATAAGGCAGTTGCTGCATGTGGACTAATGGAGTTTTCCACAACATAGCTCTGAATGGAAAAAAAAAGCAGGTCATAGAACAATGACTACAAAGTGGTACCTACTTAGGAAAAGTAAACAGAAGCCTGTCCCTGTTTAATGTAAAGAAAAGGTCTGGGGAGACAACACTTCAAACTGATACCTCTGGTAGGATGGGAAAGACTGGGGTTGGGTGCTAGAGGAAATCAATGGGGACTTGTCCGTGATGTTAACAAAAAGTACTTTTTTTAAAAGATTTTTTATTTGTAAGAGAGAGAGAGCATGAGCAGGGGGAGGTGGAGGGGCAGAGAGTGGGAGGGTCGGGCTGGGGAGGGACAAGCCGACTCTGCTGAGTGCTAAGCCAGACACGGGGCTTGATCTCATGACCCTGAGATCATGACCTGAGCTGAAACCAACAGTCAGCTGCTTAACCGACTGAGCCACCCAGGCGCCCCACGTTAACACATTTTAAACCAAGGAAAGATTACCGAAGTATTACACGCAAAAATAACTTCAGGCTATTTTTGGTGCAGTAGATAAACTGTTTCCCAAACCTGCCTGAAGATGAGAATGGCCTGGAATGCTTGTCAGAAAACCCCCTGGATTCCCAGCCCTAAGAATCCGTATATTTCATAAGCAACCCGGGGGATCCTACTGGCAAAGTTGGGAAACTAGAGCCAGCCCTGGATATTACTCTGGAATTTCACTTTTCTGGGTGCTTCTCAGCCTTGTTCATTTAAATGAAGCAAGAGTCACTGCCCAGTACAGCCCCCGCTTGCTTTCTTCCCTGGGGTGGGGGGTGGTCAAGGGGAATAAGAGAAGACCCAGCGTGCTTCGGTCCATCTCCAGATCTAAAATGTAGAAGTAATGACCATCTGTGCAATGTGGAGGCCTGGCCCAAATGTGGGGAGTCTTGGAGACACGCAGGGGGTAGTGATTCATTTAGGGATCGAGTTAGCCATCAGCCTGGGCTAAGTGACTTCGGGTCCCGCTTTCCAAGGGCGGTTCTCATTCCTTGTTTGCTTTCCTGCCTGCATGGGTCTCCAGTCCTTGGTTGCCAACAGTCTTCTCTCTACTTCTTATGAATGGCGTCACTGTAAACAGTGTCCTACCCTCTCTGCCTGTGCCCACAACCCCCCCCCCATCTGTAGGATGACCATGGATGCTTGGGGGGGCACCTTGCCAGCAGCAGCTGTCACTCAGTGGTGACAGCTCTTCAGGGTCTTGTCCTGAGCTTTGCTGATTAGTCTAGAATCTTGATTGATGTTTGGGAACTTACACTTGGTAGGGCTCACGGATGGACACCGACCAAACCGAATGCCTTTTGATCCATTCCCCATGACTAATACAACTGGTTTGCAGGATGGAAATACTGATGTTGGGCAGTCATTCCATTTATATCTCCTACAGGACGCTTTCCCTGCAAATTCCCATAAGGAAAGAGAGTCAGCGGAGGGAGCGTCATGGTCATGATGACGTGGACCCAGGTGCACCACATGACTGTCCCTGGGTCGGCTGATTGTGGTACCTGTTCACCCATAGGGTGCTCACGTACTCAACTTGTTTCTCTTTTTCTTTTGTTTTTTTTAATGGAATCCTTGCAGACCTCCCCTTTCTGTAAATACATTATCTTTTCCAGGTAGATCATAATACCGTGGAGCAGATTATGGTTTGCTTTAGTTATGTTCCAGCCTCAAGGACAGGGCAGCCTGCCAGATACCTTGAGTGGGAGAGTGACAAAGGGGAACGGAGGACAGGGAGTTCTCTGTGGCCGTAGTCCTAGCCTCACCTCTCTGGACAGGAGCGAGCCCTAAGGCCAGGGGACATTTAGTATCTGAAGGGCACTATATCCCAGCTTGTTTGGATAAATTTTTTTTTTAAAGATTTTATTTATTTACTTGACAAAGAGAGAGATCATAAGTAGGCAGAGAGGCTGGCAGAGAGAGAGAGAGAGAGAGAGAGAAATGAGGAAGCAGGCTTCCTGCTGAGCAGAGAACCCGATGCAGGGCTCGATCCCAGGACCCTGGGATCCTGACCTGAGCTGAAGGCAGAGGCTTAACCCACTGAGCCACCCAGGTGCCCCTTGTTTGGATAAATTTAATACCAGTCCTTTCCATCATGTTTTCCAGATTTTCCTCTGTCAGTGATAACTTCTCCATTAAGTTCCAAGGTTATAATCTCTGTTGGGGTGCGTGAGGGTTTCCATTTTCACCCCTACCTGGGTGAATGGAGTCAATTCAGAAATACCAGCAGGTCTCCACTGGGATGCTGGGTATCAGCTTGGACACTGGGAAGGCTAGCAAGGAGATGTCTGTGTGCCTCTGAGCCTAGGAGCACCTGCAAATCTGGATTAAACGGATTTATCCCAGTGGCGGGTGGAGCGGCTGTGTAGGGGCGCTTGCCCGATGGTGGGAAGAGTTGGGGGGGAGACTGAGCAGTCTTTGGGGAGGCATCTCAGGAGAGAGTCTGGACTCTCAAGGTATGGCTCCCTCCCCTAGAGAAAGAAAGAGTCCCCTAATGTCAGCCATACCCTCCCTTGGGCAGACGGAGCGAGGGGAGGGGAAAAAGGATAGGGTTTCAGCCCAGTGCTCTAGAAAGAAGTCTTTGATTATATGTGGGCCCAGGAGGAAGGTTTATCGGCTTGTAAAGGTTTGAATAACCTTTGGCTTGAGTAAATACTCAAATTCTCATAGCAGCTCTGGAAGGAGGCCGATAACTCCCATTTTATGACTGAGCAATTTGAGTCATTTGTTCACAGTCCCCCAGGTCTAAGGGGGAGAGCACGGACTTAAACCCAGATTCTGCCCCCACCCCTTCACCAAAGCCCAGGCCGTGCTGTCAAGCCACGTGGCCTGTGAGAAGATACGTGTGCTGCTCTCTGTTCCTTAAATTCACTGTGGGTGAGAAACCACCTCTCCATAATCTGAGGCAGGGATGGGACGTATGTGTGCTTTTGCCCAGAAATCGTGCTCTGTGCACAGTGTCCACTTAGCATGGGCCCTTGGTCACCATCTGGGTCCCAGGCAGAGGGAGCTCCCTCGGATGCCCGCAGGGCTCGTGTCTCGTGTGTGCAGGAACCTTCGATGCCTCGTGCCTGAGTCGTCTGTGGTTCTTGGTTCACCCCTTTCTCTAGAAAGGGAACCAGAGCACCTGCTGTTTTGTGCGTCTAGTAACAGGGAGCACAGTGCCTGAGCCCGCCCAGGCTCTCTGGGGTGATTTATTTAATTGAGTAAAGGTCTTCACCCACATTCGCATCCAAGAAAGAAGAGGACAAGAGGAAGAGAGAAGGCTGGAGGGAGAAAACAGAATAAAGTGGGAGCAGGAGGAAGGGGGGAGACAGAAGGGGGATGACACTAAGAGAGTGAAAGAAATGAAATAAAGAAGGGAAGAGGACAGGAGAGGTCACACGGTCGGCATTTGACTTGGGTCAGGATGTTGTGATTCCTCCTCCCCCTGAGACAGTCTTGGCCCTTTTCGGGGGGCTCAGGCTGCCCTTGTCTCTGGTAGTCTTTGAAGAGGGGCGTCACGACAGCAGGGACCAGAGTGGTCTCTTTGGTTGTGTCATATTCCTAATTCATCAGTAGCAGCCACCAAGATGGGAAATGCCCTCAACAGGCAGGTGCTTTGGTGGCGGACAAGTAGGTCAATCACCTGGTTTCTATTTTTAGCCTGCTGTTAGCACTGCCTAAAGCTGACTGATCCAAGGTAATCATTTGCTACTTTATTCTATTTTAATTATATGTCTCATGAAACCCAGTTTCGGCTACATCGTTTCTGGTCATTTCCCTTTAATTCTTAAATTTGAAGTTCTAGAGAATGTATTGTTTTTGGTGCACCCATAGTGGGATTGTTTTCCTCATTTCACTTTCTGCTGCTTCATTATTAGTGTATAGGAATGCAGCAAATTTCCATACATTGATTTTGGATCCTATGGTTTTACTGAATTCATCTATCAGTTCTAGTTGTTTTTTTTAAGTGGAGTCTTTAGGGTTTTCTGTCTAGTATCATGTCATCTGTAAAGAGTGACGTTTTACTTCTTCCTTTCCAATTTGGATGTGTTTATTTCTCTTCGTTGTCTGGGGTTGGAAGGACTTCCGGTACTGCGTTGAGTAAAAGAGTAGGGGCACTTGGGTGGCCCGGTAGGTTGAGCGTCGTACTCTTGGTTTCTGCTCAGGTCATGATCTCCTGGTTGTGGGATCGAGCCCCACATTCGGTTCAGTTTGCTTCAATTCTTTCTCCTTCTTCTTCTGCCCCTCCCCATTCATACGTGCTCTCCCTTTCTTTCTCTCTCTAAAATGAATAAATAAAATCTTAAAAAAAAAAAGTGCTGAGATTGGACATCCTTGTCTTTCTTGCTTCTCACCTTAGGGGAAGGGGAAAAGCTGTCAGTTTTTCCCCATTGAGGATGATGCTGGCTGTGGGTTTTCATATAGGGCCTTTATTATGTTGAGGTATGTTCCCTCTAAACCTACTTTGTTGAGGGTTTTTGTCATGAATGGATGTTGTACATTGTCAAATGTTGTTTCTGCCTCTGTTGAAATGAGCATATAGTTTCTATCCTTTCTCATTGATGTGACATATCATGTAGATTGTTTTGCAAATACTGAAGAACCCTCACATTCCAGGAATGAATCCCCCTTGATTCTGGTGAATGATTTTTTAATGTACTATCAGATTCTGTTTGCTAATATTTTGTTGAAGATTTTTGCATCTGTATTCACGAGAGAGATTGGCCTATAGTTCTCTTTTTTGGCAGGGTCTTTATCTGGTTTTGGTAACAGGGTAATGCTGGCCTTGTAGAATGAATTTGGAAATTTTTCTTCCTCTTTTAGTTTTTGGAATAGTTTGAGAAGAATAGGTATTAACACTTCTGTAATTTAAATCTTCTTTAATTGGTAAAATTTGCCTGTGAAGCCATCTGGTCCTGGACTTTAGTTTGCTGGGAGTTTTTTGATTACTGATTCAATTTTGTTGCTGGTGATTGGTCTGTTTTACTTTTCTTCCTGCTTTAGTAGGTTATAGGTTTCTAGGAATTTATCTGTTTCTTCTAAGCTGTCCAGTTTGTTGGCATATAGGTTTTCATAATATTCTGTTATAATTGTTTGTATTTCTGTGATGTTGACTGTTATTTCTTCTCTTTCATTAGTGATTTTATTTGTGCCCTCTTTCTCTCTCTCTCTTTTTTTTTAGTGAGTGTAGCTAGAGATTTATCAATTTTTTAAAAAGATTTTATTTATTTATTTGACAGACAGATATCACAAGTAGGCAGAGAGGCAGGCAGAGAGGAAGAGAGGAGGAAGCAGGCTCCCCGCTTAGCAGAGAACCCAATGTGGGGCTCGATCCCAGGACCCTGAGATCATGACCTGAGCTGAAGGCAGAGGCTTTAACCCACTGAGCCACCCAGGTGCCCAAGATTTATCAATTTTGTTGATCTATCCAGACAACCACCTCCTGGTTTCATTGTGCGTGGTTTTTTTTGGTTGTTGTTTCTATATCATTTATTTCTGCTCTAATCTTTATTTTTTCCTTACTTTTGCTGAGTTTGGGTTTTGTTTGGTCTTCTTTTTCTAACCCCTTTAGATGTGAGTTTAGGTTGTTTCACTGAGATTTTTCTTGCTTCTTCAGTTAGGCGCTATTGCTGTAAACTTCCCTCTTAGAATCACTTTTGCTGCATCCCAAAGATTTCGGACCATTGTGGTTTTTTTGTTTTGTTTTATTTTTTAAAGACTATTTATTAGACACACAGAGAGATACAGCACAAGCAGGAAGAGAGGTAGAGGGAGAGGGAGAAGCAGACTCCTTGCTGAGTAGGGAGCTAGATGTGGGGATCTCTTCCTACTACCCCAGGATCATGACTTGAGCCGAAATCTGATGCTTAACCAACTGATCCATCCAGGCTCCCCTGGTCCATTATGTTTTGATTTTTCCTTTGTATCCATGTACTTTTTTCTTTCTTCTTTGATCTCTTGGTTGGCCCATTAATTGCTTAGTAGCATGTTATTTAACCTCCGTGTACTTGTGGTCTTTCCAGATTTTTTCCTTATGGTTGATTTCTAGTTAAATAGCATCGTGGTCAGAAAAGATGTATAGGAATAAACCAAAGAGCTGAAAGATTTTACTCTGAAAACTATAAAACACTAGTGAAAGAAATTTAAGACTGTGCAAAGAAATAGAAAGATATTCCAATATAAATATTGTTAAAACGTCTATGTTTACCCAAAGCAGTCTGCACCTTTAATGCAATTCCTACGAAAATACCAACAGCTTTCCTCACAGAACTAGAACAAAGAATCTAAAATTTGTATGGAACCACCAAAGACCTTGAATAGCCATAGAAATCTTGAAAAAGAAAAACACAACTGGAAGTATCACAATTGCAGATTTCAAGTTCTATTACTAAGTGGCCGTAATTAAAACAGTATGTTACTGTCATAAAAATGGACACATAGGTTAATGGAATAGAAGAAGAAAACCCCACAGATTAACTGACAATTATATGGTCAGTTAATCATTGACAAAGAAGGAATGAGTATTTAAGGGAAAAAGACAGTCTCTTCAACAAATGGTGTTGGGAGAATTGGACAGCAACATGCAAAAGAGTGAACCTGGACCACTTTCTTACACCAGACACAAAAATGAACTCAAAATGGATTAAAGATCTCAATGTGAGACGTGAAACCACAAAAATCCTTGAGGAGAGCACAGGCAGTAAATTCTCTGACATGGGCTCTAGCAACATTTTTCTAGATATGTCTCCTGAGGCAAGGGAAGTAACAGCAAAAATAAACTATTGGGACTCTTTCCCAGGGAAGGAAAGAGTCAACAAAACTAAAAAGCAACCTATAGAATGGCAGAAGATATTTGCAAATGACGCATCTGATAAAGGGTTAGTATCCAAAATATATAAAGAACTGATACAACTCAACATCCAAAACCCAAATAAAACCATTGAAAGATGGGTAAAAGACATGAACAGACTTTATCCAAAGAAAACATGCAGATAGCCTATAGACACATGCAAAGATGGTCAACATCCCTGATCATCAGGGAATGTAAATCAAAACTACAGTGAGATGTCCCTTCACACCAGCCAGAAGGGCTAAAATCAAAAACACAAGAAACAGTAAGCATTGACAAGGATGTGGAGAAAAAGGAACCCTCATGCGCTGTTGGTGGGAATGCAAACTGGTACAGCCATGGTGGAAAACAGTATTGCAGTTCTTCCAAAAATTAAAAATAGAACTAGCCTGTGATCCAGTAACCATACTATTGGATATTTACCCCAAAATATAAAACATTAATTAAATGGGATATATTTATTGCAGCATTATTTACAAAAGCAGCCCAAGTGTCCATCGACTGATGAATGGATAAATGTATGTGTATACACACATGCACACACACACACATGCACACAGGCTACTAGTGGAGATGACTTATCCACAGTTACTTCAGGTCCAAGTCATGACCTGATGGTTGCAGTTGGCCCACATGAGCCAACTGCAATGGTTGCCAGAGGGAGGGGGGATTCAGTGTTTGCCTCTCCCCAGTTCTTTGAGGGAAATAATTATTTGCCTGTGTTTTAACAAAACATGGTGTGCGGGGCTTGAACTGAAGACCCCGAGATCAAGACCTGAGCTGAGATCAAGAGTCAGGCGCTTAACTGACTGAGCCACCTATTGCCTGTTTTTGTTTTTTGTTTTTTAATTTTTTTATTAATCCAGCTCTTGGCAAGATCATGTTACAAACTGGACATCCAGTGTATGTTTGGTGGGCTGAACTTTGAGGAGGAATGGCTGGTGGGATAGCCTTGCCCCACGCATGATGTTGGTGGCAGTGCCATGTATTTATTTCCCGAGCTGTCTGTGTGGTTACCAGTAGCTATGTGAAGTGAATCATTTAATTATTGGTTGGCCTTAGGCTAGTAGTAGGTAGCCATAGCAAGCTCAGGAGAGAAATCATCTCATTTGGGGTGGCCTAGAAGTGTATTCATTGAATAAGCAAGTTGTGACTGAGTGCACATCATGTACAAATTTTAGGAACTTTCCTGTTTCATTATGTGTGGGTACCCTTCAGCCTCCTCTTCCCCATAGAATTTATATCCCTGGGAACTAGTAGCAATAGGCAGTAACTTCTTCCTTATACGATGGAATGGTCCAATTCACACGTAAAACAGAAACAGAAAACCACAATAGGAGAAAGGAAGTTGCATCTTGGATTAGTAGGGTTACAAGGTGAGTATAGATATCTTTTTTAACGTTCATGACTTTGCCAGAGGTAAATTATATACTCTATAGGACTAAGAGGTTGCACATAAAACCCACAGGACATTTCCCTCCATATCGAGAAAGAATATGTGTAATGCTCAACTGTGGCACTTGGTGCCAGCTAATCTGCCCAGTTGTCGTTCCTTCTGCCATCGGGGACTTAGAGAATCTGTTGTCAGAGGAAAGGGACGGAGGCAATGAGGTGGTGGAGGTGGCAGCAAGCAGGCTAGCTGTGCTTTGGCGGGAACAAAACAAAAGTGAGAAAGTAAATTTTTAGCGAGAGCAAATATTTTAGAGTAATTAGAAACATTCACCAGGTTTTGTGGAAAATCTTTGTGCTTCACTTTATTGTACATATATATCTGTATAGCTCGGTGGATTTTTTTAAATAGACATATTTGTTATTATGGCATCCCCAAGGCAGGTCTGAACCTTTCTGTTTGCTGCTTAAAATAATGAAGTGGGAGAAAATATTTAAGTTCCTGACGATCAAAGGCAAATGCGCTGGCAGAAGGTGACTTTAAATTGTTGAAACACTGACTGGGTCTTTATGAGTGTTTTCATCTGGATAGTGACTCTGGGCATGCAATTCTTGATAGTAGTTTATTGATTGCTAAGAAAGTTTTAGTGTTGCTCATACGTATAAAATAGTTTAGTAAACTGTCCAGTTCAATCCATCTTTAACATTAATACTTGTGGGGCCAGACCTCCTTACTGTCTGGAGTAAAAACTGATAAAAAATGCTCTCATCTCCTTTGGGTCTTATTTTCTGACTGTTTAAACCCTTAACCTTCACAAAAATGAGCTATTTCTGAACTAAAACTAATTCATAATAATGATAATAATGAGTGATCAGATTTGCCAACACTATTCTAAATATTGATGTTTTACACATATTAATTTACTAAAACCTCACAACCATCCCCAAGTGGAAGGGCTTATGTCTCTGATGTAGACAAAGGCACTGATAAGTAGTAGGTGGATAGAAAATTTGGATCTGAACAGACCTGAGGCTGTGCTTCCAACTACAACTCTGACCATATTAATCCTAAAACAAACAAACAAAAAACCCCAAAACACATGCCCTCACAGTCAAGGTTGTTACCTCTTGCAACAACCCTTACGATGCTATTTCCCTCCTCAATAAGTGTTGTAATTATATATACGTTTTTCGACGGGTAATATTTTTTTCTTGAATTTCTCTTGAAGGGGAACATTAAAATGTCACTTAAGAGCCAAAGCTTAAATTTCTCCACTTAAGAGGAAGCAGTGACTGTGGTGAACATAGTCTCTTGCCCTGGGCCTTTCTTGCTATATTATTTTTAATAATTAAAGAAAAAATTGTTGTGGGCTCTTAAAGGAGACCAGCTGTTAGGGGGAGGGAATGGCGTTTCCATCCTTCTCTCTCTTTCCCCTACTTGCCTACAGAAGCCTTCATTTTGCATTCAGAACTTCACAGGCTATGGCTTTGCTGGAACTTTCTTTCATGACTGTCTTAGTAAGATATCCAGTTTGAATTAATTTGCCTCTTACGGATGTCAGCCCCTCTCTTCTGCCATATGCCCATCGTGTCAGATGTGAAAATGGGAATTAAAGGCATTTTGAGGGGCGCCTGGGTGGTTCAGTGGGTTAAGCCTCTGCCTTCGGCTCAGGTCATGATCCCAGGGTCCTGGGATCAAGCCCAGAATCAGGCTCTCTGCTCAGCAGGGATCCTGCATCCTCCTCTCTCTCTCTGCCTGCCTCTCTGCCTACTTGTGATCTCTGTCTGTCAAATAAATAAAATCTTTAAAAAAAAAAAAGGCATTTTGAAAACTAACATTTTGCTTTGAAAATTCCTTTCTGTCATTGGTTACTTGATACTGTTTTTAGTCCGTGTGGGTCCTGTTGAGTGGAACTGTGTGCAGGGTTCTCTTGATTTCCTCAAGCTACTCACAACAAGTTGCTTCTTGCTTCTTGGGCCCGGATGCTCCCCGCCAGCTTGCACACGGCAGTGCAATGGTGCTGCGTGTGACTCTGGCAGGGGCCACCTGGAGCTTCTGTAGGTTGGTGGCCTGGGTACCTGGGCACCCGCTACTACTTCTTCCCCCACTTCTCCCTTGGGATGTTGTAGTTTTTCTCCAACCACAGCCAACAGCTTTGCACTGTATCAGCAATGCAACCCCATCACCTACAAGAGGCGTTCCCCCAAGGTCTGTGCACGTTGCACCCCTACGCACATGCTCCTTGCATTGTGGTGGGTCTGGAGTGCGCCACAAGACTTGCAGTTAGCGATTGCATCACAGATTTGTTTAGTTGGCGCGCTACTATTTTGTCAGCTTCCTTCAAACCCTGTCATTTATGTAAAATAATACAAACCTTTGCAGAAGACCTGACAGTTATTATTAGTCCTGCTTTTCATTCGAGTTCCTAGAGGCTCCAGTATGTGATTGGCTGAAAATTACTGGGCCAGCCAGGCAGCCTCTGGAGCTTGGCCCATGGGATGAGGAAGGCAGCAGCTTCACCTTGGCCTGGTCCATCCACCCTGTGTTTGCTCACGACTGTCCCCTTGGGCGTTGAGAAGAGATGGGTGGAATGGTGAGAGCGCCAGGTTAGAGGTGTCTTTGCTTTTCAGCTCTAGGGAAAGAGAAACCAAGCAGTCTTCCCATCATTAAAGTCTGAGTATAATTTTGCCTTTATCCAAACAGTGTGTGACCTACAGATGGGAGAGGAACTAGTTGGGGTCATTCTTTAGAGCGCCAGTTGTGGGAGCCACTGAGCGAGGCCCCTTATAGCGATCTGTGTACTCCCCCCATTTCTCCCCAGATGTGTCTCAGTGTTCTTCTTTATGTCTTCTGTGCTGCTTTACCATTAGATTGGGATTGCATTAATTACATCTAAATAGTTGTATATTCATTCATTCCACAGAGATTAAATACTTACTATGTGCCAGGCACAGTACTAGATGCAGGGATCCAAAGAGAAACAAGCCAATAGGTTTCTGTCCATGAGACCCTCACATTCTGTTGGAAAAACAATTGGATTTTGTCAAGAATCGTAATTGTTTGTGCTGTCAGTTCTGATATCTGAGTTCTCTAGCGGTGTGGTAAGAAGTGACTGTTACCATATCCTTTTTTGTCTTTTCCCTTCTTATTTGCCCTTCCCCAACATTTTTGTCTTTATCATTTCTCTATATTTTAAACCCAAGATTCCTGAATATTTACCAGCACTGTCTAGCTCTGCATGTAGTACTCAGACTTAAACAGTTGTATGGTTTTTGGTCTGTCTCTTTCTAGGTCAAATGGAATTTTAAATCACCTTTGTGCCCGCCTATTTGTGAACAGCAAAATGTATTTTGACTCTATTTCAGATATTTTCCAGAATTAGTCATTAATCATTTCTGATGACATTTCCCATTAAGTTGTGTGGTTTTTTTTGTTTGTTTGTTTGTTTGTTTTTGTTGGGTTTGGTTTTTCTTAGAGAGAGAGCGCAAGAGAGCATGCACCCCAGCGTGGAGTTGGGGATGGGGTGGGGGAGGGGCAGAAGGAGAAGGAGTCAGAATCTTAAGCAGACTCCATGCCCATCACAGGGCTCCATCTCACGAACCTGAAGTCATGGCCTGAGCTGAAATCAGAAGCTGGTCACATAACTGAGCCACCCCAGCGCCCCAAGTTGTGGTGTCTTTTAAAAACCACCTATGAGTATTTTTTTGGAATTTTAAGATTTAAATCTTAGATTAACTTTCCGAAGTATTTTTCTTCTGTGGGAGCGAATGTCTAGAAAATACCAGTTTCTATGATTCAGAGACCGCAAAGTTCTAATTTTGTGCGACATGAGATAAGAACGGGCCTTCAGAGTCCCTCTGAGGAAGCTAAACCATGTTCATATATTTGTGACTGTTTTGCCTTTTTCCCTCTATGTTTTTATGTATCTTTTCACATTGAAATGTTTAATACACTATTGATTATATATATAATCTAATGTAATTATATATAAATATAATTTAGATAAATATATAAATATATGTAAATAATATATAATATACAGATCTATCTATCTATATAGGTTATATATGCATATGCATATTTTACACTTAGGTGTTTACAGGACTTTCGTTGTTCTCCTTGGACTTTTCTTGGAACAGAAACTTAGGCACACAGGGCACTTGCTAACGAAGATTTGGAAAGGCAAAAAGGCTGACTTCACCTTCTGTTTTGTATTAACAGCAAAAGTTGAGAAAGCAAGGTGGTAGACCCTTTGATTTTTGTAGGTGTAGCCATCGTTAGGAATCAGCTTTTCACAGCGGTTGATACCATAGCATATTCCCTTCTCTGTTGTTTTCCTTCTGTTAAAGAATGTAAAAGAGTTTCCTGCTGTCAGTGAGGCTGATGGGGTCAGATTAAGGGATTTAACTTGTTTCCCCATTGTAGTTGGGGGTGGAGATTAGATGGGAGAGACCATCAGGTTTGGATTGTATTAAATACGTCTAAATGGTTGTACATGAGATAATTAATTTGATTGATTATTTACTTATTTATTTATAGAGAGTGCACACATGCTCTGGGCAGGGGGAGAGAGAGTCTTAAGCTGTGGTACTCCACCCCCCAGTGCCGAGCCAGACGTGGTGTGAGAACTCACAACCCTGAGATCATGAGCCACCAGGGGCCCCTGTTTGTTTGATAATTTAAAGAAGTGACACCCAGAAGTCAAAAAACACTTCTTGAAGTCATCCATGGCTCCAGAACAATCCGTTCTTGCATCTCAAAATGCGTCTAGTAGGGGCACCTCGTGGCTCAGTGGGTTAAGCCTCTGCCTTCAGCTCAGGTCATGATCCCAGGGTCCTGGGATCGAGCCCCTCATCGGGCTCTCTGCTCAGCGGGGAGCCTGCTTCCTTTCCTCTCTCTCTCTGCCTGCCTCTCTGCCTACCTGTGATCTCTGTCTGTCAAATAAATAAATAAATAGATTAAAAAAAATCTTAAAAAAAATGCTTCTAGTAAACATTTTCTGAATGTCTAGCAGGGGTCTGACACTGTGTTCGTTACAGAATAAAGGATAAGCCTAGTCTTCAGAGCCTTCTTATGTCTTCTCTGCCCTGCCTTTCATTATCTACCTTTTCTTAGTCTCCTAACATGCGACCCCTCACCCCCTTGCTCTGGAGCCTACCATTCATTCATTCTTTCCTTCATTCATTGCACTCTGAAGAACTTAATATATAGCAGGCACTGTGTATACATTGATCAAAAGGATAGAAGTGGCCTCTGCTTTCTTGAAGCTGTTGGTCCAGGTAGTGAGATCATTAGAACAGAGCACAAGAAGTGATGTGATTGTGGAAGCTGAAGGTGTGGTGGGAGCAGCAGGAGGGAAGGCTTCCTGGAGGAGGTGACCTCTAAGCCAAGATCAGAAGGACTGAGGAGAGGGGGAGGGAGAGTGGGGCAGAATCAGAGGCAGGGAGATTAGTAAATGGCTGTTGAAGTTGTCCAGGGGAAATCAATGGTAGGTAGATGTGGAGAGGGGAGCAAACGGATTTAAGATCGATTTAGGAGGTGGAATTAATAGAGGCAGGGAAGACGGAAGTTCAGTTCTCTGGTTTCTGGCCTGAACAGTTGGGTGGTTGAAGGGTCCCATCCTTAGAGTAGAGACCTAGCAAAAGGAATCGATGGAGGAGAAAGACGGTGAGCTCTGTTAGGAACATACTGAAATTTAGATACCTGTGGTTTATACAAGCAGGGATTCCGGAAGGCATGGGATATATGTATGGGAATTCGAGGGGGACATCTGGGCTGGAGAAAAAGATTTGGAAGTCACCAGCTGGTATTTGAGGCACGGGAGTAAGAGAGGTCCCTTGGGATATAATGGGGTATGAGAAGAGGAGTGGACTGGGATGGCCTCCAGAAGGGCACCGTTTCAGCAGGAATGGGTAACAGGGGAGCAGTTCTCAAAAGGAAAGAGGTAAGGAGTGATCAGAAAGGCAAAGACAGCCAAGAGAATGTGGTGTCAGGGAGTCAGGAAGAAAGAGCGTGGAGTAATGCAGTGTCAAATGTGTTCCTGGCTGGCAAAGCCTGGAGATGGTTCGTTGGCTTTGCAAACCCGGACATGGTGGTGACCTGGCAGAGCCGTTGAGTGTTAGGGACATGCCATGGTTTATGGCATGAAGGGGAACTTATGAAATGGAGTAGGATTTTAGGGATCCTTTGGAATTCAATTTTTAGAATAAAATCCCACTCCCCTCTCTTTTCTCCCATGACTGTGTAGATAGAAGCATTAATAGGCACAGAAGAAAAGCATGCTTACTGCTTGGAAAAAAAAAAACCTTTAGTTGGCAATTTATTTCCTACCTTTGAAAACTGTATAGTTTGTTGTTGAGTAGGCTAAGGTGTTTTTGTTTTTTGTTTTTTTAAAAACAAGATGCAGTGTCTTTGACTCTTGGCCCACATCACAGTTTGCCATTCGTTACAAACACGTATTCTAGAGAAGGTGATTACGTAATAGGAGCTGAAAATAACTTCATTCCTAGGGACCAGGCGAAATCACAGATTTTCCTCTTTTACCAGTCCCCCATGATACAAGGATCACCACAGATATCTGTGATATCTGTGTTTTATCCCATCTGGCCCCACAAGGCCTCTGTTTTATAAAAGCTAAATGGCAATGTGTTTTATTTTCAGTATAAACTAAATTAAAATTAATTCTGCTGTGAGACTTTGGAGAATTTCATAACATGCTCAGATAATTGGTCACACCCTAGGGAATTGCATAAGAAAATATAGTCTTTGTTCTGCATTTTCCATTGTCCCCAAAGATCTCACTCAGAATAGCGTCTTCAGTAGCAAGTAGTGTTAAGGGTGACAGGAAAGTGTATATTTCAATGGAGGGCATCTACTTAAGTAAAAAACTTAAGTTTTTACTTAAGTCCACCAGGAAAGAAGTTGTTCAAATCAAGATTCTTTTTTCCTTTAGGAGGCAACATAGGTTGTTGGGAAGCGAGGCGAGTTGTGAGTTGCCTTCCTTCCCTCTCGTTAAATAACCTTATTTAACCTCTCCATGTTACCCACTGGGAAAACACTGATGCTATTTGTACTCACTGCCTCTTTAGTGATGTGAAATAACCAAATGCAGTGTGTGTGTGTGTGTGTGTGTGTGTGTGTGTGTGTATGAGAACACATGTGTATATATTACTTTTTTATAAGAAAGATGACACTGTGGTGTCCTATAATTATTTCATGCTCCATGCTAGTTGGACTTTTGTTTCTTTTTCTTTCTTTCTTTTTTTTAAAGATTTCCTTTATTCATTTGACAGAGAGATCACAGGTAGGCAGAGAGGCAGGCAGAGAGAGAGAGGGGAAGGGAAGCAGGCTCCCCGCTGAGCAGAGAGCCCGATGCGGGGCTCCATCCCAGGACCCTGGGATCATGACTTGAGCTGAAGGCAAAGGCTTTAACCCACTGAGCCACCCAGGCGCCCCTGGACTTTTGTTTCTTGATTAACTCTGTTTATAATGTGTATACCTTAAAATGTTCAGATAAATAATGAGATTTGAAAAAAAAAATGTTAGGAAAAAAAATGAATGTGGCCTTCTTAAGGCACGTTCACAAACTCACCTCTCATTTGGGAAAGAAGATGGATTAATTGTGTTTTTCATCTGGGACAGGTCTTTGACCATACAGGAGCACAGTATGCATTTGGTGGGCCATCAGTGCTTTTGTGTGTGTGTGGGGGGGTGTTTCATCATTTATATGCTTTCTGTTGTAGGATGTGTAGAGACATTGGTCAACTGTAATTAATACTTGAGCTTTTCTCCTTGCTACTGTGTTGGGAAAACAGCTTGATGGGAGGAAAAAAAAGAGAGATAATATCCAGCATGCCCTGAACAGGCAGTGTGCTAATCACATGACATGTATTAACTCATTTAATTCGATGAGGGTAGACATATTATCACGCCGTTATGGGAGAATTTGAGACACATGTTAAATAACTTGGCCAAGGTTGTCCAGCCAGAGGCTGAGTTCGGGTGGAATCTGCCTTCAGTAGGTTGGTTTCACAGCCTGTGTTCTTCACTGTTGACTAGCTCTCATCACTATTGACTAAATCTCTGTGCTTACATCATCTGCGTAACTCTCTTGTTTTAGAGTAAATATGTAAAAATGTTAATGGAGTGGCCAATAAGGTCATTGGCCACAGGTCAACAATAAATGAAAAGGTGCTCAACTAGCAGTCAGGAAAATATCAGTTGAATTACTACAATACCAGTGTTTTACCATCTCACTGAAAAAATTAAACAGATTCACAGCATCCAGTCTGGCAAGGATGAGGGATAAAGGAGACCTAGGCATATATGATGGTGGGAGTAAAGCATTGCTTCAACTGTTAGAGAAAGTATCTGGGTCATATTTATTCTAATTTTAAATAAATATACCATTCGACTAAACTCCTAGGACTTTATTTTACAGATGTAAGATCTCCGGTACATAAGGATATACGCGTATGAGGATTTTTTTTATGGCGCTGTTTGTAATGGCCAAAAACCCCCTGGAAAACCACTCAGGAGTTAGAAGTGGCTTGAGTAAAGCATGTCACATACATAATATTGAAATTTTGGAAAGCTGATAAGATCCTTTTCTACCCTCCTGGATGTGGACCAACTTGAAAATAAGACCCAAGAGACAGGAAGATGAAAATATTGTCTTTATTAATGATAAACCTCATTGACCACACAGGTTGGTTCTTTATCTCTTTACACCTGAATGAGACTGACATGCCCACCTGGCCACTGGTAGCTGGGCAACCACGCAAGACCCCCTGGGAAGGACAAAGCCGGGAGCATAGAACAGAGAAGCCCCTTTCTAAATGCAGGCCTGCCCCCAAGGAGAGAAGTCTCAGAAGGTTTGAACTAGGCACCCTCCGTGTCCCCTCTCAAATTCAACAGTTGGCTAAGTCATTCCTCCTTCCCAGGGGAGGAGGGACTGAGGGCGTCAGGATGGAGACCTGTCATATCTTTCCTTCCAGGAAATGGAGTGGAAATTACCTTATTTCTAGGGAAATCATTCTACGAAAAATAGAAAACATTCCCCGCTCTAACACATATCATGGGATATCATGCAGTTTTAAAAAAGTGCATATCCTCTCAATGTGAATAGACGAGGAAAGATGTCTGATATTTTGTTAAGTGAACCATTGAACTACAGGGTAATTTTTTTTTTTTTTTTTACCCTGATTACATTAAAGGAGAAACCAATGTGTATGGGTATGTTTTTATAAACATAGGAAAAAAGTATTAAAAAATTGACTGCAGTTTGCAAAGAAGTATGGTGGGTGGTGCGTGTAGAAGGTTGGGGATCCTGGAACCATGAGCTTTCTTTACTGTATATCTCTCTCTTTCAGTTGTTAAAATGAATATTTACTCATTTTTTATAAGAACAGAAAATGAGATAGAAAAGAACCACCATGGCATTTTCTGTGGACTCCGTTTATGTGTAGTTTTGCCGATGACTGGAAGAAGGACCTGACGTTCCCTTACATACTTCATTTAGTCCGCACAATATAGGACAATAGTCTGATTTGTTTGGGTGGCTGTTGTCTGTTCTGTATGAATCAGCTGGTTTTCCTCTTTGTTTTGAAACCTTCTACGAAGAGTGAGGTGTACAGTGAGCTGGACCTTTTTAGTAGGTCTTCTGCCAGTCGAGAAAGCTCTTCTGTGATGGGGTGGGGAGTGTGGGAGCCAAGATGTAGCCAGAGTTAGTCAGCCAGCAGGTAGGTCAACAAAGCATTAAAAAAGACGTCTTTGGTCCCATTGGACATGGAGTTCTGAATCCATTTATAAGGTGGAAGCAGATCTGTCTGTAGAATTAGGAACCTCCATCCAGAGCTCCCCTAGGTCTGCTTCCTATGGGCCACTTTCTTTACCTACAAAATGAGGGTCTTACACTAGATAATTGCTAGTAGTCCAAGATTCTCTTGTCTATTTTATGTCTGATTTAAAATCTTTAATTACTCTGAAATAGACTTATTAAATGCTTGTTACCGCCCAGTGAGCTGGAGGTAGAAGCTGAAGCTGTGGTTCTCAGCCTGGACCACACATTAGAATCATCTGGGTACCTGGAAAAAAAAAAAAAAAAAAGAGGACTGGCCTTTCCCCCAACCCCCGTCCGTCCAAATTCAGAGTGGGGCCCTGGATTCAGTCCTCTTTGTTTTTTGTTGTATAAATAGAATCTCTGGTTGATTCCATTGGTTGGTGTTGACAGTCGTTGCCTTAGGTCATCTGCAGAAGTTGACTAGTGGGCGAAAGAGCATCAGGTAGTCTATGTAGCAGCTCAGTAGCTGACTTGACAGTTTGTAGCTAACCTAGTACACAAAGTACTTCCACCTCTTGTTTAGTGCCCATTACAGTCTTGGGAAGTGCGTGTTGTCATTATCCCATAGAACCTTGTAAGTGGTAAGAGACTCTTAGCGGAGGTTACTTTTCACTATGGAACCCAATTAACAGAAGGCAACTGCAGGCCCAGCAAGGTGGATTTAGGTCTTGTGAAAAATTATACACACACACACACACACACACACACACACACACACATCAACACCCCACCACACACCTGCTTCTGGTGGTGATCTCTGTCTGTGCATAAAACTCGACATACCCAGACCCTGATCAAGATTATAAAGCCATAATCAAATCAGTAATCAAAAACTTCCCCACAGGGGCGCCTGGGTGGCTCAGTCAGTTAAGCGTCCAACCGTTGGTTTCAGCTCACGTCATGATCTCATGGGTCGTGAGATGGAGCCCTCCATACACAGCAGGGAGTCTTCTTGAAGATTCTCTCCCTCTGCTCCTCCTCTGTCTCTCCCTTTCAAATAAATCTCTCTCTCTCTCTCTTTTTTTTTAGATTTTATTTATTTATTTGACAGGCAGAGATCACAAGTAGGCAGAGAGGCAGGCAGAGAGGGAGGGGGAAGCAGGCTCCCTGTTGAGTAGAGAGCCTGATGTGGGACTTGATCCCAGAACCCTGGGATCACGACCTGAGCTGAAGGCAGAGGCTTTAACCCACTGAGCCACCCAGGCGCCCCTCAAATAAATAAATCTTAAAAACAAAAAACAAAAAAACACCAAAACCTCCCCACAAACAAAAATCTTAGACCACATGGTTTCGCTGGTGAATTCTACTGAACATTAAAAAGGAGGATTAATAAAAATGCTTCTTATAAACTCTTTCAAAAAACAGGAGAGGAGAGAACACTTCCAAACACATGTTACGTGGCCAGCATTACCCTGAAACCAAAACCAGACAAGTACACAAGAAAAGAAAGTTATACGCCAATATCCCTGGTGAACAGAGATGCAAAAATCTTCAACAAATATTAACAAACCAAATTCAACAAAATGACAAAAGTCAAATGTCATAATCAAGTGGGATTCATCCCAGGGATGGAGGGACGATTCAGTATCTGCAAGCCAATCAACAGGATTCCTTAACAAAATGAAGGATAAAATTTATGATGAACATCCATTTGTGATAAAATTGACAAAGTGGGCATAGAGGGGACATTTCTCACAATAATAAAGGCCACATATAACAAAACCACAACTAATATCATATTCAGTGGTTTCTTCTTAAATCTGGAATGAGGCAAGGGAGCTTGCTCTCGTTATTTTTACTCAACATAGTACTGGAAGCCAGAGCAATTAGACAAGAAAAAAAAAATAATGGCATCAGAATTAGAAAGAAAGTAAACTGTCTCAATTGCAAATGACATGATGTTATATAGAAAATCCTACAGACCGCACCAAAAAACTGTTAGAACTGGTAAACAAATTCAGTAAGTTGCAAGATACGAAATCAATGTATAGAAATCTTTTCTATTACTATATGCTAATAATGACTATCAGAAAGGTAAAATAATTCACTTGCAATTACATAAAAAAGAATAAAATACTTCAGGATAAATTTAACCAAAAAAAAAGGTAAAAGACCTGTACTTTAAAATCTATAAAACAATGAAAAATTGAAGAGGACAGAAATAATTGGAAAGATATTCCATGCTCATGGATTAGAAGAATGAATATTGTTAAAATGTCCATACTACCCAAAGCAGACTACAGATTAATACAATCCCTATTAAAAATCCAATGGCATTTTCCACAGCAAGGACAAACAATCTTAAAATTTGTATGGATCTTTTCTTATTAATATATAATTGACATATAACATATTAGTTTCAGGTGTATTAGAAAGATTTGCTATCTGTATAAATATATATATTTTTCAAGTTTTCATTCATTTACTTAAATAATCTCTACATCCAACATGGGGCTTGAGCTGATACTAGTATGTTATATGTCAATTATACCTTAATAAGAAAAGGTGATAAAGTTGCCCCAGACGTTGTGATTCCTAGGTCAGTGGTGCTTCCTTCTGCACTGTGTGTCCCTTCCTCCTGCTGGCGGAAGTCTAAAACTCCTCCTCATTCTGAGACAGTCCTCTCTGATCTCCTGCATCCCATCTTACTTCCACCCTGCGTCCAAGGCTGGTAAAGAATTGCAAGGAGGTGAACCAGACCGGAGTTAGGACACCTTAGTTCTCGTCCCAGCTCTGTCACTCGCTGGCTGTGTGACCTGGGCCAACTCAGTGACAACCTCTGGGCTCCGTGTCCTTCACCTGGAAAATGAGATGTTGGAATTACAGGGGAAAGTTTAAATAAGCAAATTACCCAGTGGTGGCTAAGCAG
Organism: Lontra canadensis; assembly: GCF_010015895.1. Classification (NCBI taxonomy): domain Eukaryota; kingdom Metazoa; phylum Chordata; class Mammalia; order Carnivora; family Mustelidae; genus Lontra; species Lontra canadensis. Next base: position 18,611,472 of record NW_022631015.1, on the reverse strand, counting down.
AGGGACTCTGGAAACCAGATTCCCTGAGTTTAAATTCTAGTGTTGTTACCTACTAGGTATGTGATGTTTGGGAAAATGTCTTAACTTCTCTGTAACTTAAGATGAATGCCTCAGAGAGCCTCAAGGGGTAGTGAATGTTGAAGGAGTAGCACAGAAGGACTTAAAGCAGTGCCTGGGATCTAGTACACACCAGGCTGCTAGTTATCATGCCTGTGTTGCTGCCGTTGTCCCTTTCCACCGGCTGTCAGGGGAATTCATTCTAGTGGGGAGGTCACCTCTCCAGACAGTATGGGTGGGTGTTCGTGGACAGGGTTTTCAAGACTCTTCAAATGGTCCCGAATCTTTTTCAGTCTTCCCTGTCTCCTTGACCCAGGATTAAAAGGACGATATGATTTATGGGGTGGGAGGCAAGCTAGAGGCAGATTCTTAAAAATCATGTCATCCCCATATTTGAAGGTTTGACTCTGCTGTGGCTAAGCAGACAGCAGAAACACGTTTTGCCCTTGTATCCACCGGAGTTCATTTTTAAAGGGTTTTAATTCTAAATCATAACTAACACATGACATGATATTTTCAGAATAGGGTAAACCACAAGTCTTCCTGTGCAATCTAAATGAACCCAGTACACAGGATGGGGCTTTTTTTTTTTTTTTTTTTTTTCCTTCTGCGAATTAAGAGATGGATTATCTCATTCCGGAGGGACTGGATGACGCACTCTGAGCTGGGGGAAGGAGGCTTCTGCTATGAGTAGACAAACTCCGGGGAGAAAGTCTGTGTAAGCCTCAGAGAGCAGTTGTTGGAAAAGGCTCTGAGCCCCGCAGCCGGAGTCCCGTCCCCGCTCCCCACCCTGCAAGGCTGAGATCTCAAGAGGCAATCACGGGCAATGGCTAAGTTTAAGTCCCGGGGGTGCTCCGGGCTTGAAGTGGTTTGGGGCCCTTCATTCTGTGTCTGAGATTCCTCAGTCGGACATGAAAGCTTGCGGAGAAGATTAACTGAGGTACTGGGTGTGAACCACGTAGAGTAACAGCCAGCAGTAGCTGAGCTCAGAAAACGTGCTCAGTGAATGCCTGCCTGCTATTACTTAGACTTGGGTGTTTGAAACAAAGCCTAAGGGATGATGAACTTTCTCACCATGTGTAAACCCATAGTAGGCCGATGAGCTTTTTTCTCTCTCTTTTTTAAAAGATTTTATGTATTTATTTGCGAGAGAGCCAGAGTGCCTTGAGAGCATGAGCAGAGTGGGGAGAAAGTAGGGGGTGGTAGGAGTGGGGTGTGGGGGGTGGTACTCGACCTCAGGACCTTGGGATCATGACCTGAGCCGAAGGCAGACTCTTTTGGTTTTTTATTACATAATATTTTATCTTTTTTTTTTTTTAACTTTTTATTTATTTAAATTAGCCAACATATGGTAGGGCATCATTAGTTTCTGACGTAGTGGTCCGTGATTTGTCACTTGTGTATAACACCCAGTGCTCATCACATCACGTGCCCTCCTTCATGTCCATCCCCCAGTTACCCCATCCCCCCACCCACCGCCCCTTCTGCAGCCCTCAGCTTGTTTCCCAGAGTCAAGAGTCTCTCATGGTTTATCTCCCTCTCTGATTTCTTCCCATCCAGATTCCCTCCCGAAGGGAGACCCTTAATCGACTGAACCACCCAGGTACCCCTGCCAGTGAGCTTTGGACACACAGCTGTGGGGGTCGTGGGGGGAGGTAGGACCAGCAGCTGGAAAGCCCCTCTCCTGTGTGCTGGTCTGAGAGACCCCCCACCAGGGTGTAGGAGGCTCCCACTCATGCTAAGCCTCACAGCTTCCTCACAGCCTTGCCTTTGGGGCTCGTGCATTTGCCACACATGGGAGCGAGGAAAATGAAGTCTGTTTCGTCCAGGTGTTTGAGTAGAGATTTTGAGTAGAGCGGTGTGATGGGTTGAGTTGGGGTCCCCTACCAAACCCGAATGTTGAAGTCCTAACACTAGTGCCTCAGAGTGGGCCTGTAATTGGAGGGAGGGGCTTTAAAGAGATCATTAAGTTATAGTGGGGTCGTTTGTTGGGCCCTAATCTAAGGACTAACAGCCTTATAAAAAAGAGGAAATTTGGACACAGACATGACCAAGAGGAGAGCCCAGGAAGACACAAGGAGAAGGTGGCCCAGGGAGAGAAGCCCTAGCAGAAATCAAGCCTGCTGACAACTTGAATTCAGCCCTGTAGCTTCCAGAACTGGGAGATAATAACTTTTATTTATTTATTTCTTTAAAGATTTATTTATTTTAGAGAGAGAGGAAGAGCATGTGTGATGGGGGTTGAGGGGCAGAGGGAGAGAGAGAATCTCAAGCAGACTCCATGCTGAGCTCAGAACCCGATGCCGGGCTCGATCTTAAGACCCTGAGATCATGACCTGAGCCGAAACCACAAGTCGGTCGCTCAATCGACTGAGCCACGCCCCCCCACCCCAGTGCCCCAACAATAACGTTCTTTTGTTTAAGTCTCCTGGTTCGTGGTACTTGGAGGTGAGGGGAAGAGGTACGGGGTACCGAGTGAGAACAAAGGTCAGACTTTCAGCCCCAGCGCTCCACTCGCGAGCTTTGTGAATTCAGCTGCTGGACATCACTGTGTTCGTGTTCAATCTCCTTGTATATAAAGTGGGAGTAAGCTACTTCAGAAAGTTGTTACAAAGGTTCAGTTGAATTGTTTATAGAAGATTTAGCTTTGTGCCTGACATGTGGTGAGCACTCAATGGCATTTATTGTTACGGTGGGATGAACTGTCCATTAGAAGCCTGTTTGGTTAGGGGCGCCTGGGGGGCTCAGTCCGTTACACTTCTGCCTTCAGCTCAGTTCATGATCCTGGGGTCCTGGGATAGAGCCCCATGTCAGGTTCCCTGCTCAGCGGGGAGCCTGCTTCTCCCTCTCCTCCCTACTTAGGCTCTCTCGCTATCTCTGTCACTATCTGTCTCTCTCTCAAATAAATAAATAAAATCTTGAAAAAAGAAAACCCATTTGGTTATAGATCACACACATTGATTATCAATTTTAAATAATATTTACTGATCTACAAGCTTCGAAAAAAAAAAAATCAGCTCAATACACATTTAAAAGCATTTCTTGCTCCTGTTCCAAACTGCTTGGAAATGAAAGCACAACAAGGATCTCTTTGAAAACGCAAAGTAGCTGAAGAGTATGGTCCAAACACTTTTTTGTTCGGAGGTACAGAGGGGAGTAGCATTTCGTGCAGTCTTCCCCAGCCACGCTGATTTGTAGGAGGCCGCGCAAGAGTACTGTTTGTGGAGAAGGAATGGCTTGCCTTTAAATAAGGAATTGTTTAATTAGATCGGTTTTGTCTGGGAGCATATAAGGCAGTGTTGCTGAGAGAAACATTCCAGGCCTGGACGGTCGCCTGCGCCTCATTGGTGAGCCACGGTCATAGAGGAAATAATCTTGGACTGTTAATATTTGCTGTTTGTTAAAAATAGACGGCTCGCCTGTCTTCATTAGGACGAAGGCAACGTTTTTGGCTCCTGGCAAAGTTCGTTTCTTGGAAGACAAAAAGGCCACGGAACAGAACCCCCCCCCCCCCCCGCCCCATAACGCCTTTCTCGCAGCACAGGACCCCAGAAGGATGTAAGACGTACCTTGGAAAATTGCAGCCGGGGTTGCTTGCACTTTGGGGAAATAGGGAGTCACACCCTTGGGCGTGTGTTTGATTTTCTTGCAGTGACTTTGAAAGCTTGCAAGAGCCGTGGAAACAGAGCTTTTGTTGAACCCGAGGTTTGTCAGGCTCGCGTGCGGGGAGAGTCTGATCGAAACAGCTGTGCTCTACAGTTTCCTTATGCATGAGGACCCACACAATGCTTTAATTGTGCTGAGCTTATTGTCGAATATCACAAATGAAAGTGCAGCTTTCTTTTCTGTTCCGGAGGGGTGCGTCAGCGCAAAAGCAAAGACATCCCACATGTTCCTTTTAAATGTGAAGGCTTTATCCAAGAGCAGCGTGGTACATATCTTTCTTCTCTTGGGCCATCCACACGGTTACCCTTGACATTATGCCGCCTCTAAAACGTGTTTTGTTTTTGTTTTTGTTTTTAAGAGGAAGCTTGTGACAGGTTTCTTTTTATTTACGCCTAATTCCTCCCTACACGTCATTGCAGTAGGTGCCAATGAATGTAAACTTGAAGCTGGAGTATGTAGGATTAAATGCAGATTTCTAAGAGTTTCTTAGATTGCCTTGATTGTGTGTGTGTGTGTGTGTGCCCGTGTGTGCACGCGCGCGTGAGAAATTCCACACGGAGTTTACAACTATACATTGTAAAAAAGAAATCTTACAAAAAATTGGCTTGGATTCCTATTACCCTGCAAGACAGCCAGGTTCCATTTTGTAGGTTACGTTTGCCTTTTTCCTAATGCCACTATTGTTTTTTTTATTTTTTAAAGATTTTTATTTATTTATTTGACAGAGATCACCAGTAGGCAGAGAGGCAGGCAGAGAGAGAGAGAGAGGAGGAAGCAGGATCCCTGCCGAGCAGAGAGCCCGACGCGGGGCTTGATCCCAGGACCCTGGGATCCTGACCTGACCCAAAGGCAGAGGCTTTAACCCACTGAGGCACCCAGGTGCCCCACTGTTGTTTTTTTAATCCAGTTGTAAGCATACACAAAATTTTAGAGTCTGTGTTTTTTAATTAGTTATAACAAGTGCTTTTCATTTTATGATAGGCGCTTCATAATGCCTATTATTAATACTGTTAGACCGTACAGGTTTACCATTACTATCCTTCCCGTCCTGTGTTTGAAAGGTAGATCTTACTTCATTTTGTCTTATAAATGATGCCTTCACATCTTCTTAGCATTTTGCTTTTTGTCACCCAATGAGTGATTTGCAGGAACTGGTTGGAAGTATAGTATTAGAACAAATACTACCACAGTACTTTCCAAAGGGATTATAATGCAAGGTGCATCCTTGAGTCGTTGCCTGTGTTAATCAACGTCTTTACTAATTGTTGAACTTTTAGGTCTCTTCTTCTCGCTACTAGAAATAATACCAGGGTAAATGTTTTTTGTGTAAAATTTTGTGTGCATTTCTAATTGGGATGATGACAATGGATTGAAAATTTGCAACCATGGATTAGAGATTCAAAAAAGGATCGCTTTTGAACTCCTCCCTGCTCAACTTAATTTAGCTTTCAGTCTAAATTCCCTTTCAAGGCAGCTCCCTTCCTGTGAAAGGCTGGTTATGTCAAAGGTTTGTCCGCCTCTCCAGCTATAGGAATAAGCTAAGCCCTGAGGGGTCTACAGACCTTTGTAGCCGTGGTGAGGGCCTCGGGTCCCTGTGCGATTGGCGCTTTGCTCACCTCTGCTGGAGTGGACTCTCTCCTTTTGGTTTTGGGTGTTGACCTCTGGGGCTGCTTTGTCCACTCTACTCTGCCTCCTGAGGGCAGGTTCATAGTCGTGTTCTCTTAGTGCACCTGCAAGGACTTCTCGGGTCTGCCTGCTTTCTGCAGCCTCTTTGCTGTCCTCAGAGCCCAGGAGAGGGGCCAGAGTGACACCTGTGGTCCGTGTCGTTCATCACCCTCTGCGCCTCCGGGAAGCCGCGCTGGCCATCTCCCAGAGCTGCATTCTGAGAAGCCCTGCGACCGGTCTCCTACGGAGACACCCGCATCATTCCCCCAGCCTCCTTCCTATGTGTGTAGAGGCCGCTTTGACGTTCTCAGATTTATCTGTGCTGTAGGTTTATGAAACCCTACTCAGGAGCAGGAAAACCCAGACAGTGACTCGTTGTCATAAGCTTCATTGCCTCTCCCTGCAAAAGAAGGGACCCATGGAGGACGCAGGTGGCTGCCGGTACACCGGGTGGGAAAGGGAATTGGTACAAGGGCAGCAGGGAGGACACTGAGGAAGCCCGTTTGTAGTAGCTCAACAGAACTTACTGTGTATTGGGTTATTCGATGTGTAGCTTGTGTGTTAACATAGTGGGTATACGATAGCATTAGTAGCAGGTGTTGTCCTTGCCAAGCACTGTTTCAAGTGATCTCACATAATCGTCAGTTCCAACAGTCCTGTGAAGTGGTACCACCGTCATCACCCCCGTCACCTGAACTAAGAGTCAAAATGCAGCAAGTTCCTGTCACTCTTTCCCCAGTAGATGGTGGATCCTGGTCTTGTAGCCCGGTACTCGGCTCTCAGTCGACCCTTGAAACCACAGGGTCTGTTGCTGCTTGTGGGAGAGGCAGTCACATACTTCATGTGATGATGATGATGATGATGATGATGATTTTTAATTTAAATCCAATTAACCAACATGTAGTACATCGTTAGTATCCGACGCGGTGTTCAATAATTCATCAGTGGCCTATAACCGCCAGTGCTCATCTTCATGGGATGGTTATTGAAGGTAGAACTTTTTCTTTTGTAATTCTTGTAATTGACACTCTTCTTATGGGACACTCTTCTTTGATCCTTTCCTAAAAGGTTTTTCTCATTTGTTTGTTTTTACTATGCAGGAAGATGCAATCCCTTTATTGTTTTGGTTTATACAAACCAAAGATATGTTTATCTCACTAACTTAGGTGTTTCTCCAATTTGGATAAAGAGACCTTCCTAGTTTCAAGGGCTAGGAGTCACCAGAGTTTAATATCTGTGTCATCTCAAGCCAGTGATTTGGTTTCCAGCGTTATGTAATTTTTAAAACCCGCTTATTCTGGAAAGGCTCAAACATACACAGAAGTGGAGAGATGAGTAGGATGAACGTTCATGTGCTCAGCTCTCGGTTTGCGGCTCGTTGCCAGTCGTGTTTCATCTGTACCAGGATCCGTGATTTGATAACTTGGGATCTCCCGACATGTTGGGCCAGAAAATTCTTTGTTGTGGAGGACTGTCCTGGCTCTGTTAGGATGTTTAGCGGTATTCCTAGCTTCTACCCACTAGAGGCCAGGAGCTTTCCCCTGCTACTTTTTCTGATGATGACAGCCAAAAATGTCACCTGGGGGTAAGGCATCCCTCCTTGAGAGCCACTGCTTTCTGCTCTCTCCAGTCTCTCCATCCTTTCAAGATGATTTGGAAGCAGATCCTATGGATCAAATCAAATCCATTGTGACTTATCGCTCTGAAAAACAATGCCGCCCAATGGGCCCTATCTAGAGGAAAGAAACAAAGATTTCATCCTGTTCCTACATGAATTATCATGGCAACCTGCCACTGTTGGCCGCAGAGATGGTCATGGTCATACCAGCTACTAGAGTTGATAGGAAGTTAGCAAATGCAAAGAAATTGGAGTCCTGCTTCAGCCTATACTTTTTTTCTCATTGTGGTAATATAGACAAAATACAAAATATTCCATTTTCGCCATTTTTAAGCACACAGTACCGTTCCATGGCAGTAAGGACATCCCCATTGTCAGGCAACCATCACCAACACGCACCTCCAGAATTCTGTTAACCTTGCAAAACTGAAACTCTGTATCCATCAGATAATAACCCCATTCCCTCCACCGCTCAGTCTGTCTACCATGAATCACCGTTCTACTCTCAGTCTCTATGAGTTTAACTACTGTATTCTAGGTACCTCGTTTAAGGGGAATCATACAATGTCTGTCCTTTTGTGACTGACTTATTTGCTTAGCATCAAGTCCTCAAAGTTCAACCGTGTCGTAGCCTATGTCAGAGTTTCCCCTATTTTAAGGCGGGATAATACTCCCACTGTGTCCACAGACCACATTTTGTTGATCCGTTCATCCACTGAGAGACACTTGGGTTGATGCCACCTTTTGGTTATTATGAACAGCGTTGCTACAAACATGGATGAAGAAATATTCATTCAAGACCCAGTTTTCAGTTCTTTGGGGTAAATATCCAGAAGTGGGATTGCCGGGCCCTATGTCACTGTATTCTTCATTTTCTGAAGAAGCGCCATATTGTTTTCTACAGGGGCTGCACCACCCTGCCCTCCTACCAGCAACGCACAGGGCTCTAGTTTCTCCTCATCCTTGCCAACACTTACTATTTTGCTTTTTTAAATAAGAGCCATTCCCATGGGTGCGAAGCGGTATCTAACTGTGGCTCAGTGTGTGCCTTTTAAGATGTACGTCTGGGGGGCGCCTGGGTGGCTCAGTCATTAAGTGTCTGCCTTTGGCTCAGGTCATGATCCCAGGGTCCTGGGATCAAGCCCCACATTGGGCTCCCTGCTCCGTGGGAGGCCTGCTTCTCCCTCCCCCACTCCCCCTACTTGTGTTCCCTCTCTCACTGTCTCTCTCTCTGTTAAATAAATAAAATCTTTAAAAAAAAAAAAAAAAGATGTACGTCTGGGAGTTGAAGAGCAATTCTGTTAGAAACCTCCTGTAGAACCAAATGGCTCTGCTGTGTTTCCAACTTTGCCTTGGAACTGTTTGCCGGGGAACATTCAGAAAGCCATCCGGGACTCACTCCCGGGAAGAGGACGGGGGAGTGGATTGTGTTTGTGTGTAGCAGGAAGCTTCCAGTCCCCAACAAAATCTGGCATTTAGGCATTAACTGAGAACAGTTAAGGGAAAGGATTCAGGTTAGGTTAGAATGAGAGTGCATTAGAGCCAGAAGAGACATTAGAGATCAGGTCTCCTAAATCACAGATTTCCTATTTACCGCCCCCCCCCCACAAATTTTTTTGAAACCCAGAGCATGTAAGTCTTCTTTTCTTGACTTGCTGGTAGTGACAATGTCTTGCCCACTGTCTCCTGTATCTGGCATACAATGTCAACCAGTAAATGTTTGCAGAATCAGTGAATTACCTAATGTCGCCCAGCTGACACCTGAGAGTCAGAACTAGGGCGTTCAGAGTATGGTGGCAAAAAGATGGCAGATTGCGTCAGTGACCCCGTGAGCGTTTCTTCCTCTTTAGCGATCACTGGGGTGACAAGATCAGATGGCATGTTTGCACCGTGAGCCTTATTCTTCCTTGGGGGTTGCAAGGATCCACCTCTTTTAAGACAAGACCAGCTGACGAGACTGGCAGGAGGCTGCGGAAATCTGGACCAGCTGAGTGACAGCCACCAAGCTTAAATCTGTTCCTTCTCACCTCTGCCCCACGCCTTCATGGGCCAACCTCCCCGTCCTTTATTCTTCTTTTTGGGAAAGCCTAGTTTCTCCTGGGAGCCTTTGGAGGCCTCTCTCTTTATTCTGCTAAAGCAGGTGTTCTCTGTCTTGCCTGCCTATGAGAACCACCTGATGCCTTGGAAATTCTGACGCCATGCCAGTTACGTCAGAAGGGTTGGGACCAATTTGTACCTATTTAAACAGTTTTTTTCCTGATTGTTAGCCAGAGCCTCCTCTCTCCTTAATCATGAGGCTTCTTGTTATTTACTTTGGATCTAAAGGGGGCAGAGTGTAAGAGAATAATAATAATGTAACAAGTTCACATCATGTTAATGTTACTTTACAGTGACTGGAGGTTATTGTGCTCCTTTCTCAGGGTATAGGCTCCTGGAGGCAGGAGCCGGGCCTCCCTTCTCCATGCCAGTGCTTCTCAAAGTGACTGTGCATCACCATCCCTTGGGGGGCCGTTAAAGCACACATTGCCGAACCCACCTTGGGAACGCCTAATTTAGTAGGTCTCAGGTGGGGCATGAGAATTTGCATTTCTGATGGTTTTCCAGGTGATGCCTGTGCTGCTGGTCTGGAACTACACTTGAGAACCACTGCTCTGCCCTTTGAGTCCTTCCTCTCGCGCAGGGGTGCTCAGTAATTACGGGCCAGGCCAGAGGAATGGAACGGATTTCCCCTTGGGTGCTCTCCTCAGTGACTGTGTTCTCTGTGGCCGAGAGAAGGAAAGAGTGTGTGATTGATCACCTACAGACGATCGTAACTTTGACTTTCTACTTGCCAATTCCTCTACATTTTTAGCCTTGCTAAGATGGTTTTTTTTCCTCTCCACTGTGTATGAGAGGGAGAGCTGGGATGGCGTATTTAGGCTACATAAGAAGGTATGACCTTGTGGGGGTAGGTTGGGGGGATGGCGTAACTGGGTGATGGACATTAACGAGGGTTCGTGATGTGGTGAGCACTGGGTGTTATACAGAACTGATGAATTATGGGGCTCTACATCTGAAACTAATGTACTATATGTTGGCTAACTGGATTTAGATTTTTAAAAAAAGGTATGATCACATCATGTAGGCTAGGTCACAGTTCACCTCCTCTCTGTCTTTCAGGGTGGAAAGTGATGGCAGGCAGTAGCGGAATCAAGTTTTTGGAGAGACAGGTGAACACAAACGGTCTAATAGAGGGGGAAACTCAGCACAGTCAGTTTTAAAAAACGAAACAAAAGGGGCACTTGAGCGACTCAGTCGATTAAGCAGCCAATTCTTGATTTCGGCTCAGGTCTTGAACTCAGGGTCGTGAGTTCGGGCCCCAAGTTTGGCTCCATGCTGGGCATGGAACCTACTCAATGATAATAATAATAATAATAATATAAATCAATAAAAAATGAAACAAAAAAATTCTCCAAAAGTATTTCTGTGCATCATCAGGGGTCCAAAGTAGTCTTGGTTTTTTACTGGGAAAAGAGAACAAGCTCAGGTCGAGTGGATGTCACTGCCTATAGCCCTACCTCAGAGGCGACCCTAATATTTGTCACTAATAGCTACTATTTTCTGTTGTGTGAAAACCTGCTGAGGCTGAATTTGAGGCTTTATTCAGATATTTATATCCTCGATCCCTTTTCCATTAAGTGTCTTCTAAAAGCGAAGCTTTCACTCCAAATGTTCTGGGGGGTTAGAACCACTGTTCCCGGTGTCGTTAATGAATCCATCACGTGGTCTGTTTTGGTTTTGGGTTAAATCAGCTGATCTTCCTGATGGGCATCAGGGAATGCTTTTATAGTTTCTTTCAGGTCCAGTGTTTTTGAGAGAGAGACCAATGAGATTTTTCCAAGGAAGTTGGTCGTCTGTTTTGCATAATTGGACAGGGTTGGCATTTGGAAGTTGAAGGCGGGGCTGTTTGTGTGAATTTTTCATGCCATTTAGCTTGGGCAATGCTCTTGTTAACTTGGCGTTAATTAAAATGAGAAAAATTAGAGTCAAAACAGCTAACGATGACTTTGGAGAGAAGCGTTTAGTTTCCTAGGTAGTCAGTGAAGGAAGCTTCATGGATTTGATTCATTTTTGACCCTCCCGGAACCGGTGCTTTATCTTAGGATGGCGCTGGGGGTGGGCATGGGGTAGTGGGGAGAGAGACCCAGCAAGCTGACCCCACAGTCCCTGAGGCCGTTGTACATTAAAAAGCCCTCTGTGTGTGGGTGGACAAGCCACCTGGGCTAGCCTTAAAGGATTGGAGACGAAACTCAGGTTCCTCACTTCTTCCGTCAGCGGAGGGCATGGGGAGTTTTCAGTCTCCCCAACCGTTTCCAAACGAGCACTCTGCCAGGAAACAGTCCAAGTCCAAGGGCTCAGAGGCATCTTAGTGTGGAACTCTGGAAAGAGTAGAGAGGATTCCCACGCAGGTAAAAGGTAAAGGTCTGAGTCTCTCTCTCTCTCTCGACCCCCCCCATGCAGGTGAATTTCGTGGCGTGTCAGCTCGTTGCTCTGTTTGCTGCGTTCTGGTTCCGCGTCTACCTGAGTCCTGGTAAAACCAGTCCCGATGTCCGGCACGCGTTTGCCACCATGTTTGGCATCTACTTTGTCATCTTTTGTTTTGGCTGGTGAGTATGAGCCTCAGAAAGTCTAATCCTTATCATTTGGGTGTTTTGTGGCAATGTTCTTGGCATTTGCCAGGCACCAAGGAAAGAAGTATTTACTCCTATTGTAGGATAATGGGGATGTCCCAGGAATGGCCATGTTCTCTAAGAACCTAGAACCAATAAACTACCCATCAGAAGTCGGTTCTGTGAACTTTTCTACAAGTTATGCTTTGACTCACCTCCCCGTGGGTCATGTAAATAGAATGGGATAAAGTTTCATTTTCCAGCTGAGGAACCCTTCCTACCTGTTGTAGATACTGGTGTTTTTCTTGCATTACTGCTGGAGGTAATTGGTGTCAGTCCTGTGCTTGGAGTAGGACAATAGTTCTAGGGCTGGTTTGAGGAAACATGAGACATTCCTTAACAAAGAGAGCCTGTAGATGACACTCTACTAAGTAAGCCAGTCAGTGACCCTGGGAGTGGCTCTTCTCCGGGGGAGGGGGGGGATGTTTTAGGAACCAACCTTTCTAGAAGTCCAACTTAAGGACATTTGTGAGTTTATTGAGCTACTTTATTGACTACTACTCTTCCTCCTCCAATAAAAATGTGAGAAAGGATGACGAGTATTTTGAAGCAGCAAACAGGTGAAATTCTTGGTGTCTGGGAAAGGTCAGTTTGGGTCCTGGTGCTTTAAAATTAAAAAAAAAAATGTTCTAAAGAAAGAAAGAATACTTCTGGACTCCCGATTGTACGTGTGCAAAGGTGTAAGCATTCCATTTATGGATTGCTGACGTCACCAGCACCGCCACTTCCTCCTGCCATTTCAAGATCTAGTACCTTAATTACACAGAGCGAAAATACTCAATTTATTTTCTCTTTCGTAAATGCGAGTTAATGGCTCATGGGCTTTTTGGAGGGGTGGGTACGGGCGTCCAGTAGGTCTGTTAATTTGGAATATATTCAATGCCTCTCCTTCTCTCTGTGATGTCTTAAAGGTACTCCGTACACCTTTTTGTGCTGGTGTTGATGTGCTACGGAATCATGGTCACCGCAAATGTATCCAGTATTCACAGGTAAGGTTCTGGGAGTGAACTAGACCACGTGTGGGTTTTTTGTGACCTCTGTAATGTGTTCCCAGCATAAAGGGGTACCTTCCCTGTTTTGCCCACCACAAGTTGCATATCCTAAGTTCTCTGGGGTATCAGAAGGAGAGGTGGGGGGTCCCTAAATGCTGAGGACACTTTGCAAACATTTCAGAGTAGAAGCCGCTCTGTGGTAGCCTCCAGACTGGAAACAGTCCCAATGGTCCCCACAGTGGGGTAATACTCCGCGGTTGAGAAGAGGGAATGATTGATGACAGTCACATGGAGTAAATATGGGGAATAAAGGATGCCACAGAAATCTGTTCTTGAAAATGCAAACTAATTTGTAGCGGCAGAGATCGGATCGGAGGTTAGCTGGGCTGGGCTGGTCCACAGAGATGAGGAAGGATCCGATCAGAGAGGCAGGAAGAGTGTGTGTGGGAGCGACGGATATGTCTGTTACCCGGAATGTGGCTATGGTTTTCTAGGTGTGTGCCTACGTTGAAACTTTGTGTACTTAAAATATGTACCATAAAATGTTAAAAGGGGAAGAAGTATTCGTACTATGATATTTTGATTTAAAAGCTACAGAGCTAACTTAATTCTGCCTTGAAGGCAACAATGTTTGGATCATTGATTCGGACACCTGTATACCTGTTAAGCCTTGTCTGTGTTCCCCAGGGCCTGTGTGAAACCTCAGTATTAATTCTGCCTTCAGGGGTGCTGGATCGCAAGCTCTATGAAAACAGAGTTCGCTGTTGTGTCCTCAGAGTCTAGGACAATACCAGGCACAAGTAAGGGCTCAATAAATATTTATGGAAGGAGTGACCAAACACCTTTGGAGAGACATTTGCCCTGCTATGACTTCTTTCTTGATGGCGTTTCTGAAAAAGCAGATGCCTTCTTTGAACTTCAGTAGGGTCTTTGATTAATAAGACAGCACAATAATTTTCCTTCTGAAAATCATTGAAATTTAAATTTTTCATGGATAGTCTTGTAAATTACTTGCAACAAATGTCTGGTTTTCAAGGGAAAATATTTTTGCACCATTCTAAATTTTATTTTCACCCAACTCTGTGTCCAGATGAGCTCTGAAAAATTGAATTATAATCCTCTCTCTCCCAAATGCCTTCCTTGAAAGGGATTGGGTCACTCCTTCAGAAGGGAAATAGGAAATCCATATTTCCAAGAACTGGTATTGGGAATGCCTCATATTATAGCAAAATGCTGTTTTTAGTGTTGGGGTCGGCAGTGAAAATGTCTGGCTTTTCCCAAACCTGAGTTTTGAAGCAGAGCAACAATTAATAAAAATGTTGTTACATCTCTATAGCACATTTTTAATGACCTTACAAATTGTGGCTTGTCATCTCTCACCACACTTGGGTGATGCCGATGGGTGTGGACCATTTTTCAGAGGGTCAAGAAACCTCCACGCACACTCATTCCATGCCGGGCCCAGTGTTCATCCTGGCCAGGAATGGAACAGTCCAGCCTTGGCCAAGCTGAGTGGTTTCCAGACAGGCTGTGACTGATGCCCCGTCATAATATTGTGGTAGCAGAGGGCTGTGTCATAAGACCAGAAAGGACGCCAGAGCAAGTTCTTCCCTTCTTTCTTTGCTGTGGTTGCCAAGATTGCAGAAGTAGGGAGTGGCTCATAGTTCCTGATGGAGGGAAGTGGCTTCCTACTGATGCAGGGAAAGAACATTAGACTGGAAATCTGGCACTTTCTAGCAGCGGGGGTTCAAATAGTTCACACAGCTTCTTTGTACATCAGATTTCCCACCTCTTAAAGGTGGGGTTTAAGTTTCCTTTGGGATCAGGATTTCATGACTCTTTGTGAATTGCGTTCTTCCCCTGGCTGAACCGGTCACAAGAGTTCTGTCCTTTGGCTGGGAGGCAGAGGGGAAGGTCAGTCTCTGCTGTCAAGGGGAGTTAACCCATGTCTGGACACGTGGTTGTCTTTGTCTAGAGAATTCTTGGCGCACCGGCTCTGTTTCCTTCCCAAGCTGCTATATTGGACAGAAATCACAGGTGTTCATTTATTCCATCTAAACCAACTGGAACAGAATATAGTTTGTATCTCCTCAGACGGACAGCCTCTTGTCAGAATGTGCAACACAGTGACCAGTTGTTGGGGGGTGGGTGGGTACCTGCTTGGTGTCAAGGGCTAAGCCAAGCTCTTTTATTTTTATTTTTTTTTTGAAGATTTTATTTATTTATTTGACAGACAGAGATCACAGGCAGGAAGATAGGGGTTGGGGGGAAGCAGACTCCCTGCCGAGCAGAGAGCCCCATGCAGGGCTCGATCCCAGGACCCTGGAATCCTGACCTGAGCCGAAGGCAGAGGTTTTAATGCACTGAGCCACCCAGGTGCCCCAGCCAAGCTCTTTTAAATAGTTTTCATTGTTTTTTTAATATATAAAGTCTTATTTAGTGTATCAGTATCATTATTGCAAAGATATTCTTTCTAGGACAATTCTATGGGATTCAGATCTTTTTCTCCCAGCCAAGGGGAGGAAATTGAAAGCTCAGAGAGGTAGAGAGGCATACAGATCCATGAGTTTGTACCGACTAAATACATCATGTTACCACCACCTGGGGCCGCAGGGGAATAGTATCCCCTATGCCCCAGGCTCTGCCACAGCCCTCCTTCCTAAAAGAACTGCTTTCTGGACTTCTCGAAAGAGTTTCGCCATTGCTGGGATTTGAAGTCATGTTGGTCTCTCTCCAGAATACATGCTCTCTCTACCACTCCTGGATTCCTTGGATTTTTTCCGGTTTGTCCAGAGCATGAGTACAGTGCCCTGTTGTATTGGGGCACAATACTTGGCACCATCTTTGATAAATAGCTCTTATGATAACAAATGAGTTGAACTGGGTTTTCTCTCTGAGTGGAGGGGCTGGGGAACGTAAGGGTCTAGCGCCTGTTGAGGAGAAAGAGGAAGCAGGCAACGGTTGCATTCAAAAGGGCCCTGGGAGAATTTGTCTTTCGAATTCACTTTGTGCTTTTGCCTTGACCCTCGCGAACTGGCCAGAGAAAGAAGCAGAGGTGAGATGCAGAAAGGCCTCCCCAGCTCCATCCTTCTTCTGCTTAGCTCTTCATGGAGTTGCTTTCTCTTCTTCACTCGCTTTGTTCACCGTCTTTCTGTTTGGAAAGCTTTAAAGATGAACCTGAGGCTGGGAAGGTCTTTTTGGGCGGGGGGGTCGTAACATCTTTGTTTGTAAATAACAGTAAGGAGAACATAAAGACAGGTAGTACTTTGGTGTTTACGGAACTCCTTCCCACTCACTGTCTGGATCTCCCTTGCTACCATGTGGGTTTTTATCATTCCTTGAGTGATTCATTCCTTGAATGTACATTCCTTGAATGTACTCCTTACATTCCTTGAATGTACTCCTTTCAGTTCATTTCAACTAACAGTCCACGAAGCCCGTCTGTGGTCAAGGGTAGGGATGCTTAAGGTCACAGTGTGTTTTCGGAACAGACACATGCATATAACTTCAGCATTATAATTGTGTATGTTGGCATGCAGCCCTAGAGAAGTCCTGAGAATGGAGAAGTGAATGGTGCTGGAGGTGGGCTGGGGAGCCAGGGGACTGACTGGTTGCTGAGCCTTACCTGGTAACTAGGCAGTTCACAGGTAGAGTAGAGACGAAGGGGGTTGCAGGCAGGGGAAGCGGCATGTGGAAGACGTTTAGCCTGAGAATGGAGGCTCTCATGGTGGAGAGGGAGCAGCTGGTGTCATTCGAACATAAGGGGGACATGGAGCGAGGCTGAAGAGGAGTCCGGAAGGGAAAGGTAGAGCTCAGTGTGCGAAGCATGTCACATGTCACGTTCAGGAGTTTGGATGTGACTGGACAGTGGGACCCACTGGAGGCTTTTACGACAGATAGCACTCATTTAGTTGTTGGTTCTTGTAGCGTGCAGCTGTCTGCTCTTGAGAGTGAAACACACAAGACATTCTTGCCTTCATGGGGCTCTTGGTCTAGTTGGGGAAACAATGGTTAATTCGATTATCACTGTTAGAAAGAAAACCTCAGACCCACAACGGAGTCCCTTGGGCCAACTCCCCCAACCGAGGCTTAATACCCTAACTTTGCTGCAGTTTTCAACCTCCCCCAGAAACAGGGGTCTTCCCTGGTCAACCAGGAAGTTTTCTGGTCCGCACCAAGGAAGATCTGTCACGTGGCCCTCTCCATCCCCCAAAGGGAAGATGCAGGGTAAGATGCTTCTCTCTGAGGGAAAGTGACCTTGCCTGAAACAGTCCCTTCTTCTCTTTCCCTGGTCACTCCCTTGTCCACCCTTCTGCCTATACAAACCTTCCGTTTTGTACCTCTCCGTGGGGCTCCCCTCATCTTGTTAGATGGCGTGCTGCTTCCAGATCGACAAATCTCAACTCAGGGGTAGAGCATTTGACTGCAGATCCACAAATCACTTAAGACAGTTGAGTCTTCAGAACTTACTCATTTGAATTTTTGTCCTTTCATGTCACCTAGATATAATGGCAAATTGATGAGTGCTCTGCATGGCGTGTGTGTGTGTGTGCGTGCGCGCGCGTATGGGTATGCGTGCGTGCGTGTGTTTTGCCAGTTCATTCCATGTGGTCAGGGCTGGTGTCCGTAGGAAGCCATGGAATCATCCAGAGTATGTGGTCCCTGCAGCCTCAGGCGTGGGCTGGGAGCGTCCCGAGCAGAGCACTGGGAACGCTCACACCCATGGAGTAAGTAGAGTAAGATTAGCTGAGCAGGAGCCGTGGACGGATGGGCAGTGGGCAGCAAACACAGAGACTGGAAGCCAGGAGAACAAAGTGTCTGAGGAAGGGACTGGTGGGCAGCGTCACGCTGGGCTGTATTTTGCAGAGATCCGGTGTGAGGATGGTGGTGTGTGGATTGGAGAATCTGAGTGCAGCCCTCACAGGGCCGTGGTTCCCAGCTCCGGCCGCCCAGTGCAGTCACACATGCCGGGCATGCCCTGTACCCGTTTAGCCCCCATATCGGGAGGGTGCGGTGCAGGTGCCTGCGGTTGCAGAGCTCCCTGGGTGACTCCATCGTGCTGTCCCCGTGACAAAAGATGAAGGGCTCCCGGCAGTGCGTGGGAAAGTGAGGGCAGTGCACGGACTGGGCCGCAGACCAAGCCGGGAGGACTTTGGGGTGGCTTGCGTGTGGGGAGTGAGGGGGAGGAAGAGGAGGAAATCGACGGTGTTACCGCGCTGCCTAATCATCAGACCCTCTTTCTGGTTTCAGATACTCCTTTTTCGTAGCCATGGCATACCTGACACTGTGCCACGTCAGCCGCATCTATATCTTCCACTATGGAATCCTCACTACGGATTTCTCCGGGTGAGTATCTTCATCTGGGCGGGGTGGGGGGGGGGACCTGGACTTTGGCCTTCGACTCGGTCTCTTGGGGTCTGTGAGGCTCAAGTGGTTGGGTTGACCGGTCGGTTGGGAAGACCGCACTCTGATGAGGTTGGGTTGGAAGGTCTGATGAGCTCTGCCGTGTTGTAAGGCGGGGGTGGCAAAGTGGGGCCCGTGGGCTCTACCCATCCTGCCGCCTGTTTTTGTAGCTACGTTGGAGCACAGCTGGGTACTGACCCACTTACGTGTCGTCTCGGGCTGCTCTTACGCTACACTGGTGGTAGGGTTGTGACGCGTGACCCACACAGCCCAAAACCTTTACTATCTTGCTCTTTACAGAAATAGCTTCCCGGCCCCTAGTCTGAGGCTCTTAACACAGGGTTGGTGTTTATCTCATGCTGATTTTTAATCATAGCGAGATTCTTCCATACGAGTTGAGAAGCAGACCCCCTTGGGTGACCCCCGGCTGCCCTGGCCTCTCCCCCAGATTCCCCTGACTTCCAGCAACTAGAAGGTAATACCCAGCACAGCAAGGGTCTCCGTACTCATCGTAAAAATTTGTCTGTCACCATGACCTTAACCTAGGGGGCCACCCCTCTCCTGATGGTCACCTGGCGAAGGCCGTGGGCAGAGCAGTGAAAATTGTGTACGCTGTCGATGTTGGTTCGGGAAGAGCGTTTTATGAATCTTGAGGAATGGACTGTAAGGCAGAGTGAGTCGTCGTAACTCATTATAGTGGCTGTGTTACTTCCCTAGGAGCTCGGGTCTGTTTTCTGCAGGAGTCTGAGGTCAGGGGGAGAGCCCGCCTTCTCCCCTCAGGTTGACTTGCCCTTGAATCCGTGAGTTATTGGAGAACAGGTAATGAAATAAAAACGGTTGCAACTCGTGGCTCATTTCTGTGAATTTCGCCAGTTGTGTAACTCAAGGGTCCCACCAAGAAGAGGTTTGGGAAGGGAGATGTGTTGCTTTGGGGCACAAGGACTTTCTTGTCCTCAAGTTTCTGTGTCTGTGATTTGCCCCTTCATGCATCGGTTCTCCCTACCTCACTCAGGCTCTTGGATTTTACGTTTCTCTTTGACTTGGCTCCTTCCTGCATGCCCCTCCCCGCAGGCTATGCAGCACAGTTGTTCAGGTTTTCTGAAACAAATTTGCAAACGTCTTACTTTCTAATGAGGTGGGTGGGAAAGTACGGGAGCAAAAATAATTTTTAAAATCATGTTAAAAATCATTTTTAAACAGCGATCCTAACTCTCCCTGGTGTTTAATCAACAAACTTCATTTTTTGGTTTCACCCCCAAACTGTACCCCCCCCCCCCCACACACACACTTAGAGGAGCTCCTGGCCCTAATTTTTATTTTATTTTTATCATTTTTTTATTAATTATATATTATTTGCCCCAGGGGTACAGGTCTGTGAATCACCAGGTTTACACACTTCACAGCACTCACCATAGCACATACCCTCCCCAATGTCCATGACCCAACCACCCAACCTCCCTACCCCCCGCCACCCCCCAGCAACCCTCAGTTTGTTTCGTGAGATTAAGAGCTTTTGAGTCCCCAGTATGCTAGGCACAGTGCCAGGTGTGGGGTAGGAGGAAGGGTGTTTTAGGCAGAGGGAACAGCTTTACAAGAGCACGGAACTGTGGCAGGGACCCGTGGTTGGCCCAGAAAGATGCCTCCTTCTCCCTTCTTTGCAATGCAGGCCTCCTGACTTGCTTTTACCCTCTCGGTCCACGTTGGAGGAAAGGAGTCTGGAGGTAGCTTATGGAAGAGAGAGGCTGTCACTCAGCAGGTCCATGATCCAAGGAAAGGCTTTGGTGCCGAATCAAGAGGTTCATTCATGTATCACTCCGCAGCCGCTGACTGAGATCCCCGAACCCGCCAGGCCGGGTTCCAGGACGCAGGGACGAGCAAAGCCTGTGGAATGCGTGTAAAGTTACCGACTTCGAGTCAGTAGGGGACGTTCCCCTGTGCCCGCATCACTGTGTGCTGGGTTGATTCATGTCTTCCTGAACTCAACCTCAGAACCTGCTCTTCTTTGGATAGAGCATGTTTGTAGGTGTAACTAGTTAAGATGAGGACGCACTAGATGAGGGCGGGCTCTCCCTTCATTATGGGGGGGTGCATCCTCCTAAGGAGGCCCTGGGAGACACAGATGCTGGGGACCTATAGAGGGAAGAAGGCCGTGTGAAGACGCAGGCACAGGGAAGGGTGATGTAGCCACAGGCCGAAGGACTCCAGGGATGGCCAGAAGCCCCCAGAAGCTAGAGGAGAATGTGGAATAGGTTCTCCCGCAGCCTCCAGAAGAAGCCAGCTCTGCCAATGCCTTGCCTCCGAAAAACAGTGAGATGATAAGTTTCTGGTTTTAAGCCACCTGATTTGTGGGAATCAGTTATGGCCACTGTAGGACAGCAGTACAGTGTTTTATGAATGCACGCCTTTTGATGGGCTAACAGCTGTCCCCTGCTCCTGATCCTGCAGGGGGAATGCCTCCAGGGTCCCCCATTCTCCCCCTTCTTCTCACACCTCCTCTTCCGTCAGTTCTGTCCATAACACCATAAACTCTTGAATGATCACTGATTCATTTTTAGTACAGCCAGAACCGGCAGAATTCACTTATGAAATGTGGTGGATCTGGGGACTCAGACAGCAGGGGACAGTGGAATCCATCACTGTCAGCCTGACTTCCAACAGCGGGGTCCAATGCATTTCCTCAAGGGATGCCTGTGCTTGGGCATTTTAAAGATCTCCTTGTATTAAGAAGGCTCTAGCATTACACACAAAGCTATAGAATGCTTGGGGATGTCTGGGGGGTTCCGTCGGTTAAGCATTTGACTCCTGATCTTAGGTCATGATTTCAGGGTTCTGAAATGGAACCCTACATGGGGGGGCTCCAAGCTCAGCTCAAAGTCTGCTGGACATTCTTTCTCCTTCTCACTCTGCCCTTCCTCCCACCAACATGCTTTCTCTCTCTAAATAAATTCAATCTTAAAAAAAAAACCAAAAAACCACATAGAATGTTTGAACTGGAAAAGACACTGTGGGAAAAGATACAAAGAAGCTGTGTCTATTACCTGTAGGTTTTAGTTCTTAGTGCCCTGGCTATTTGGTTCTTGGGTGTGTCTTCTTCCTTTTTTTTTTTTTTTAAGTTCTAGAACATTCTTAAGCAGCATTATTTGTTCCCTCCCACCACAAATGCACAAATGCCTCATGTCGTGACTCCACCTTCTTGGAGAGACAAACGGAGAGGTAAATACCAGCCTGAAATGGACAAGATGTTTTCAATCTCAAGTGGTCAGTTAGAGGTTCCTGACCAATGTCTGTTTCAAGAATGAGCCTGCAAACAACGAGCAGTTCCCCTTCAGAATGGAATTCGTATTCACACTGACATTTATTTCAGTTTTAAAGTCTTATCTTGGGGAGGAATAAAGTAGTGTTCTGCAGCCGAATTCTGGTGTCTTAGAGCAGCCTGACAAGAGAGCTGTTCTCTCTGGAGCACGCATCCAAGTCTTGGTGCTTTGCATCCTTTATTCGGTCTTTAGAATAAGAGCCCAGTCAGGAATTGAATGGGATGAGATGAGATCGGCGTTTGTGTCAAACAACATATATATGTCTTTAATTTGGGGGAACCCATAAACTGGTGCTTTAGATTATTCTGGGCCTTGAAATTTTGTCATTGTGCAAGTAATCAAGTTTTCTTGGGCTGGACTGGCATTAATAGTGAGGATAGCACAGAAGATAGTTTTATTATTGCCGCTAATACAGTTTCTATCAAGACATGCAGCGGGGGATGTCCTTTGTGGTTTCTCTGTGAGTGTGAGCTATTAAAAATACCAGAACATTTACTGTTCTTCTGGGGCAAGCTCAACACGGGCTTGTAATAAAGCTGGTACTTGATTCCTTCTAAGTTTGTGATGATCGGGAACAAATTCTTCTTTTTTGCTCACAGAAAAGTACAAATTGAGTTTTCTGAGGAAGCAGCAAGAAGAACCTTTATTTCCTCGTTGCTGGCTGGGCCAGATTCAGGCCGATCATTGTTCTCCTATCACATTGGCAATTGGGGTTGCCTGTGTGTTTTCAAAAAACAGTCTGAAATGAGCGCTGGTATAAATTGGTACAACCCTTCTGGAAGGCAACTTCGCCATAAAATTTCAAGCCAGAATTTTTTATTTTAAAAAAACATATTCTAGGGGCAGCTGGGTGGCTCAGTCCGTTAAGCACCTGACTCTTGATCTCGACTCAGATGGTGATCTCAGGGTCGTGGGATCAATCCCTGCTTGGGGTTCTGTGCTCAGAGGGATTCTGCTTGAGATTCTTTCTGTCCCTCCCCCGACTCGTCCGTGTGCTTGCTCGCTCTCTCTCTCAAATAAATAAATAAAAATCTTTAAAAAGTCATATTCTATCCCTAGGAATTTTCCTAGGGATTGAATTACCTTAAGGAAATCAAATTTATTCATAAGTGTGTTCAGCTGTTGTCAATAGTAGTGAAAAACTGGGAGCATCCTAAATGGTCCAAAAGAGGTGAGTGATCAAATGATGGTACGAATGTGTATCTACTGAAATTGATGTCTTCAAAGAATGTTTAGTGACATTGAAAAATGCTTACAGTAAAATGGAAAATCAAAACTGCAGAGCTAATACATGACTTAAGACTCTCCCCCACCGTTTTTTTTAATGAATGTGGACATGCATAGGAGAGGCTGGAAAGGGCTATTCAAAATGCTAAGACAGTGTGGTTCTGTTGGGGGGTTTTATTGGTGATTTTAATAATTGCTTTTTTCATATGATTATAATAAGAAATCTTAAGTATTATTAAAATATATTTGCAAGCATATTACCAGTGTGTATTACGGTGAACTATGGCCTCTAGGACTGGAATAATAGCTCTCTGTGTTCCCTGTTACCTTATTGGAGCATCATAGAAATATCTCTTGCCTATACCCCTTGCTGGTGGGAGGTGATCATTTGCCTGTTTGTCCATGGAAATGTGTTTTCTTCTGTTGGTTTATGACATTTTGACCCTTCCCTCTGACCAACCCAGTAGGTGTGAATAATTGGGTTCTGTCATAGGGGCCGAGAAGTGATATTTGCAGGGACATTTCAGGATTTGCTTATTTCATGTTTCTTCTTCAGGCTTCTGCTGGCTTTTTGATAACTAGCACCATCACTGGGAATTTAACTCCAAGGACATGAGTTTGAGTTCTACCAAGTATGTTTGATGGGTTGATTCTGTGATTTTGTTGTTATTCTTTGGCTCTTTGAAGTCTTTTGTGGTTATGCACAAATTATAGGATTATTTGTCTTAGTTTCGTGAAAACTGTTGGTATTTTGATGGGGAGTGCATTAGACCTGTATATTACATTGGATAGTGTAGACATTTTAACAATATTCTTCCAATTCACGAGCATGGAATATTTTTCCATTTGTGTCATTTACAATTTCTTTCATCAGTGATTTTTGGCTTACAGACTGCACCTCTTTTACCTCGTTGGTTAGGTTTCTTCCTAGGTATTTTATTCTTTTTGGTGCAGTTGCAAATGGGATTATTTTCTTAATTTCTCTTTTTGCTACTTCCTTACAAGTGTATAGAAATGCAATGGATTTCTGGGCATTGCTTTTGGATCCTGTGATCTTACTGAATCCCCTTATCAGATCAAGAGGTTTTCTATATATGGCATCATGTCATTTGCAAATGTGAAAGTTTTGCTTCTTCATTACCAATTTAAATGTCCTTTATTCCTTTTTCTTGTCTGATTTCTGTGGCTAGGACCTTTAGTAATATGTTGGATAAAAAGGAGAGTGTACATCTTTGTCTTGTTCCCGATCTTAGGGGGAGAGCTCTCAGTTTTCACCATGGAGTATGATATTTGCTGTGGGTTTTTTTTTAAATATACGGCCTTTATTATGTTAAGGTATATTCCCTCTTAGCCTACTTTGTTGAGAGTTTTTATCATGAATGGATACAATATCCATGTTTTTTCTGCATCTGGAAATGATCCATGGTTTTTATCCTTTCTCTTATTGATGTGAGGTATCACATCGATGGGTTTGTGAATATTCCAATAATCGCATTTGATTGTGTTGAATGATTATTTTTAAATGTATTGTTGGATTTGGTTTGCTAATATTTTGTTGAGGATTTTTGCATCTGTGTTCATCAGATATTGGCTGCAGTTCTCTTTTTTTTGTTGGTAGTTTCTTTTGTTCTGTTTTGTAATGGCTTTATCTGATTTTGGTATCAGGGTAATGCAGGTCTCATAGAATAAATTTGGAAGTTTTCCTTCCTCTTCTTCTTTTTTTTTTTTTTTTTTTTTGGTGGAGGTATTATTTAAGAAGACTAAGTATTGAGGCTTTTTTAAGTGTTTAGTAGAATTCACCTGTGAAGTTGTCTGACCTGGACCCTAAATTCAATTTCATTACTGGTCATTGGTCTGTTCAAATTTTCTATTTCTTCCTGATTCTCTTTTGGGAGGTTATATACTTCCAGGATTTTATCCATTTCTTCCAAGTTGTCCATTTTGTTGACATATAATTTCCCTAAAATTCTCTTATAGTCCTTTGTATTTCTGTGGTTTTTGTTGTTCTTTCTCCTCTTTCATTTCTGACTTTTGTTTATTTGAGTTCTCTCTCTTGCTTCCTTTTTTTTTTTCTAAGGAGTCTGGCTAAAGGTTTGTCAATTGTGTCAATCTTATCTGGGAAATTCATCATCTCTCTTTCTATTCTAAATGATAGCCTTGCTGGACAGAGTATTTTTGGCTGCAGATTTTTTTCCTTTCAGCACTTGAAAATATCATACTTTTCCCATTTGGCCTCCAAAAATTCTGCTGAAATATCGGCTGAGAGCCTTTTGAGTTTCCTTCATATGTAACCAATTTCTTTTTTCTTGCTGTTTTAAAATTTTTCTCTTTATCACTACATTTTGCCATTTTCACTTCTTGTGTCTTGGTGTGGACTTCCTTGGGTTGATTTTTTGGGGAGAGGGGATGCTCTCTGTGCCTCCTGCATTTGGATTTCTGTCTCCTTTCCCCGAATAGGGAAGTTTTCACCTATTATTTCTTGAAATAAATTTTGCCCCATTTGTCTTCTTCTGGGACCCAGTGTAAATGTTGTTACATTTTATGGTGTCACTGAGTTCCCTTAATCTTCTCTAATTTTTTATTATTCTTTTTTCTTTCTTTGTTCAGCTTGACTGCTTTCCATTACCCTGTCCTACCAGTTGCTGATCCGTTCTGCTTTCTCTAGTCTACCATTTATTCCCTCCTGTATGTTTTTAATTTTAGTTATTGAGTTCTTTATCTCTGATTGGTTCATTCTAATGTTTTCTGTCTCTTTCTTGAATGTCTCACTGCGATACTCCAGTGAGTACATTTATGACCATTACTTTAAATGATCATTCAGGCATATTACTTATCTCTCTATCATTTAGGTCTTTTCCTCTCTTTTTGTCTTGTTCTTTCATTTGGGACATAGTCTTTTGTCTCCTCATTTTGTCTAAATCTCTGTGTCTCTTTCTCTGTGTTAGGAAAGTCAGCTCTGTCTTCTACTCCTGACAGTAGTGGCCTTACAAAGAAGAGGTCCTGTGGTGCCCTGCAGAGCAGTGTCCCTTGTTCATCAGGACCTGGTGCTTCATGGTGGTTTCCTATGTGTGTTGACTGTGCCCTACCATTGTGGCTGAGCTGCATGTGCCTTCAGTTCAGTTGTCTGCAATGGCTCTCGATGCCTGTTGTGGGCAGGATTTGAGTCCTCTGCTGCTAGTGGGCCAGTTGGGCTGCCTTGGGCTTGAGTTGGCTCAGACTAGCTATTTTCCAGAGCTGTGGTCACATTGAACTGAAGGGTATGCTTCCTGTTTGTTTGACGGCTCTAGTTGGTGGGTGGGGCCTTCAGTCAGACCAGATGCCTGCCCCAGTCCACTGGTGGGGTCACAGTCTAACTGCTGTGTGTGGTTATTGTTCCCTCTCCCCAAGGCAAGAGTCACTTGCAGTGGTGTTGGTCCCTGTTGAGGCTGCTCGCACAATGCCAGCTTGTGGTGATTTCTGAATGGACTCCTGCCAAGGGCAGATCAGATGGGGCAGGAGAGTGGGTGTTGTGCGGTATTAGCAAGCTAGTTGGAGAGAGTTTGAGCTGGTTTCTGTGGGTGTCCTATTTAGGCATTGGTGTGGGGGAGAGAAGTGGCGCTTTTTGTTTTTGGAGAAGATTCCTAAAGATTCCCTGGCCCTCAAGCACGCATTCTGAGATTTGCAAATAAATCTTCTGTATACTGCAGTATCTTTCAGGTATTTTTCAAACTGCTGCTTCTCTATCTCAGCAGGGCTATTTGCTATGCTGTCTCTTTAGGGTTCAAGACTCCATTCCCTATCACCCTCCAGCCATCTGAGAGCTGAGCCCGCTGATTTTCAAGGTTCTAGATGTTAAGCCCTGCTGGTTATAAGAACTGGCAAAGTTAAGCCTCTGTGGTTTTCAAAGCCAAATGGTGATGGGGGTTCATTTTCCCAGTGTGGGTCCCCAGTACGTGGGGTGCCTGGTATGGGGTCTTCTCCTGTCCATGCTTGCAGTGTCCCTCCCTCCTACAACCAGATTGGTTCCCAACCATGTCTCCACCTTTCCTACTCTTTTCCATGTGGCCTCTTCTCTGTGTTTAGTGGAAGAGTCCGTTCTGCCAGTTTTCAGGTCATTCTTTTGAGTCATTTACATGGATGTGGCTATTTTCTAGCTGTATCTATGGGACAAGGTGAGCTTAGGATCCTCCTACTATCCTATCTTCCTCAAAAGTTGATCTGATTATCTTTTTTTTTCCCCCTTAACCATGGAGACATTTTGTAAGACAAGAGAAATGGCCCCACCTCAACCATGCTGGACTCAAACCTTGATGTCAGACTGATCAGATGGTTCCCATGGATTCAAGTGCAACACCTACTACTAGTGAGTGTGTACAAATCCATGGACAAGGCATGCTTCCCAGAGGGTGCAAAATCTGGGCATTGAGGCCTCGTTGTTCGGAAGAAGTTCTTTGGCTACACCAAGGAGCCTTTTTGTGTCCCTCCTGTAGTGTGTGCTCGTGTGTGCTGGGTTTTACAGCTTTGCAAAAGTTAGCATGAATTCTAATCATAAACCGTCAAACACGTCTTGGATTATTTTAGGTTCTGACTGAAATACAACATGGATGGTATTTGAGTTCCATCTTTTAAGTCAGTAGCTTTTTGGATTTGACTCTCAAGTCTCCTAACTTGGGCATTCTAAATTTGGCATCTGATCTACTCATAAGTGGAAGTAAATTGATCAATGAAAAATGTGGCGAGAGGAAGTCTTCTGAGCAGGAGCATATGGCACTCCTTACTCCCACAGAAAAGTGAGTAGGTAGGAGGATGCTAACTCCGTCTCCTCTTGGTGAACAGGTTCTAGTTCTAGTTGCAGGTTTTAGATCTGCTTTTTCACTGGTTATTAGTGTGTTGTGTTTAATAAACCCATGATCACATGTGTGAGTTATTTCTTAAGTTACTTGAAACTGCTTGAGATGTTTAAAACAGAAGCAATATACTGTTGAAAGTAGTCTAGATGACGAGGAATTCTATTTGGTTCACAGCTTCTTTTTCTCTCCAGAAGGGACATCCCCGCCCCCAACCCCAAAATAATGACAACAATACAAGATTTTACCTAGACCTAATAGTGCAGACTTCATATTGAATAATAATAATTATTTTTTTAAGAGATTTTATTTATTTATTTGACAGACAGAGATCACAGGTAGGCAGAGAGAGGAGGAAGCAGGCTCCCTGTCGAGCAGAGAGCCCCATGTGGGGCTCGATCCCAGGACTCTGGGATCATGACCTGAGCCGAAGGCAGAGGCTTTAACCCACTGAGCCACCCAGGCGCCCCATAAGTAATTATTTATTGACCATGATCTAGAAATTCCATATTATGTATTGTATTCGTCCAGGTTCTCTGAGGAGCAGATGCTAAGATGGGAACAGGAGTAAGAGATTTGTCATGTGAAATGCCTGTGAGGGGAGCTGGAGAGGCCGGAACAGCCAGCAGATTAAAATGCATATCTGACCCACGAGATGAGAGTAGGAGGGAAGGAAGGAAGGCACTGCAGGTCTAAAACAATTTCAGCGAGTTCAGTGACTGGCACGCTCTGCCATTGGTTGGCGCAGCTCGAGGGGGTGTGGCCCCAGCATGAAGTTGGAGATCGAATTGGCAGGAGCTAATCGTTGATGCCCCCGCCCCCAGAACCATAGATTTGAGTGACTTCTGCTCAAGGCCGTTGCATATATGAGACTACTTAATGCAGTTTTGAACATGAGCCTTAATATGAAATACATTAAATGTAATGCCAGATAGAGGAAAACAAACGTTATATTTCTATAAAGACAGAAAGGTAGGCTAATTTCGTAACATTTTCTTTTTTGATATATCTATTTTTTAGACCCTTTAAAAACTGAAGTTATGAATTAAGTGGAAAGTAGGAACTTACTTGGTTTGCACATTGCATAGTCACAAAGATGTGGGCCTCAAGTTTTTTAAAATGTCGTACTGGACTTTGTGTAAGGGAAGCTGGGGGGCTTAGGTCCTATTACTGATTTCTAGGACTTTTGATCTTGTAGGGAAAAAAAAAAGGCTAAAAAGGCTTTGGAAAGAAACATTGTGTTTTGAAAGTCATGTTTGAAAACTACCTTGAATGTGACACTTAGAGTGAACCCCTTTCAAAAAAACAAAAACAAACTAGCTCTCAGCATCTGTTGTACATTCTGAGTCAAAGTCTTGTTGGACATCAGGAAGGTGAGATGCAACATTATATTGGTCTGTAAGACCACGTTGTTGTAGAAAGCTTCCCTGTAGCTCTTATTCTAAGACCCAAACCTCAGTGCTCTGGAGGAACAGTTATTTTTTTCAGTCTACAGGAGCACAGTCACAATCAGTGTCAGCGACGAGCGTGTCTGGCTGTGCTCGAATGAGCCGGATGGCTCCCTATTTTGCCACACCTCCTTCTCACCTAGTCCTGGTAGAGCATGGCAGTCCTTCCCATCTGTCCACAGTCAGACTCCCTTTCTCTTCTGCTAGCATCCTGTGGGATATTAAGAACCTTGTTTCAAAAAGTGGCCGTTGGGCTTTTGCCAATAAGATACAAAGTTGGGCATGAGTGTTTAGATTTCAAAAGGTATTTGTTGGTACTTTAAAATAGTTTATTAGTTTATATTGATAGTTTAAACATGTTACATGATTATTTTATTATTTTATTATTTTTTAAGATTTTATTTATTTGGAAGAGAGAATGTGCATGAGCCAGGGGAGGGGCAGTTGGGAGGGAGAGAATCGCAAGCAGACTCCATGCTTAGTGTGGAGCTCTTGGCTGGGCTCGATCTCACGACCCTGAGATCATAAGCTGAGCTGAAACCAAGAGTGGGACGCTTGACCGACTGAGCCACCCAGGTGCCCCGCATGCGTATTGTTTTATAGAGATGGAAAATGGGAACTAGAAGGGGAAGAATTAAGGAGGAAAAAGGACTCACAGGCAAGACGTAGAGTGCAGTTGTCACATATCAGACTTGGCCTAAAATGGTCTGTGCCCCATGCCATCCTCCCACATACTTGGCCTGAGCTCACAGGGAGTGTGGCATCCCAGGCTCATCCCAGGAATGCTATTTTCACCATCTACATAAATGAGCCATCAGTCCAGAGGGGTCAGAGACAGCAAATTCAATAGGAAACCTCAACAGTGTGTATCAGAAAACCAGGCTAGACTAAGAAGGATTGAAGGACGTTATGGTTGAGCGGTGGGGTTTGGTCTTGTCTGCTTGGGCAAGAATGGAATTATTAAGGGCACTAAATGGGGGTGGACTATTAAAAACAGATGCTGTTTATAAAAATTGCAGCTTTGTTGAGATATAATTCACTTATCCTACAGTTCACCTATCTGGAGAAGGCAGTGCAGTGGTTTTGAGCAAATTCGCAGAGTGGATTTATAGGTGCAACCGTTAGCGTAATTAATACAACGTTTTCATCACCCCCCCCCCAGAGAAACCTGTGTGCATTAGCCATCGGTCCTCATTTCCTCCCAATTCCTCCAGCCTTAGGCAGCCAGTAACCTGCTTTCTTTCTCCATGGATATATCTTTTCTGCTATTTTATATAAATGGAATCCTACAACATAGGACTTTTATATCTGCCTTCTTTCACTTAGCATGATGGTTTCTAGGTCCATCCAAATTATAGCACAGGTTAGTACTTGACTGTGTTTATTGCTGAATAATGTTCTATTTATATAGACATACCACATTTCATTTATCCATTCATCAGTTGGTGGGCATTGGGGTTATTTCCTTTTGGGCTGTTACGAATAATGTTGCTTTGAACAGGTGTGTACAAGTTTTTGTGTAGATAGATTTTTATTTCTCATGAGTATATATCTAGGAGTGCAATTTCTTGCTTATACAGTCACTTTGTGCTTAACCTTTTAAGAAACTGCCAGACTGGGACGCCTGGGTGGCTCAGTTGTTGGGCGTCTGCCTTTGGCTCAGGTCATGATCCCAGGGTCCTGGGATCGAGCCCCACATCGGGGTACTTGCTCAGCGGGAAGCCTGCTTCTCCCTCTCCCACTGCTCCCTGCTTGTGTTCTCTCTCTCGCTGTGTCTCCTCTCTCTTGCAAATAAATAAAATCTTTAAAAAAAGAAAAAGAAACTGTCAGACTTTCTTAATGTTCCCACCAGCAAAGTATGAGGGTTCCAGTTCTCCACCTCCTGACCAGCACTTGTTACCCTCGGGATTCTGGTCTTCCTTGTGCTTGTGAAATGCCTTATGATTTGGTTTCCATTTCTCTGATAACTGATTATTGTTGAGCATCTTTTCATCTGCTAATTTACCATTTGAATATCTTTTTTTTCAGAGAAATGTCCATTCAGATCCTTTGGCCATTTTTAAATTGAGTTATTGTCTTATTCTTAGTGAATTGTAAGAGTTCTTTATATATTCTAGTACCGAGTCCCGTATCGGACGTATGAGTTGCACATATAGTCACACATTCTATGAAGTGTCTGTTCACTTTCTTGATGGTGTGTGTCATTTGAAGCACAGAGTTTTAAGTTTTAATGATATTCATTCAATCTACATTTTTCTTTTGTTACCTGTACTTTTGGTGTTACATTTAAGAAACTATCATCACTGGGGCGCCTGGGTGGCTCAGTGGGTTAAGCCTCTGCCTTTGGCCCAGATCATGATCTCAGGGTCCTGGGATCGAGCCCCGCATCGGGCTCTCTGCTCAGCGGGGAGCCTGCTTCCCCCTCTCCCTCTGCCTGCCTCTCTGCCTACTTGTGATCTCTGTCTGTCAAATAAATAAATAAAATCTTTAAAAAAAAAAAAAAGAAAAGAAACCATCACCACATCTAAGTTCATGATTTATGCCTATGTTTTCTTCTAAGAGTTTTATAGTTTTAGCTCTTACACTTAGAACTTTGGTACATTTAAAAAAAATTTTTTTTTAATTCTTTTTATGTAGCTATCTAGTTGTGCCATCACTGTTTTAAAAGGCTATGGGCTCCTGGGTGGCTCATGGGTTATGCGCCTGCCTTCAGCTAAGGTCATGATCCCAAGGTTCTGGGATCGAGTCCCACCTTGGGCTCCTTGCTCAGTGGGGAGCCAGCTTCTCCTTCTCCTCCCTGCTCCTGCTCTCTCTCACTATCTCTGCCTCTGTCTCTGTCTCTCCAATAAATAAATAAAAATCTTTATTTTTAAAAAAGCTATTCTTGCCTCTGTTGAATTGGCGTTCTTGTTGGCATGGGTGCCATGTCTTAGACAAGTTTTTATTTGATCTCCTTTTTCAAATGAGAATCGGTCTTATTTTTTGTCGCTAAACGGTTTATGGACAGGTGGCCGCATTTTACAGAAGTATCTTACTATGTGTGCTTGGAAGAATTGCCTTCAACAGAATAACACAGGTTAGAACATATTAGGGTGAAAAAGCCAGAATATGGACCTCATCCAGGTGGAGCCAGGGCGCTGAATGAGGTACCCCCCAGATGGGGGCTGCTCATACTTCAGTGCGCATCTGAGTTTCCCTGGAGGTCTTGTTAAAACGCAGGTCCTCGTATTCTGGTTCTGGAATGGAGCGTCTGCACTTTTAATGAGCCCCAGAAGATGCTCACGG
The DNA here is from genome assembly GCF_010015895.1 of Lontra canadensis. NCBI lineage: Eukaryota > Metazoa > Chordata > Mammalia > Carnivora > Mustelidae > Lontra > Lontra canadensis. Next base: position 18,579,262 of record NW_022631015.1, on the reverse strand, counting down.
TGCTGGTCCTGGAACTCACATGCGGAGTAACTGTGCAAGAGGGGCTCTCTGGTGTCCTCTCATTCAGTGTTGTTGTATCTACTTATCTAAAATGATTTGGAAGGGAATTTTTTAATTCCGTTTTTTGTTTTTCGGGTTTTTTTGCACGTTATTGAAGAGCCTTCGAGATGAACAACTACCATGCAGAGAAATAGAATAAATGTTTCTTCTAGTGGTCCTTCTGCCAATCGATTCTCTTCTATCTTCCTTTTAGGCCTCTGATGATTGTCACGCAGAAGATCACGACCTTGGCATTCCAAGTTCATGATGGTGAGAAAAACAACTCTCCTTTTGGTTCCGAGAGTGAGCCCAACATTAGAGCTCTTCGTTTAGACTATACCCCGTAGTCCAGAGTTTAGCAAGGGCTGGCACATCTTCTATAACTTGTCAAAAATTTGCCAGCTTCTCTAATCATGCTCTTTACCTTCCCAGCTATTATTTCGGTAATCTAAATTGGCTGAAGTATTTACACCGAGAACAGCTGGTTTTCTGTTTACCTTTATAATGTTTTAAATTTATGGTGCTCTCTGCCCTTTGTTTCCAAATCCCTTGGGAAGAAACGGCATCGTTTTTCTTTGGTTTAATCTGAGAAGCTCACAAGGTAATAAAGGATAGTATTGGCTGGCTAACTTTTTTTTTTCTTTTTTATTTTCTTTTTTAATGCTAGTTTTGTCTTGGTTAGTGTTTTTGTTTTGTTTGGCTTGGAAAATCATCTAATGAGATTAGCCTGACCCTTCTCCTCCGGAGAAGGAAGAATCTTGTGTTAGTATAAAACTAAACATATCCTTCCTCCTGCCCTTTCTGAAAATGACCAGAAAGTGTGAATTACACGATGAAAACCTGGTTCCAGGGAAGGAGGACGGCACTTTCAGCCCGGGGTGGAGGATTTCAATGTGGGCGTAAGAGGTGTCATGTACAATTAGTAGGAGGATATCTACGGATTTGTACTGCTCCGGCAAATGCTTTCAGACTGTTGAAGCTCCTTTCCGTGTGAACAGGTTGAGATTTATAGTCTCTCTTAGCTAGTCTCATTTTTCTTTAAAGCTGATTTAATTTCATTTTGACTTTGGACATTTCTAATTCATAATTGGCGATTTAGTCATTCTGTAGAGAACTGGGTAAGTTTATACCAAAGACAGAGTCTTTCTAGGGTGACTGACTGTCGTGGTTTGTCCAGGACTGAGCAGTTTCCCAGGGCATGAGACTTTTAGGGCCCAAACTGGGAAAGTCCAAGGCAAACTGGGGTGTGCTGCTAAATGTTTTGTACCTAAAAGTCTAGTTGGTAGTGGTGATAGACTAACATTAGCACATAAACCAATAGCTAAAATCAATTTAAGTTCTAGATTTGCTAGAGATGTATTGTTGATGTCTTAGAAAGAAAGTGTGATTTGTTTTAAACACTGCCTTTTTTTTTTTTTTAAATAGGCTTTTTGCCTGAATTTACTTTTTAAAGCATTCTCAGTTTACCCGATTTTCTGGAAAAACCCTTATGTGCAGCAAGATGTTTATTTGCCATTTCTTTCTTTCTTGTGAGTAGTAGGAACAAACAAATTCCAGAAACCCAGTCTTCCTATATGCATATTTCTGAAATGTCTTTACGATTGGTGACCACCATCGGTCTTAGCTGGATGTACAGCTTTGTAGTCCAATGTTTATAGCTTATTAGATGACACTTCAGTTTCTGCCATTGTAAATTAACATATAAATTTTATGAGAAGTGCAAAGGTGATTTGGGTTTGTTTTTTTTTTTTTTCCTGGCATGGACGAATTTTAAAAGAAGAAGAATCACCTCATAAGTCTTGTACTTTCCCTGCATTCAAGATTGCATTTCCTGTTTTTTTAGAAGAGGAAAGTCCCCTGTTCCTTTCCCCGTTCCAAACCCACGCTTTCAGCTGGTAGCAGGTGTCTGCTGCTGGCATAATCAGGGAGGTCTTTGAGCTGGTGCAGGGTGCAAAGGCAGGTCTCTCTCTTTCTCTCTCTCTCTCCCTCTCCTGTAGCAGGGAAAGTATAATGCACTTTGGTAAGGAGCAGAGGAGATGTGGGGAGTTTTCTGGGATCTATGTCCTACCGTGCAGTTTAAATAGGAGTAAGCCCTGCTTTCTCCCCTCTTCACGAGAACCTGCAGACTTTCCCCCTCACATGTGCGCTTGTGGCTAACTATTCCAGAGCATTAGGAAAAAAAAAATGATTTTATGATTCCTGAAATAAATAAAATGTGACATAAATCACTTTTTTTCCCCCAAATGACTTTTATAAGCCTCTTCTGGAGTTTTCTACTTCAAACATTGTATTGCTACATTTTTCTTTTTTATAGGATTAGGTCGAAGAGCTGAAGACCTCTCTGCTGAGCAACATCGACTTGCTGTAAAGTAAGTGTAACAATATATTCTTGAGCCCTTTGTATATCAGCGTCTAGAAACCCTCCTCATGTTTTAATATGGACTAACTCCACTATGTGGATGTATCATTGCTTGTTAATGAAGCTATTGATGGATACTTGGGGTATCTGCCAATCTTTGGCTTTTCAAACCCTGTTCCTGAGTCATTTTAAATAGGTTTGTGTATAGTGGTGGGATAGAGTCCCAGAAGCGGGATTGCTGGGACAGAAAGTAGACAGGTCTGTAATTTTGTTAGTTTTGCAAGATTCTTCTTCACTGCTGTTGTTAGGTCTATTACAGTTACTTTTATTGGGCATGCGTCTGAGGGTCCTCAAGAAACAGTTATCAGTGCACATCAGTATGATTAAATGCTGCTGTGAAAATGGCTAGGAAGTAGGGCTGGAGTAGGAGACAGGAGGCAGGAAGCAGGAAGCAGGCTGAAGGCAGACTGTGGCTGGTGTGGATGTTGGAGAGGAAGGGAGGCTGTAAGGGAGGAGGATAGCATTGATAGGGAATGGAAATGGCTTGTGGGGTAGCATATCGGGGAAGGATGGGCAGCCACGGTGGAGGGTTCCTATAGGAGAATTCCAGGAGGTAGTCAGGGGTAAGGAAGAGAGTTCCTGAGTGGTACAGAGGTTGAGTGCCTCGTTTTCACATTAAAAGACCGAGACTTGGAAGCCATGGAGACTCACTGCAAGAGACAAATGAATCAGATTCTTTGCTCAGTGTTATGGGGGAGTAAATGTAGGGCACAATTCCAGTGACTGGTAAGCAATTGCATTTGGGGGAAACTTTCCCCACAATACTATCTGGCCCCTTTAAATGCGATTAAAACACCACCTAGAGCTGGTCTCTGTAGAATTTTTCCCTGCTACTACTTGTGCCTGTGGTTGGCGACCTCGTGCCCGGATGCCGGAGCAGACACAAGACTGCTCTAGTGGTAGTTTTGTGTGTCCTCTTCAAATGGAAACTGGTTCCACCCATCATTTGCTTTTGTGTTTATTTTGGCAGTTGGGAGGGAGTTTTCCCGTTTCACAGCATCTGGATCAGCTCACATTAGGTCAGGTTCCCACCCTGCCTCATGTTTATTACCTTCATTCTCTTCTGCTGACAGTTAGGGCTGCTGAGAACGAGCACTTCCCAGCCTCAGAATGACCCCGGACCTCGCCCTCCGTGTCTATAGCCGCCATCGGCCAGTAGAGGGCGCCACGGAGCCCCACGCCTTCTCTGACCCACCCACCGTCTCCTTTCTGCAAGGTCTCTAGCTTAGGGGGGTTTTTAGAGAACCCGGACAAAGAAAGACCATGTGTTGTTTCATCATCTACCAAGAAAATGCCTGTGTTTAGGATTGGCTTTCCTGCGGATCTTAAAGAAAAATCCGAGACTGAAGGCTTTTCAACTTTTTTTTTTTTTTTTAACTTTATTTTCACAGAGTAAAACCCTCTTTCTTGGAATATTTAAGCTACCTTCTCAACTTCATGAGTGTCATAGCTGGCCCTTGCAACAATTTCAAGGATTATATAGCCTTTATTGAAGGGAGACACATACACACGAAGTTGCTGGAGGTGAACTGGAAGCAGAGAGGTTTCCACAGCCTGCCGGAGCCTTCTCCCACTGTAAGTGGCTAGTGCTAATTATTTACCCAGAGCTTCGGTAAAACAGCGCTCTGTTGCCAGTGCTGACTCTCACTAGTAATTGTTCTAATTAAAAAGCCAAACCGTTTACCAGAAAGCTTGGCCAGGAACTGCTCCCCCCCCCCCACCCCCCCCGTTTGCCTCACAGCCGAGCTCATGGGCCTGAAATCTTAAAGCAATCTATCCACTAGGTCAGCTAGCCAATATTTAATGCTTACAGTGTGCTCAGCACTGTGCTAGTTAACACATTTGGATTTATGAGGGTTTTTTTTTTTGTCTTTATGAATAGAAATTCATATCCAGCCAAAGGATAATGTCATGAAAGGGGAATGGGGAGGGAGTGGAAACCAGAATAAATGTGATTTTTTTTTTAAGATTTTATTTATTTATTTGACAGAGAGATCACAAGTAGGCAGAGAGGCAGGTAGAGAGAGAGGAAGGGAAGCAGGCTTCCTGCTGAGCAGAGAGCCCGATGCGGGGCTCGATCCCAGGACTCTGAGATCATGACCTGGGCCGAAGGCAGAGGCTTAACCCACTGAGCCACCCAGGCGCCCCTGATTTTTTTTTTTTTTTTTTTTTTTAATTGCAGAGCCTGCTTCTTATGTGGGAAACCAGTTTTATGTTGGCATGCTCTTAAAGACTGGTTTTACTGACTTCGAGAGTTTAACATGGTTTTTGGGAAATTTTTAAAATTTTAACCTGAATTTTATTGATTTCAAATTAGTTAACATAAGGATAATGTGTTGAACGTCACAAATACGCTAAATTTATTCAGATCCAATATCCTATATTTAAGGGAAGTTTGTAATTAGTTGAAGGAAGAGGGAAAATTGGAAAAAGGAGAGTCAGGATAATTGAGTTAAATATTTTGTAACTGTTAAGATCTAGGCAAAATTACTATTTGAAAATTTAAGTGACTTACTAAGCGTGAATTTTCAGATGGTTTTGACACAGTCGGGTCTCCCACAGTGTATAGGTTGTCAACGGTCTCAGCTCTTGCTGTGTTACTGAAAGTGTGGGAGTGAGGTCACCATGGCCATGGGGCATCGAAGTACTCACGGGTGTTTCTTGTCAGAATCTACCATGGTAGTGCTCTCGTCTTCCTGAGAGTATGATCACAGAGTCTTAATATCACTTCTCGGGGAGACTCTTGGCATTTTCTTGCACAGAGAGAGGGACGTGGTCAGGTGGTGTTTTAGGTAAAGACACATTAGTGGGAGGTGCCTGGTGCTCCCAGGCTGGTACCTCCCTAGTGTCTTGTCAGCAATCACGGCCAACCAAGCATGGTGAGCACTCGACTGGGAGCCCGATGCTGTTCTTGGTACCTTGCAAATACTGATTCACCTGAACCTCAAGCTGCTCTCAGGAGGTGCTATTGCTCTCCCCGTATTACAAGAAAATGTGGCCTTAAAAAAAAAACACATTTATTTATCTGAGAGAGTAAAGGAGAGACTGCAAACATGATGGGGGGGAGGGGCGGAGAGGGAGGGAGAGAATCTTAAGCCAACTTGGCGCTAGGCACAGATCCTGACCCTCGGCTTGATCTCATGATGCAGGAGATCACGACCTGACCCAACATCAAGGGTTGGGTGCTTAACTGACTGAGCCACTTAGGCGCCCCAGAAAGTGTCCTGTTTTTATAAAGTTGGGAACTATAGTTCTATTGTTGTTAAATGACATTCCCTGGAATGTTGGGGAAACTGGGCAAAATCACTTGGTCCAGAGGCATTTAAAATGCCAGCACATCTTAATACTAGAGCAGACTACATGTAAACCATCCTGAAGGCTTTCTGAAGCTTTCCATCACCTGCTCATGTCCCGGCTCAGGCACGGGAACTTGTATGGAATCCTTCTGAGCTAAGCCTCTGTCCTCCTTGTGGTGATTCAGACCCATGTCCTTGACTCTGCTGGCGACAGAAGTGGAAGCCAAATGGTTATTTCTTTCCGATGGAAGATTGCCTGTAATGCTCTCTCTCTTATGTTTTGGGTAATTAAACTACCTTCCTTTTTGGGCCACCTGGGTGGCTCAGTCAGTTAAGCATCTGCCTCCAGCTCAGCTCATGATCCCAGGGTCCTGGGATCGAGCCCCATGTTGGGCTCCCTGCTGAGTGGGGAGTCTGCTTCTCTCCCTCTGCCCCTTTCCCTCCTACCACTCATGCTCTCTGTCTCTCAAATAAATAAATCTTAAACACACACACACACACACACACACACACACACACACACACACACAAAAAGCCTACCTTCCTCTTGTTGGTAGAATGTGCTGGTAATAGTTTCCTTCAATTTTAGATACATTCAGACCTCAAGTGTCAAAGGTATAGACTTCATTGGCATTTAGCTCCTATGCTCAGGACCCAGTCTGTGTCCTAAGAATGCCTGTTGCCACTCCTCGTAAGGAATATTACCAAAGCAGCTATTGGAACAGCTTGTCCCTAACGTGCCCTTGCTGAAATTGTTTTCCTCATGCCGGAGTCTTGCCTGGTTACACTGATTTTTTTCCACATTTTCAGAGAGCTGTGATACACAAGTTGTGCCTGACCTTGGTGTCTCTCCTCCTGTTTTTGACGCTCACGAAGTCCTTCCCCATCACCTGCCTGACCGATGACTGGTTTGTTCATAAAGCAAACTTTCTGACTCGACTGTGCTACTTATATATTGTCATGCAAGCTTCGAAGCCCAAGTATTACTTTGCCTGGACATTAGGTACGTCTGATGGAACGGCCCCGAGTGAATGAGGGAAAAGTGAGACTCCTGGGAGGGCCTACCCAGAACAGCATTTTGGATCACTTAATCAAAAAAAGTTCAGTGCATGATGGAGGCAGCTCAGCCAGTATCGTTTTATACTTTCCACCAAAGCACTCCGGTGTCCCGCCATCCATAAACTCAATTACCTATGATAAGAGCAGAGCCGTCCTGGCGGTCACTTCAACTCAGTGTTATTAGCAGATGTCCAAACTTGGAAGCGCCCTCCACCAATCAAAGCTTCCCAGTCGTATAGTGGAAAGTTAGAAGGGAAAATTCCAGAATGATCTGGCCGTTTTGTCATCTTTCTGGGTTGTGCATAATAGAGGGGTCATGCTTTAAACTTACTAACACACGAAATGACTTAGGTCACATTTTCTTTTTAAGAACTTGGTTAAAAAAAAATTGTTGGTCCAGCTTTATGCCTTAGAAACTGACTTCAGGTGACTTCTTTTTTTTTTTAAGGTAGAAAGTTCGACTTTGATTTGCTTTTCTCTCTTTCCTTACAAACAATTTTAAACTGGAAAAGTTGAAAGCTTTGCTGGAGTGAGCAGTAAGTCCTCCTATTTACTTGCCAGGAATGGTGAAGGATTGTGATAAGGCACGGCAGTTCAGGAATGGAAATTTAAGTTCTTAGCTGACGGTGACCTGGGGCTTGATGTCAGGGAGCCCTGATTTGGTTTATTAAGTCAAACAGATGATTAAATTCTGTGCCTAGTGCTCAGCCCATGCTCCCTGAGTGAAGGCGTGGCACTTAATTGAGTTCCTTTTGTCTCATTGTCATGCTCCAAGTTTTTATCCCCAAATTAAAGCTGGTAGCTACCAAATTATTTTTAATTTTTTATTGCGATACGCTAGAACACAGGATTTATTTGAGTCCTCTCTAGTCTACAACTTGGTGGCATGAAGCTCATTCACAGTGTTGTGAGACTGTCACCACCGTCCATCTCTAGAACGGAATTTCCCATCACCCCAAATAGGAATGCTGTGCCTATTTAAAAAAAAAAAAAAAAAAGATAACTCCTCATTCCTCTCTCTTGCCAAGTCCTGGGCTAAATGATTTTTAAAGGTCGAAATGTTCAGGGAGAAGTTCAGTCTAGTGGGGTGTTTTGGGGACACTTGGCCAGAAAGATGGAACTGAGGGCTTTTAAAACATGTGCAGCGTGGGAAGTTTTGTTTGTCCCCTTTGGTTCAGTTCAGGGGGTTTTTTGTCATGTACCGGGTTCTGTGGCGGGGGAATGCGAAGGTAAGCGCTCTTGTCTGTCATCAGATTGTTAACGGTCTGCGGGCCCAGAGACAGGCGTACTGACCAGGCGGTAACGTAGGGAGCTGTCCCCAGGCCAGCAATCTGGGTGGGGTGGATGATGAATATAGACTGTTTTGGAATAAGGCTTCAAAAGCCTATTCTTCTTTGTGCACCTGCTTTATGACTTAAGAATGGTAATTTCTTCTGTAGGTAAGCACAATACTTACTATGGTTGGAACCCTGCTTGGAGCACCAAGGCTTAGTTTCCTGAAATACTTAATATTTCCACTTTGCTCTAAACCGAGTGTGTGTGGTTGTGAATGAGAGAGAGAGAGAGAGAGAGAGAGGAAGAGATAACAGCTCACTCTCCTTGCTACCTCTTACGTCTTCACTTACCCTTCCTTTTCTCTCCCCCTCCCTACCTTTCCCATTCCCATATTCTGTATCCTAGGGCTTAAGGGCTGGCTTCTGGACTAAATCAGCTCCTGCTTTAGGAGGAAGGCAAGGCCCTGTGTGGCTTCCTAGGGAAAGTCTAACGCGAGGTGGGTTGTGCTGGTGGGGATGGGGAGGGGGAGGGGGTTCTAGGCAACGGGGGCATCTGGAATTGTTCTGGCTTTTTGGGAGTGCCCCAGATTCTGGGAGTATCCTTTTCTGTGGGGAGTTTTCTCCATGGGCTTTGCTCTTTTCTATACCCCCTTCCCTTTATCTTTTTTTTGGGGGGGGAGGGTAGCCTCAGGAGAAATACTTAATGAATTTGTGTGGCCTCAGTTCAAACTTTGTTATGGTTTAGCTTGCATGGGCCGGTCTGAAATGAACCTTTGTATTATTTATGAATAAGGAAGCAATGACTAGCCTAACAGGGACTATTTAAACCGCTTAAGCAAATAATTGTTTTATCCAGCTCCTTAAAACATCATTTGCATATAATTGATGCACTCATTATACGTGATTATGAATTTAATCCTTAAAGCTGGCCCCTTCTTGAATCTCGGCTGAGCTGCACCGTGTTAGCCTCGTTCTCGTTACTGTTTATATTGAAATAATGAAGGCAATTTTCTTTGGGCTTAGTGTACAATTCTGGTTGTTTTTCCCTAATTAGTACTAATTAGTGAGACTCAACTTCAGCCCAGGCTGTGTTCCAAGGAAGGATCGCAGCCTCCACAGTACGGGCGTCCAAGTTAATTTATCTGTAATGATACAGTAGACAATACAAGTAAAGCCAGTTTGGGGCTGGTGAACTTAGAACCTCTAACCGCTCAGAGACAAGCGTCTTGGATAAACGGTGGTGGAGTGCATGACTCCGAGCAAACACATTTCCCAGCCCCTCCATGCGGCCTCTGAGAACCACTATTCTGGTCTTCCTTTTGTCTTTCGGAGCGACTCCTAGCCCCTAAGGGGGCAGGATCAGAATCCTTTCTAGCATTGGGAGCCTGGCACTGTTTACCACCTGAGTGATCCGAATGGTGGCCTCACTGAGCCTTGGCAGGATGGGTCGGGGGGAGCAACAGTGAACGTTTCTGGAGGGCTGACTTGGGCTCTGCGCTCCGAGCCCCCTTCATTACTTCTTTAACTCTTGCAATGCGGCTTTAAGACAGGTACCACTCTAACATCCATTTTCTTCCCAAGGGAATGGGTTTCTAGAGGACAGATGGCTCTCTTGAGGCCAAATGTTCGTTCTGTGAAGACACAGAAGCCAGGGGCTCTGCCCCTAGAGCCCACCTCTCAGCCAGCATCTTCTCACCCCTGGGAGCGCTGAATGAGGCTGGCTGCTGAGTGTTTTGTAAAGTCCTTGGAAAGGTTGTAGTCCCCCAAAAGAGAGGTGGTGGTTCCAGGTGTTGGGCGAGGCTGGAGGCAGGAGGAGGACTTGAAGGGCTGCTGGTCCCGTACCGTCCGGCCAGCCCTGGTTTTTGGCTCCAACACAGACCCCAAAGGGGCTCCTCTTCTCCTGGTTCAGCTCATCTCGTCACTCTCCGTTTCTAACCACACATTTAAAACTTCGTTCCTCAACGGGCACAGCCCTGCTTCGTTGTTCTTTTCCTTTTCCACTGGGTTCCATCCAGGCGGCTTGGGAGAATGACCTAGTGGTTCTCAGGACTGCTCATCCTTCCTTCTGAAGGAAACCAGATGATTTCCAAGCCAGGCATAAGATAAGCAGTGTGCAGTCACCAACTGTGCCCAAAGAAAAGGAGACAAACATAGAACACATTGTTTTTCTTTAGAATAACTCTTCAGAATTCACTGGAGCTGGACTTGAACTTCATTTGGAAAGAATGAATAGAGCCTCAAGAAAGAGTTCTCTGAGATCTCCCCAGATCTAAGACCTTACAGTGCTGTGATTTAGCTTATTTTTTATTTTAATTCCAGTGTAGTTAGCATAGAGTGTTATTAGTTTAGGTATGCAATATAGTAATTCATCACTTCCGTGTGTCACCTGGCACTCATGATGACAAGGGCATGCCTTAATCCCCATCCCTTGTTTCTCCCATCTCCCCACCCCATCTGCCTTCTGGGAACCATCAGTTTGTTTTCTGTAGCTCAGAGTTTGTTTCTTGGTTTGTCTCTCTTTTCCTATGTTTGTCTTGTTTCTTGAATTCCACATAGGATTAAGATCAATGGTATTTGTCTTTCTGATTTATTTCACTTAGGATTATAATCCTCGAGACCCATCCATGTTATTGCAAATGGCAAGATTTCATTGTTCTTATGGCTGAGTAATATTCCTCTGTGTGTGTGTGTGTGTGTGTATCTTCTTTATCCACTCATCCATCGATGGACACTTGGGCTGATTCCATAGTTAGGCTATTGTAAATAATGCTGCTGTAAACATAGGGGGGCATGTAGCTCTTAGTATTTTTGTATTTTGGGGGCAAATACCCAATAGTGTGATTACTGGATCATAGGGTAGCTCTATTTTTATTTTTTGAGGAACCTCCATACTGTTTTCCACGGAGATTGCACCAGTTTGTATTCCCACCAACAGTTCGAGAAGCTTCCTTTTTCTGCGCACCCTTGCCAACACTTGTTGCTGCTTGTATTTTTTTAGCCATCCTGACAGGTTGAGGTGACATTTCATTGCTGTTTTGATTTGCAGTTTCCTGATGCTGAGGGATGTTGAGCATCTTTTCATGTGTCTGTTGGCCATCTGGATGTCCTTTTAGGAGAAATGCCTGCTCACATCTTCTGCCCATTTTTTAATGAGATTACTTGGTTTTTGGGGGTGTTGAAGTTTATTTTTTAAATAAAATATTCTAACAATTAACAAACTAAGTGAAAAGAGACAATTAACCTTTTGGTCTTCATAATAAAAGTATGTTGATTTCATCAGATCTCTATTTGATTACAACATTGCATAATTAAGGAATTAGAAACATTATTCTCATGGCAGGGGGACATTTTCTTACAGTTCTGTGAAGTGGAATAAAGATGGAAACGGGAGCTTTCTCAAACTGAGTGTGGGTAGGATGCTTTGGTAATTGGGTCCATGTGTGGTCTCCATGGTGGCCGGCCCTGAATTCACATCTCTAGCTCTGCTCTTTGTCTTGTGCTCTAAGCTTTTCTAACTGTATCTTGGCAGCCCCGGCTAATACCTACTGGCATGTCATGCTTAATACGTCCAGAATGAGCTCCAATTTCACTTTCAGAGCTGGTTCTCCTCCGGACTTAATGCTGTGCCATTCATTTGATGCCATCTTTAATGACAGCTCTTGGACCTGTCCAAGTCCCCTCAGTTCCCTTTTTCTTTTGGCCTCTGCTTCTGAGCTTAGACATCTCCCCTTACATCAAGTGGGTCACTAACTCCCGTTGCTTTGTTCTGATTCATTTTTATTTTATTTTCATTTTGCGTTGTAGGAGGATCTCTTGCCTTCTTAATAAGCAGGCGCACACTAAATGCTAGTGAATGAATATAAATGAATGAATAAAAATTAAGGCCACCAAAGAGCGCAAAAGGTTTCTGGGATTTATAATGGTACCAGGTCCTTTCAATTGTTTTCGTTTCTTTTCCAAGGAGAAACTACTGCCTATCTCTCAATCTGAAAGCTAGACAGACATTTAATATCTCTTAAAGCAGCAATGTGACTTTTGTTCCATATCTTAATGTGTTGTTTTAAAAACTACAGCCGATGCAGTGAATAACGCAGCTGGCTTTGGGTTCAGCGGAGTGGATAAGGATGGGAATTTCTGTTGGGATCTGCTTTCTAACCTAAACATCTGGAAAATCGAGGTGAGTCTATTACACTTTTGAATTAAGCTCCCATGGGGAATAAAGCAAATGGTTTGCTTTCAGTGGTATCCCTGTGAGCTCTTCCTCAGAGTGTCCAAGGGAAAACGATCGGGGCATTCCAGGTCCAGCAGGCTCCTAGACGTTCTGCGTCTTAGAATTTTTTCCCATCTTTTTACAGATACCCACTTTCTTGACAGTTGTAAAGGTTCAAAGCATGACATGCGGAAATCTGTAAAAGAGCCAGGAAAAGCTTTCTGTGGTTTACATTCCTGTTCTCTCAACTAGAAAGTACAAATGTCATTTTCTCTTGTTTTGCGGTCTTTCTTCAGTCAGGAGTACGGATGGGAAGCTCCTGTATTTAGATTTTGAATATTACAAACATTCTCTGTGGTCCCTTTTAAAACATTTCTAATCCAACTGCTTTTAAGAAGAACAGCCATGGCACATAGCTTTTAGGCCACTGGAATCCATGTGGTTTTTATCTTTCGTTGGCTTTGTTCTTGGACCACACCTCTGAAGATGAGGACATCTTCAGAGGTGGGCTTTTTGGGCACATCATTCTTGGTTTTCCTGGCATTGTGAGCAGAATGGAAGGCTCCGTCTTTGACCCGTTCCTCCTTGCTGCTGGGTGGGAGTAAGGACAAGGTTCTCAACTTACAGAAGGACTGATTCTCTAGCCAGGTGACTCAGATGTGCTGTTGGTCGTGGTTTTCCCCCACCACAGGGCAGGCGGGTTGCCACTGGGGAGTGAGCAGGAGGGGAATGTACATTTAGAGCAAGAAACCAGGAATGTGGAGACTGACCACCTGCTTCCCGCTAGATGGACGCTTGGCCAGAAGGAGACATGGCAGATGTTCTCCCCCTTCTTGATGCCTGACTTGTTTCTTCATCTTAACTGGCTTAAACCAAGTTGCAGTCTCCGGAACCATTTCTCATTTTTGGAAAAGCAGTGTAGATAATCTGCAAGGTTCTCCTTTCTATACAGATGACGATCCGAGGCAGTCCAAATGTGTTATGACTTCGCTCCCTTTTCCCACTGAAACTTTCTCTTCCTCAAAAGTCTTGGATCACTGCTGGCTGCCTCGGAGCGCTGTGGATACTTGTACTTTCCAGAGGCTCCCTTTTGCCTTTGGCTGCCCACCAGTACACCAAGACACAGTCCTTTCACTGTGGGATATGGTCTGGGCAAAGGGCTAAGCTATGAAGTTATATCCTTATTACTAAGGAAAACTAGATGGGGAGTTTGCATATTTGGTAAAGGTCATAGCAAAGAGCTAAGAAAAACCAAGGAAATCTGATTTAGCTAAGGTACATTGAAGCTGTGCATATAACATTAGCCAGCAGACATAAATAACACCCTCTGGCTTTTGAAATAAAAAGTCATAATACAATATCTAGCCTCTATCTAGCTCCATCCATCCATCCATCCATCCATCCATCCATCCATCCATCATCATCTCCTCTCTCCTCCTCTCCAAACATACTGTGTTAGGCCAGTCAGTGTGTGGGCTAGGATTTTCTTATGGTTGAAATAGAAAAAAGTGGCACTTCCACCTTTATTAGAAATTCCAGTTCTTGAATGTTTGCTTTATGCTTTCTAATACCAGCCTTTGATAAGACCTTTTTTAAAGAAAAATTTTAATTAATTAACATTTATTTAATGAGAAAAACCACTTGATGGCTTATTTTAGAATCTCTCTTCTTTGGTACCTGTATCATTGCCAGTTGGGTGATGTTTTCTTTTTGTTTTGTACTGAGTCCCCTTCATGCATGAAATCGCTCACTATTCTAATATTCTAAATATTAGAATTCTAATTGTTGTATTCTAAATACAACTGGAAACATTTGAACCTGAGTGGCTATTTGTAGAATAAGTTCACAAGATAGACCTTAGTTTATAGACGGCTACATAGCGAATGATGACAATTTCAGGCTGTCTCCAGAAAGGCCCTAAATTGACACAATCAAACTTTTCCTGCGGTGAAACCTCTTTGAGACTGTTTAGTTTTAAAACTCAGATGACTTAAAAAAAAAATTTTTTTTTAAACCAGAGTGGAAGAAGAACCTACACGGCATTCCTGCCGTCTTCCTATAACTTGAAAATAAATTTTGAGGGAAATGAAGACTTTGCAAGCCAAGTTCTGGTGCAAAGTCAATCTTACAAATACCGGAAAATTTTACTGTGTAGGATGGAACAGCTGATTTACTCTTGACGGAGGAGTCTCCGTTGAAATAGCACATCTCTGGCTGCCAGGGAAATTCTGGGGATGACTTTCCATTCCTTGGGGTATTTTTAAAGCTAATGATAGGTGTTATTTTCTTCTTTCTAGACCGCCACAAGTTTCAAAATGTACTTAGAAAACTGGAATATTCAGACAGCGACTTGGCTAAAACGGTAAGGAAAATACAAATGACCTCATCCCTCATGGCACTGCGATAGGTTTAGATGGAAGTCACCAGATGACCGGCTGCTCTGCCAGCCATGATGCGGTCACCCAACACTTTTGTTGTGTATGAACGTCTATGCCCTGGAAGTGGAAAAGTAGGAAAGGGGTGATGTAAGGCGGTCACAGTGCAGTGTATTTATTTTACCGAATCTCTTCATAGTGCTGTTCCTGGGTATCAGCCACTCACTTCCTATTCATAGCAATCCCACGAGAGGTTGATAGTCAGCCCCACTTTACAGATGAGGAAAATGAAACACAGAGAGGTTAGGTCACTTGCCCAGAGTCGCATAGACGATGACGACTAGAGAAGAGCCCCAACAGACCGTCTCCAGGGCCGGGCTCTTAAACCTCTGTGTTGTGCCCCCTCTTACCTAGAGGGGGGAACATTGCTCAGACGTCAAGCAGGGTCAATGTCAGCAGCAAATCACTGATGATCTCCATTTACACCGAGCATTAGAGGCTTTGTGGTACCCCAGACAGTTATGCTTTTTCACTTTGTGTTTTTTGTTCATGTTTCTGTCCTTTTGTTTCTCTACACATTCCAAAATTGGAAACCTCACTTAATATAGAACTAGTAATATGCTATCCTCGAAGCAGCAAACTCTAGCTCCTGTGTATTCCTATCTTATGAGTGCAGGGAGAGTATGAAACTATCAGGCTGGAGATCCTGTTTTTTGATCCATAGCGTTTTTCACAGGTCACAACGTGGGGGTAAGACAAGGTATAGTAACAACTCCAAAGTGAGCTCATGGTCTGTCATCTGAAGGTTGATCTGGACATGCGATTTTGGGAAATTTGCACCTATTATTGCTATTAATTTTGTCAATACTTTTTTATTTTTAAAGCTTTTATTTGACAGAGAGCAAAAGAGCACAAGCAGGAGGAGTAACAGAGAGGGAGGGGGAGAGAAGCAGGTTCTTGCTGAGCAGGGAGCCCACTGCAGGACTTGATCCCAGGACCCTGGGATCATGACCTGAGCTGGAGGCAGATGTTTAACTGACTGAGCTACCCAGGAGCCCTGTATTTTGACAATAATTTTAGCCTAAAACTCTATTTCTGTATATTAGGTAATCCAGTGTACCAAGGATAGGTTTAGATGGAAGTCACCATCTCCATTAGGAGTTTATGTTCTAAGATGACTGAACATACATGAGCACATAATAAATGAATAAACTATTAAAAAATCATTTTAGAAAATGAAATATCTTATTTGTACTAACAATAAAGAGTGTAAGAAACAAATACCTGGGCAAACTACCCCGTTTTAAAGAAACATTGCAAGGGGCATCCCAGTCCTGTGTTTCTCCCCCCAGATGCATTCTCTTTCTTTGTATGAAAAGGGAGCCATAATCTCCAGTCTGAGTTCAGATCGGTTACTTTTGACAACCCATACAGAGCTGCATTGGTGTTTACTATTTGAATTCCTATTTTATTTTGTATTTGGGTCCTCTTGTTTACTAAACCACATATTGCCATTGGCGATTTGTAGATTGAATTTAATAAACAACCAAGGGTCAAAGATCTTCATGTTATCTGCAGACAACTTCCAAACCCTCACAGTATCACTTTTTAAAGCAAATTCATGGATTGAAATCCTGTGGACACTGTAAGATCTGAAAAGTCATGTAGCTAACACACTGATTTTGTGCTAGAGTCATTGCCAAGAGAGAGGAAAACGTTTGCTGTGTTGGCTAGTTTGGTGGCAAAGGGGTCATGTTGGAAAGATGAATTAATTTTGATTAGATGAGGATATCTGCTTCTAAAGATGCTATCTGGATAAAAATTTTTAGTGCCAGTGGCACTTAACCATAAGTATTCCTGATAGATTAGGGTATTGGTGGAATAAGGTTCTATAAGGCATAGAGTGACCACTTGGACTTTTTTAGATATAATTGGATTTAAATAATTAAATATTATTAGATAGATTTATATAATTTATTCGATATAGTATGATGATGTCTAGATCATTTAGTTCCATGCAGATCAAAGGTTGAAACTTCATATTCCTTTCCCCAAATGATTGGACTTTAATGGCCTGTCTGGTAGCATTCATAGCATTCAGGACATGGAGTTCAGGCTGCTGGGATTGTATTGGAAGTCCCTGACAGGCAATTGATCAAATGATTTTTGGATGGTCTGAAGACGCAAGCATAGGTAGACGCTTCTGGTCTGACCCGTAACTCGTGCCCTCCTCTCTCCATAGAGTATGCTATGAACGGGTTCCTTGGTACCCCACGGTGCTAACCTTCATCTTGTCTGCCCTGTGGCATGGTGTCTATCCTGGATACTATTTTACCTTCTTAACTGGAATTCTCGTCACAGTAGCAGCTAGAACGGTAAGCTTCTTTTGGTTGTAGGAGCTTTTCCTTAATCATCTGATGCCTCTATTCACCATTAGAGAAATACTTTGATATATAGAAATTGTGGGCCATAAAATGAACTATTTACATGTTATTTATAGATGGTGTTTGCAAAACAAAAGGAATTTTAGGGGTAATGAATGTGTAATACCTTAAAAAGATGAAAACTTTTTTAAAAAGAGAGCATGTGAGCGCGTGAGTGGGGGTGGGGGGGTAGAGGGAGAAGGACAAGCAGACTCTGTGCTAAGCATGGAGCCTAACTTGGGGCTTGATCCCACAACCCTGAGATCATGACCTGAGCCGAAACCAAGAGTTGGATGTTCAGCTGACTGACCCACCCAGGGACCGATCTCTTTAGAGGCTGAGAATATTTTTAATCATTAAACAGAAAAGTCTGCCGATTACAGGTGAAGATTAGTAATTGGGGTTCTATAGGCTTCATTTTTCTTATAGTCCTCTTAATTTCTTAGTTCATTAGCCTAAGTTTAGAAATAATTCACAGTCTGTGCAGACGGTAAACTTGTAATCATTGGAACTGTGTTGTCAGAGATTGCTCTAACTTTTCATGCTCTCAGGCCTGAGAGGCCAGTAAATGTGTGTAAAATTCTTTGTGAATTTTATAAATTTGGTTCTCTAGGTTTTTGAGGTAGCCTTCAGTTTGTCCTAGAGTGTTCCTATCATCTGCTGGGTATAGAGTAGGATGATAAAGACATAAAAGATATGCCTACCCTTAAAGAACGAGATGAGCATGAATGTAAGAAATTGTAGCTCAGCCCATTCTGATTGTCCAATAGGGTTTTGTATTTGATTTAGTCACAATTTGAAAATGATCATGGCTTTCCTTATTCAGATGCCAGGAATTTTTAATGACATTTTCAAACTCTATTTTGGGGGTGAATTTAGGAGCTCCAACAGAGCTATTCACTCATTCTTTAATTCATGTATTCTATGACTATTTCTGGAGCCCGCCTATGTGCCAGTTTAGGTTCTAGGCACTGTGATACCCCAGTGAACAAGAATCCCTTCCCAGCGGAATTCTTGTTTTAGTTAGGTGAACGTTTGCTGGAATATATGTGTGAACAAGAATGATAACTGTTTACAACTTATGCTGATCAGTGTACTTTTCGAATAAAGTATGTATTGTACATGGGAAACAGAACACATTTTCTCTTCTGCCATTCATCTACCTACTTAGATTATAAAAGTAAAGAACAGATGGCTGGGACACACTAAAACAAGGACGAGAATTTTAATATATCCAGAGTATTATTCCTGAAGATGTCTTTAGCTCTGTGATCTCAGCTGGTATAAAAGCATTGATTTATATCAAGCCTTTCTTTTGGATGGCCTGGAAATATTTTTTGCAAATGAGTTAGGTAGAGGGTAGAGAGGGTTGATAGAACAGGCTTCCCAGGAGAACGAACTCAGTAATAAAATGTCTTACAGGCTTTCTGATACCACTCATGCATTCCCACTGGAGGGAGCCTCTGGCTCTCTCTTGAACTTGGGGCCAAGAAGTTTTTAACCTACCTCAGAGCATGCCATTGTTTTAGCTGTGCCTTTGATTCTTGGATCTGGGAATTAGGTTTCTTTCTGGAGGCCCATCTAGTCCCATATGTCAAAAGACCTACAAATTAATTATGGGAAAGCGAAATTTTCCATAATTAAAATTGTATCAGATTAATGTTTGCTGACATGGAATAAGATTTTTGATGCATTACTAAGTGGAAAAAAAAAAAGGCTAGAAAATCCATGCCATCAGTGAAAATACAAATATGGGTATGTATGAGTAGAGAAAGGCTTGGAAGGTTATGTGCCAAGTTTATAAACTGCTTTTTCTGAGGAGAGGTCCAAAAAATAAATTTTTTGGCTTAGTTCTTTGGACATAAGTATTTTTATAATAATAATAAAAACCATAATGGTACTTTGGATCACCTGTATTCCTGAAGTATACGGCCTACGTGCACAAAATAAAAGTTTTTATTTTTCATACCCACCCCCCACCCCCGGTTTTGCCTTCCTTGACTTGCAGGTGAGGAACAATTTCCACCATTACTTCCGTTCCTCAAAAGCCCTCCAGGGCGCATATGATGTGGTCACCTGGGCGGTCACTCAGCTGGCAGTCTCTTACACCGTCGCACCCTTCGTCATGTTGGCTGTGGAGCCAACCATCAGCTTATACAAGTGAGTTTCCATTGTTCTCGGGGGCTGTGTTTGACTTGGGGGTTGGTGAACTGGATCCCTCCGTGTTAAGAGCTTCTAAATCCAGCTTCGACGTGAAAATGTCCATAGACAGCTTCGAGAGGAGTTGCTTATCTGAGGGATCCCAGCAGACACCCAGCAGTACCCCTGAGCGAAGCTGGTGGTGGGCAACCCTATGGATATTCCTGACATAATGAAGGGACGCTAGGACCATGAATTTTGAAGGGCTACGTCTGGATTATAAGCTCAAGAGGGTGAATGTGCTTTCCTTGCTGCTTCTTCCCAGGGTCAGGCTATGTTGGAGTGTCAGGGGGCATCCTGAGCGCAGGACAGAGGCAGGTAGCAGCTGGTGTTCACATGAGGAATTTATGGTGTGAGCTGGGGGTGGGGGGTGGAGGGGAAGAGACAGACCAGACCGGAGATGCCAGGCCTTTACAGTCAACCCCCAGGGGTCCTGAGGAACTCTCAACCTATTCTCTCGCTTGCTTTTGCCATTTCACTGAGGTTGATAGAGTGTGTTTCTACTATTGCCAAGTGGTTGTGTGACCTGGGGCAAGTGATGACGCTCTTACCTGGCTTTTCTCACCTACAAGTGAGGTTAAGAGTAGACTCAGTCACAAAGTGCCCTTTTAGGATTGAAATGAGGGAAACGTGCAAAGGGCTCAGCCTAGTCCCTGGCGTACGGTCTGTACTCGGTGGGCACGGACTTGTGTGCACTGACTGAGAGCTTGCCCCGGCCTTTGTAGGTTACTCTGAAGTCCTTGCTCTGCTTTAAAACCGAACAACACAAACAGGCCCTACTCCTCAGTGGGGGTGTTTCCTCGTATTGTCCCACGGGTCAGAAACGATCAGAGCGGCGTTTCCTACTCAATACACAGATAGCAAGGTCTAGAAGTAGAGAGATTGTTTCTCCCCCCACCAGGTTATAGGAAAAGAAGGTGGAGGGAAGTATGTATTTCTAGGGAAGTCTGTTTCCGTACCACCACGTAGCTCGTAGGAGTTATGTCAGTATGACGTGGAAGCTGAGCTGGTTTATGCACAGATGTTTCTAGACAGGGGATGCCAGAATAGCCGGAAGAATTCTAGTCTCCAGCAACGGGAGCTCAGAGTGTAGCTGCTACAGAGGGAGGAGCACGAACCCTTTGAGCTCTGGAGTAAGAACATTGAAATTGAGCTCCCTCTTCGGAGAGAAATCCCCCCTGTAAATACCCCCCGCTTCACTGAGCTCCCTCTGCTGAGAGATAGCCCCCCTGTCACTATCTGAGAGATATCCCCCCTCTCCATACCCTCTTTTCACGGAGCTCCCTCTTCTGATGATATCTCCCATCAGTACCTCCCTTCACTGAGCTCCCTCTTCTGAGAGATATGACCCATACAACTCTCAGAGAGCTATCCTATCTGAACCCCCCCCATTCACCGAGCTCCCTTTCCTGATATCCCCCGTAAGTAACCCCCTTCACTGAGCTCCCTCTTCTGAGGGATGTCCCCCCTCTCCATACCCTCCCTTCACTATATCATATTTCTTACATATAAGAAATTCTTATATATAAGAATTTATAATTTATATATGTAAGAACTATAGACTTTACAGATATATTAGATAGCCCCCCATACCCTCCCTTGTCACTCCTCAACCTTAACTGAGCTGTTTGTTTTTTTTTTAAAGATTTTATTTGTTTATTTGACAGAGATCACAAGTAGGCAGAGAGAGAGGAGGAAGCAGGCTCCCCACTGAGCAGAGAGCCCGATGCAGGGCTCCATCCCAGGACTCTGGGATCATGACCTGAGCTGAAGGCAGAGGCTTTAACCACTGAGCCACCCAGGTGCCCCTGAGCTGCCTCTTCTAAGAGCTATCCCCCCTCTTCCTAACCTCCCTCTTCTAGAGATATCCCCACTGTCAGTACCCCTCTTCTGAGAGATTCACTGAGATCCCTCTTCTGAGAGATTTTCCTTTTGTCACTACCTTCCCCTTCACTGAGCTCCCTAAGAGATAGCCCCCCTCTCCCTACTCTTCCTTCACTGAGCTGCTGCTTCTGAGAGATATCCCCTTGTTACTACCCCCTTCACGAGCTCCCTCTTCTGAGAGATATGTCCCCTGTCACTACTCCCCTTTCACTAAGCACCATCTTCTCAGAGATATCCCCCTGTCAATACCCCCCGATTCACTGAGCTCCCTCTTCAGAGATAACCCCCTCAGTATTTCCCTTCACTGAGCTTCCTCTACTGAGTGATTTCCCCTTTGTCACTACACTCCCTTTCACTGGGCTCCCTCTTCTGAGAGATATCCCCCTTCACTGAGCTCCCTCTAAGAGAGAGATCCCCCATCTAAATACCAACCCTCACTGAACTCCCTCATCTGAAAGTGATCCTCCTGTCACTACCCCGCCTTCACTGAGTTCCCTCTTCTGAGAGGTATCCCCCTGTCACTAACCCCCTTCACCAAGCTCCCTCTTCTGAGAGATATCCTCCCTGTTAGTAACCTCCCTTCACGGAGCTCTCTCTTCTGAAATACACTTCCTTATCAGTACCCCCTCTTTACTGAGCTCCCTCTTCTGAGTGATATCCCCCCGCTCCATACCTTCCCTTCACTATATCAGATATTTCTTATATATTTTTTATTTATATATATGAGAATTTCTTATATAATAAGAATTATGGACTTCTCTATACAGATACATCAGATACCCCCCATACCCTCCTTTTCACTACTCAATCTTAACTGAGCTCCCTCTTCTCCCTCCCCCCTGTAACTACCCCCCCTTCACTGAGCCCTCTCTTCTGAGAGATACCCCCTCTCAGTACTTCCCCTTCATTAACCTACCTCTTCTGAGATACTTCCCTGTGAGTAACCCCCTTCACTGAGCTGTCTTTCCTGAAAGATATCGCCCTTGTGAGTATCCCTTCGTTGAGCTCCCTCTTCTGAAGAGATATCCCCCCGTCACTGAGAGATATGCCACATATCCTTACCCTCCCTTCACTGAGCTCCCACTTCTGAGAGATAGCCCCACTCTCCCTACCCTCCCTTCACTGAGCTCCTTTTTCAGAGAGATATGCCCCGTCAGTACCCCCGTTTCACTGAGGTCCCTCTTCTGATATCCCCCCCCATCATTACCCTCACTTCACTAAGCTCTGTCTTCTGAGAGATCCTCCCTGTCAGTACTCTCCCTTACCAGAGCTCCCTCTTCTGAAATACTTTCGTCAGTACCGCCCCTTCACAGAGCTCCTTCTTTTGATATCTCCAGTCATTACCCGCTTCATTGAGCTCCCTCTTCTGAGAGATATTCCTCTGTCACTACCTCCCCGGCACTGAGCTCTGTCTTCTGATATCCCCCCTCTCCCTACCCTCCCTTCACTGATCTCCCTCTTCTGAAAGATATCCCCCCTGTCACTAACCCCCCTCACTGAGCTCCCTCCTCTGAGAGGTATTGCCCTGGTCAGTACCCCTGCTTCACTGAGCTCCCTCTTCTGAGAGATTTCCCCTTTCTTACTACCCTCCCCTTCACTGATCTCCCTCTTCTGAGAGATACCCTCCACTCCCTACCCTCCCTTCACTGAGGTCCCTCTTCTGAGTGATTTCCCTTTGTCAATACCCCCCTTCAATGAGTTCCCTCTTCTGAGATACTCCCCTGTCAGTAGCCCCCTTCACTGAGCTCTCTCTCCTGAGAGATATCCCCCTCCATACCCTCCTCCATACCCTCGCTTCACTGAGTTCCCTCTTCTGAGAGATATCCCCACTTAGTACCCCCATTCACTGAGCTCCCTTCCTGAGTGATAACCCCTGTGTGAGTACCCCTCCTTCACTGAACTCCCTCTTCTGAAAGATATCCCCCTTGTCGGTACCCTCCCTTCGCTGAGCTCCCTCTTCTGAGATATAATCTCCTTGTCAGTACCCTCTCTTCACTGTGCTCCCTCTTCTGAGAGAGATTCTCCTGTCACTATACCCCCTTCACTAAACTCCCTCTTCTGAGTGATACCCCCTGTCAGTACCCCCTTCACTGAGCTCCCTTTCCTGAGATACAGCCCCCTCTCCATACCCTTCCTTCACTGAGCTCGCTCTGCTGAGAGATATCCCCCCGTCAGTACCCTCCCTTTACTGAGCTCCCTCTTTGAGAGATATCCTCCCTATTCATAATGAGCTCCTTCTTCTGAAAGACATCCCCCCTGTTACTACCTTCCTTTCACTGAGCTCCTTCTTCTGGGAGAAATCTCCCTGCACTACCCCCTTTCACCGAGTCCCTCTTTTGGGAGATGGCCTCCCTGTCAGTACACAGGCTCGATATGTTCCTTCTTCTGAGAGCTCTCACCCCTCTCCGTAACCCCCTTCCCTGAGCTCCCTCTTCTGAGAGATATTCCCCCTCTCCCTACCCTCCTTTCACTAAACTCCTTCTGAGAAATATACCCCCTCTCAGTACCCTCCCTTCACTGAGCTCCCTCTTCTGAGAGAGATCCTCTCTGTCAGTACCCAAATTCACTATGCTCCTCCTTCTGAGAGCTAACTCCCCTCTACGTAACCCTTGTCACTGTGCTCCCTCTCAGAGATAAATTCCCCCTCTGACTAACCCTCTTCACTGAGCTCCCTCTTCTGAGACATAACCCCTCATCACTATCTGCCTTCACTGAGCTCCTTCCTCTGATAGATATCCCCTCTCTCCCTACCCTCCTTTCACTGAGCTCCCTCTTCTGAGAGATATCCCACCTGCAATAACACCCTTTCATCGAGCCTCCTCTTCAGAGATATCCCCCATGTCAGTACCCTCCCTTCATTGATCTCCCTCTTCTGAGAGATATCCCCCTCTCAGTACCGCCCTTCACCAAGTTCCCTTTTCTGATACCCCCAACCCCCATCAGTAACCCCCTTCACTGAGCTCTTTTACCTGAAAGATGTCCCCCTGTGAGTACCCTCCCTTCACTGAGCTATCTCTCCTGAGAGATATCCCCCCTCCCTACCCTGTCTTCACTGAGCTCCCTTTCCTGAGTGATTACCCCCATGTGAGTACCCCCGACTTCGCTGAGCTCCTCTTCTGAGAGATATTCACCCTGTCAGTACACCCCTTCACTGAGCCTATTCTATTGAGAGATATCCCCCTGTCAGTACCTTCTGTCACTGAGCTCCCTCTTCTGAGAAATAACTTCCTTGTCATTAACCCTCCATTCATGTTGCTCCCTCTTCTGAGATACCCCCACATCAGTACCCCCATTTCACTGAGCTCCCTCTTCTGAGAGATATCCACTCCCGTCACTCTCTGAGAAATATCACCCCTCTCAGTACCCTCCCTTCATGGAGCTCCCTCTTCTTTTGGTAACCCCAGTCATTATCCCCCCTTCACTGAACTCCTCCTCCTTTGAGATATCCCCAGGTTAGTACCCTTCTGAGATATATCTGTCTTCTGAGAGATATCCCTCCTGTTAGTAACCCCCCTTCACGGAGCTCCATCTTCTGATAGATATCCCCTTGATACTACACCCCTTCACTGGGCTTCCTGTTCTGGTAGATATCCCTCCTGTCCATACCCTCCCTTCACTGTTTCAGATACTTGTTATATATAAGAAATTCTTATATATATAAGTTAAAAATACTTATATATAAGAAATTATAGACTTCACTATACAGATACATCACATATCCCCCCTCTCCATACCCTCCCTGTCACTACTCAACCTTCACTGAGCCCCCTCTTGAGGGATATCCCCTCTATCACTACCTCTTCTGAGAGATATCCCCCCATGAGTACCCTCCCTTTATTGAGCTCCCTCTTTGAGAGATATCCCCCCTATTCATAACCCTGCTTCACTGAGCTCCTCCTTCTGAAAGATATCCCCCCTGTTAGTACCTTCCTTTCACTGACCCTGTTTCACTGAGCTCCCACTTTTGAGACATATCTTCCCTTTCAGTACACGCACTCAGTACGTTCCTTCTTCTGAGAGCTAACCCCCCTCATGAAGCTCCCTATTGAAGATATTCCCCTTCTGAGTAACGTTATTCACTGACCTCCCTCTTCTGAGAGATATCACCCCTGTCAGTAACTCTGTTCACTGAGCTCCCTCTTCTGAGAGATATCCCCCCTCTCCCTACCCTCCCTTAACTGAGCTCCCACTTCTGGGAATATACCATCTATCAGAACCCCCTATCACTGAGCTCCCTTTCCTGAGAGATTTTACCTTTGTCACTACCCTTTCCTTCAATGAGCTCCCTCTTCTGAGAGATCTCCCCCTACTCCCTACCCTCCCTTTTCTGAGATATACACCCCTCTTAGTAACCCCCTTTCCCTGAGCTTCCTCTCCTGAGATACCACCCCCCATCAGTAACCCCCTTCACTGAGCTCTCTTTCCTGAAAGCTATCCCCCTGTGAGTACCCTCCCTTCACTGATCTCCCTCTTCTGAGAGATATACCCCCTTCTCCCTAACCTCTTTTCACTGAGCTGCTGCTTCTGAGAGATAACCCCCTGTCACTACCCCCTTCATTAAACTCCTTCTGAGAGACATCCCCGGGTTAGTACCCCCTTCACTGAGCTCCGTCTTCTGATAGATACCCTGCACGTTACTACCCCCCTTCACTGGACTTCCTCTTTTGAGAGATATCCCTCCTGTCCATACCCTCCCTTCACTGTTTCAGATACTTGTTATATATAAGAAATTCTTATATATATAAATTAAAATTCTTATATATAAGAAATTATAGACTTTGAGGGATATTCCCCTCTATCACTACCTCTTCTTCACTGAACTCCCTCTACTGAGATATCCATCTCTGTACCCCCCTTCAGTGAGCTCCTTCATTTGAGAGGTATTACCTTGTTATCCCCTTGTTATTACCCCCTTCCCTGAGCTCCCTCTTCTGAGAGGTATCACTCTGTCAGGAGCCCTGCTTCACTGAGTTCCCTCTTGTGAGAGATTTTCCCTTTGTCACTACCTTCCCCTTCACTATCTCCCGCTTCTGAGAGATATTCCCCTGTCACTATACCCCCTTCACTGAGGTCCCTCTTCTGAGTGATAGCCCCCATGTCAGTAACTTCCTTCAGTGAGCTCCCTCTTCTGAGACACTCCCCTGTCAGTAACCCCCTTCACTGAGCTCCCTTTCCTGAATGATACCCCCCCTCTCCATGCCATCCGTTCACTGAGCTCCTTCCTCTGGGAGATCTCTGCCTGTACTACCCCCCTTTCCCTTACCTCCCTCTTTTGAGAGAGATCCTCCCGGTCAGTACACACACTCCTTATGCTCCTACTTCTGAGAGCCAAACCCCCTCTCTGTAGCCCTTGTCACTGGCTCCCTGCTAGAGATATTCCCACTCTGAGTTATCCCCTTCACTGAGCTCCCTCTTCTGAGAGTTATCCCTCCTCTCCCTACCCTCCTTTCACTGAGCCCCCACCTCTGAGGGTTACTCCCCTTGTCAGTAGCCTCCCTTCATGAGCTCCCTCTTCTGAGAGATCTCCCCTCTCAGTACCCCGTTCCACTGAGCTCCCTCATTTGAGAGGTGGTCCCTGCCCCCCACCTGCTCTGCCCTGGCTCTCAGCTGGCTTTCCCCCTCCATGCTCACCCTGAGGGCAGGCCCCTTCACACACAGCCCATCTTCTTGCCCCTGAATCTGTGACCTCCAGCCAATATTCACCCTTTCTAGTCTACATTTTAACATTGAGCTGGTTTTGTTAGCGCTCTTGCTAGCAAGTCGTACCTCTCTATGCCCCAGTATTCTAAGTGCGTGATACTGCTGAGTGGGTGACTTTTTTTTTTCACGTGGTAGCAGAAACTCAATACCGTTTCATACCTTATGTTTGCTGGGCACCGTTCTAGAAGCTGGTGAGAACGTAGTGAGACTAAAAGAGACATCAGTCAGTCCTGGTCCCACGGAGAGGCTAGTTTGATTAAGGAGACAGGCATTAATGGACCAATTTTAACTACTCACTGAAATTGTTCTCTGAGTAAATGGTACAAAGATCAGACTCCGACTGGCCATCCGGGGCAGCCTTGGGGTGAAAGTGGCCTTTGGGCTAAGACCTGGGCTACAGAGGAGGCATGACAATGGACACAGCGTGTGAGGTTGGGAGGGTGGGGGGGCGAGCTGGAGCACTCCCTACTGTGCTCCAGATGCAGGGAACAGCATAGACAGGCCCCTCGTGCTAGAGGAGGTCTGGCACTGAAGCCCCAAGTGCCATGAGTGTTGGCAGAGGGTAGACTCCGTGGTAACTAGCAGTGAGCTGGGGGAGAGAGAAGCAGGGGTCAGGATCCCTGTTTATCCTTGCAGGAAGTGGAAACTCAGAGTGGGTAATTGAAGAAAAAAGTGTTTTCAGCATCTCTTAAGAGAATCACTGAATCTGATGGAAGAAATGAAAATGGAATTGTCTTTTAGTGGAGGTGGGTCTGGTTACATTCCAGATGCGTTCCCCACTTGGGGCTAATTGTGTAACCAGCAGTGAATGGCAGGTGTATGCAAATCGGCTTCTCAGTCTGTCCTTCGCTGCTTAACATTTCAATTTCAGACGTGCTTTATTTTTAAACGTAGTCAGTTTTCAATCTATTGTGACTTCATAGCTTTAAATTCCTCCCTAATCTTCTTTCTTCTAAGCTGTAAGTGAGTCCCAAGTGAGCACTTCAGTGTGTTATGAAAGAACCTGTCCTCGCTCAGGATGCTGGAACTAAGTACAGACAGTGAATTCAATAACAATTTCTTACCGTTGTGGAGTCTGGGAAGTCCAGGATCAAGGCGCCCCAGATTCAGTTTCTGGTGGAAGCTCTCTTCTGGGCTTAAGGAAGGCTGCCTTCTCACCGTGCCCTCACTTGGCAGAGAGAAAGGAGAGAGAGAGACACACACACACACACACAGACAGCTTCCGCTCTGGTTTCTATTTTCTTATAAAGGCACTAATCCCATCATGGGGACCCCACCCAACCAGATTACCTCTCCAAGCTCTACTTCTCCAAATACCATCATGTTTAGTCCATAGCAGAACCTTGCTGTGAACTCGTTTTGGAAAGCAAAACTATATACGTTAAGTAGATGACCCTTAAATTCACGTGCAAGGATGTTAGAATTTGTATAGATATTTTTGTAGATAAAAAGTCCTTGAGCATGGGAACTGTGCCTTGTTCATCTGTGCATCTGGAGTACCTAGATCAGTCCGAGTGTGCTCCATAAATGTTGTTTTTCCATAATAAAAAGATAAAATAGGTCTTAAAATTTTAGAAAAATATGGCGGGTCAGAATAGGTTTCTAAACTTTGCCAGGGGTTTGAAATATTTTTCCCTTGACTCCTAAAATATTTCGCTTTAACATAATTGTTCCAATGTAGCTCTAATCACATAGGAGAGGTTATGGCAAAATGCAAGAGCAAAGTATACAGATGTGCAGGCTGAAATCTATGCCTGTTGCGAACCCTAGTTTACACCTGTTGAGCTAGTGTGTCTGTCTGTAGAATTTTTTCATTCTCTGTGTTCTGGTTTAGACAATAAATGAGTTGCTCACTTACCTGGGGCTGGTTCGATTCCGGGAGCCCCTCATGCCCACTTTTACTTTCCATGGTTTCAGTCATGGTCATTTGCTCTCCAGAGACTAATGATCCTCCTTCTGATGTATTTGGTCAGAAGGTCAGTCATAGCCCCACGCTACTAATTTAATCATCTCCCATCAACACAAGAAGGGTGAGTACAGTACCACTATACTGGATTTTGAGAGAAGAGACCACATTTTCATAGTATGTGATTATAATTGTTCTATTTCATTATTAGTTATTAATCTCGTACTGTGCCTAATTCATAAACTCTACCATAGGTAGGTACATGTAGGGCAAACATAGTATACAGTATACAGAGGGTTCAGCACTATCCACAGTTTGAGACATCCACTTGGGGGTTTTGAAACCTGTCCTCCAGCTCAGTGGGGGGAAAGTATACCCTTACCTTGTATACTTGTCTTGTTTCCCATCCCCCCGAAGTAAGATATGGGGGCTTTGCCTTTTTGTAGATCCTTGTTTAAGCTTTGTACACCCTAAGCAGTAAATGCTTATTGAGAGAATGAGTGAAGATGTGTTCCCTTCTGTTAGAAGTCTTGACTATTCTGTAGACATTTTGGGGGAAATTTAGGGAATAAGTAAATTATCAGATTCCGGGGGCGCCTGGGTGGCTCAGTGGGTTAAAGTAAATTATCGGATTCCAATGTGTCTGACCTTATGATCACAGAAGCTGAAGAATGACACATGAATCCATTGTTGGTCTTTTCCCCTCCTTTTAACATTACTTTTCCCTTGCTTTTCAAATAGCATTGGAGAAAGCCTAAGTCAGTCTTTCCAAAAGGATCTAGAACAATTGTACAAATGCAAGCTGTTTCTAATCAATTACATTTACAGATACGCCCAGTATGGTCTACTTTGTGCTCAGCATGCTGAACACATTTACGCAATAAAAGTCCCACAGACTCAAAAGCAACACTTGTTTCTTATTAGTTTGGATGAAAGCGATTTTCAGAGTTATGGAGTAAGCTTTGAAAATCTGGATTCTTCTGGCTCCTAACACACACAAGAAGAACCCCTTATGCTTGAGTACATCAGCTAAAGTGTAAGCTGTGTTTTTGTCTAGGGAACAGAATATAGGGTTTGCATTTTCCTGTATCCTCATATATTTTGAGTATTAGGGGATTCTGACTGTCTGTTGTGGGATTAATGTTCTTCGTCTGCTTCTGGCAGCAGGACAGTACTATGTGTCTGTCTGCAGACAGGCTGATGAGTTTGCTGTACCCAGTTCTGTGGCTTTGGCCCTTCTGTGGCTTGCTCACCTGCTGGAGGTTTCCGCGGTGTGGACTGAAGCCGGTCACTTGCTGGACTGCAGATGGTGTGATCACACCTATGCGACATTTCCCGTTTGTATCCTTGTGTGCAATTTAATTTTTGTGTATGTTTTATTCTAGGTCCATGTATTTTTATTTACACATCATAAGTCTCCTGATAATACTCTTTCTGCCAATCAAACCACACGCTCATATCCAGAGGCAGCCTCAGACTCCGAACTCCGTTAATAAGAAAAAAAAAGACTGATCCCTCCAAGGAAGCCGAGCAAGTAAAACTGCAAAATGTCACAAAGAGGAGATCAAAGACTCAAGGGTTCGCCAGGGACTTGGAAGTGATGTTTACATGCACTTTTTTTTTTAAGTGCAGGGAGTATTTTATAAAGCCTTTTATATGATTAAGTCAGCCATGTCCAGTTGATTTAATATTTCCGAGGACATTTGATTGGTGTGGAGACTGTGCTGGCTTTGTAGACAGAGACTAGCCATTCTGGGCTGCTGGGTCTTTGCTTTTCTGGCATGATTTCCCATCCCTGGAACCCGGACATCTGCTCCAGAAGGCAGAAGGTGGTTGCCAACAGAACTTGTCTTCCAGAACATACCCAGCCAGACACAGTTGTTCCTCGGGAAGCTGCAGACCCTTTGAGCACAGTGACTACACAGAAGACCGTGGAGGAGAGGATCCTGCAAGAGGAGCCAGGAGGACTTGTTGTGAACACTTCAATGGACTGAAAGGCATGCCCTGAAGTAGGCTGCATTTTTTTTTTTTCATCGCAGGGATAGAATGCTTCTCTTTTTCCTTTGAACTGAGCCAAGATTGGAAATCAGAAAGTCTCCTGTGCACGTACCCCAGGAGTCTAGGAAGGGCTACTATTTTCCATTTCACATGTGCCCTCTGCCTTGCCCAGGGATGGCCTTGAGAAACACCCAAATGTTTGCACCACCAAAGGCAGCAAAATGTCTTTTAAATAAGTAATTAAAAAAAAAAAGTAATTTAAAATTATATAGAAGCTTGGTAAGAAGCAACAGACATTTTTCTCTTTGCTCCCCTCATTTCATAGAGGTGTGAATGATCATGGCTGTGATGACACGTGGGCTGGTTTTCACTTTTCTGATTTTGCAGCTAATGAAATTGGACTGTTTTAGTTGAATCTGAAGATCATTTTTATCTTTGTTATGAATGTGCTGTGGTTTCTTTCAGGGACTCCTCTTGGGTAGTAATTCTATGTGGGAGAAAGAAACATGGTATTAAGTGTGCAAAACAATAATGGTGATGCTGATAATTACATGTTGCAATGGTGTGCCCTCAAATAGATGCCTTGGGAGAAGAGAACCTGTTCAAATCAGATGGTCAAAAATTGGTTGCATACTGAATGAATACTGTGTTTCTATATAAAGGAAATGTTTCCGAACAGAAAGGCTATTTTTTGTTTCTGGGAGTGGAGACCACACATTCTGAAGCATGTGTGTATATTTGTGTGTTTCAACAAATATGCACAAACTTAAGGTTTTACTTGTTCAAATTTGAGCGCTTATAACATGATCATTTTGTCCTCCATGTCAGGCACTTGGACGGTTTGGGTTTTTGGTTTGATTTCCTATCTTCATTCCCAACTTTGCAGGTAGGCTTAAACCCCTTTTTACAGACGAGGAAATGGAGAATCAGAGGGACGTTTGCTTACTGTCCCCACGGTCACAAAGTTAGTGATGAAGCAGAGATTAAAATCCAGGCAGTCCCCAGAGAGCTGCTGGCAGTTGGCATTTCCAAGAGGTATCCTTCTGCTTCTTCTCATAGTACAATGACATGTGAAGTGATGGCTTGTTTTTGAAGAGGTTGATGGTGCTGGGGGAGAATATTAGAACCTGAACTCTAGGCCTTATATAAAATAATGGATAAAAAGCAGCACATTTTGGCCAGTGTTTGAGGCTCACCCCAATTTACCCAGGTAACCTTGAGGCAATCCTACCTCTTGGTCCACAAAGGATGTTATAGGGGAGGGGATATAGATGCTTAAAATCTGTCTGGATCCTTTTCCAACAGGAACATTTTGAGGCTCAAGACCCAGAAAAATGCATACTAGTAAAAATGGTATATAGTACCACAGGCACAAAGTGTATTGTTATAGTGAAATCTTTGAACTTGCAATATGGTTTATCTTCAGGTTTCACTGTATTTAAACATTTTCATTTCTAAGAGAAGAATTTTGGTAGCAAGAGGAGGTAATCTCTAGAGTGACCAACCATCTTGTCATGCTAATGACTCTGCTGACCCTTCAGTCCTGGGCACACATGGACCATTGGTCCCTCTAGTGTCTGCTAAGATTACTTATTTATTACTGAATGGAATCAAAGTCAAGACTTTGGAATCTGGGCTTATAGGTGTTATAGGTCAGACAGTGCTGGGCCCTTCGGCACATTTTTCTTATTGAGGGGCTTTATTCAGTGCAGACCTGTTTCCTTTTATGCACATCACTTTCTTGTGCTTTGCAGATACTGCATTTTTTAGAAATTGAGGATTCATGGCAACCAGATGTCAAGCAAGTCTATTGGTACCATTTTCCCAACACCACTGCTTATGTCTATCACATTGTTGGTAATTCTCACAATATTTCAGACTTTTTAATTATTTTATATTTGTTCTATCTAGTGATCTGTGATGTTACTGTTACAACTATTTTAGGGTGCCATGAAGCACACCCAACTAAGACAAGGAGCTTACCTGAGAAATGTGTGTGTTCTGACTGCTCCACCAACCAACTGTTCTCCACCTCTCTACCCCTCCTCAGGCTGGGGTCCCTGTTCCCTGAGACACAACAACACTGCAACTAGGCCCATTAATAACCCAACAAGGGCCTCCAAGGGTTCAAGTCAAAGGAATAATCACACATCTATCACTAAGTAAAAGCAAGAAATAATTAAGCTCAGTGAGGAAGGCATGCTGAAAGCTGAGAGAGGCTGGAAGTAGGCCTCTTGCACCAAATAGCCAGCTGGTGAATGCAAAGGACAAGTTCTTGAAGGAAATGAAAAGCGCTATTC
This sequence comes from Lontra canadensis, assembly GCF_010015895.1. Taxonomy (NCBI): domain Eukaryota; kingdom Metazoa; phylum Chordata; class Mammalia; order Carnivora; family Mustelidae; genus Lontra; species Lontra canadensis. The sequence goes on along the minus strand of NW_022631015.1, from coordinate 18,546,180 downwards.
TCGTGAACATATGGGTGATAAGAAAGCAAAAGTCTTATTGCTGATATGGAGACAGTTTTAGTGGTCTGGAAAAATGAAACCATCCCTAACTCTGCAACTCTCTGAAGGCTGAGAGAAGTGAGGAGGCTGCAGAAGGAAAGTTTGAAGCCAACAGAGGTGGGTTCATGAAGGTTAAGGAAAGAAGCCTCCTCCATAAAAGAAAAGTGAAGCAGCAGATGCCGATGGAGAAGTTGCAGGAAGTTCTCCAGATCGAGCTGAGAGAGTTAAGGAAGCTCCACTCAACAGCCGATTTTCAATGTAGATGAACAGCCTTCAGTTGGAAGAAGATGCCGTCTAGGACTTTCACAGCTACAGAGAAGTCAGTTCCTGACGTCAAAGTTTCAAAGCACAGGTTGAAACTCTTGTTAGGGTCTAATACAACTGCTGACTAAGTTGAATCCAATGCCTATTCACCTTCCTGGGACTCCGTGGGCCCTTAAGAATGATGTTAAATCTACTCTGCCTTTTCTCCATAAATGGAACAATGAAGCCTAGATGACAGCACATTTTTACAACATGGTGTCCTGAATATTTGATGCCCACTGTTGAGACCAATACTCAGGAAAAAAGATTCTTCAAAACATTACTGCTCATTGACAATGTACCTGGTCACTCAAGAGCTGGACAATGAGATGAATGTTGTCTTCAGGCCTGCTGACAAAGCATCCATTCTGCAGCCTATGGCTCGGGGCTGGGTGAGGGGTGAGGGTGAGGGTCATTTAGACTTTTAAGTCTTATTAAGTAATAACATTTCATAATGTCTAGCTATTATAGTTAGTGGATTCTTGTGATGGATCTGGGCAAAGTAAATTGAAAACATCTGGAGTTCTGGTCCAAGATGGTGACATAGGGAGACCCTGAGCCAACTTCCTCCCTGGATACACCAGACTTACACCTCTTGATAGAGCAATTCCTCCTGAAGTACTGAGGGGTGACTGAACAACTTCTGTACAGCAAAAGATAAGACCACATAGATGGTGTTGGCAAAAGAGGTGGAGACATGATAATGAAGGGAATCCTCCTTCCTTAATGTTCCTTAAGGAAACTGCAGAGGGGAAGAATGGTATTGAGGGACCTTAAGCAGAGTCATTCGCCATGGGTGAGGAAAAAAGCTATGGTTTAAAAGACCACCTAGAATATAAAGGAACTGGCCCTAGAACATGCCAAATAACTGAGGATTGCTGCAACTTCCTCAGGGTTGCACTGGCTGGTGAGTACCATGGTCTGCATTCTCCTTCCTTCTTGACAGCACAGATGGGAACAGGGTTCTGGCATGATAGCTGGCCTGCCACCTCAGGAAGCCCTGGGCCCCGAGTCCATACCAGCCCCGGATTCTCTGGGGCGCAGGTAAAAGCCATGGCTTGAAGGATCGATTTGGAATGTAAAGGAGCTAACCTTAGAATACTGCCAAATCGTAGGGGAGCTGATGGAGCCTTTAGGTCACAGAGGCTGATGAGCACCATGGTTAATGTTCTTTTGCCACCATGATAGCATTGGTAGGATTAGGGTTCTGGGCCCACTCTGGAGGCTATAGCCTCAGTGAGCCCCAGCACCTAGCCCACACTGGCTTCAGCTATCCCACTAAGATGGGCCCAGCATGGCACATACCATGACACCCCTGGTTGACACTCACTATAGACAGCCAGCCTTCTCACCAAGGTGGTACAGGCACAAAGCACCCCAGAATAATCCAGGCCTATCTGAAAGAAAAAACCTACAACCAAGAATACTCTACCTGGCAAGATTATCCTTCAGAATTGAAGGAGAGATAGAATTTCTGACACAAAAATTAAAAACGTTCATCACCACTAAACTGGCCTATAAGAAATGTTAAACGTACTTCTTTGAATGGAAAGTAAAAGGTCATAATTAGAAGAAAATTATAAATAAAAAGATGCAAAGTGGGACAACATATGTATAGGATGTGGAAAGGGGAATAAAAAAATTCTTTTAGATAGTGTTCAAACTTAAGTGACTATCAACTTAATAGAGTTTTTTATATATATGTACATATATAAAACTGTCTATATTAAGTTGATAGTCACTTAAGTTTAAACACCATCTAAAAGAACTTTTTTATTTTATATGTACATATATGTGTGTGTGTGTGTGTGTGTATGGATGTTACATGTGGACCACATGCTAACCACAAACCCAAAACCTATAATATACATGCAAAAAAAATAGAGAAGTAAGAGTGTAACACTACAGAGAGTCATCAATCATAAGAAAAGAGAGCGAGAGAGACACATAGCAAGACTACCCAAGAGGGGAAAAAAAAATGACCAGGAAACAATGAATAAAATGGCAGTAAGTACATACCCATCAATAATTACTTTATATGTAAATGGTGGAAAGGTCAGAGATGTTCTTCAGCAGAAGAATGGATAAAGAAGATGTGGTTCATATATACAATGGAATATTACCAACCATCAGAACTTGCATCGACATGGATGGAACTGGAAGGGATTACGCTGAGTGAAGTAAGTCAAGCTGAGAAAGACAATTATAGGGTATCACTCATATGTGGAACACAAGGAATAGCACGGAGGACCACAGGGGAAGGAAGGGAAAACTGAATGGGAAGAAATTGGGGAGATAAACCATGAGAGACTCTGGTCTCCAGGAAACAAACTGAGGGTTACAGAAGGGAGAGGAGTAGGGAGAAAGGGTAACTGTGTGATGGGTATTAAGGAGGGCATGTGTTGTGATGAGCACTGGGTGTTAAAGAAATTAATAAAAAATAAAGGTCCAAAGGGGGAAAAAAATGTAAATGTTCCACTTAATAAACATAGGGTAGTTAAATGGATTAAAAAAGAAAGACCCATCCATATGCTGCCTACCAGAGTCTCATTTCAGATAAAGACACATACAGACTGAAAGTAAAGGACTGAAAAAAAAAATTCCATGCAAATGGGAAAAAAAAAACCAAACCAATGTAGCAATTCTTATATCAGAAAAAATGGACTATAAAACAAAGACTATAATGAGGGACCATGAAGGACATTACAGAATGATAAAGGGATCAATCCAAAAAGAGGATATAACAATTGTGAATATCTGTGCACCCAACATTGGAACGCCTAAATACATAAAGCAAATATTAATAGACATAAAGGGAGAAACTGACAGTAAGATATTTTAACACCTCATTTACATCAATGGATAGATCATCCAAGCAGAAAATAAAAAGGAAATGGTATCTTTGAATGAAACATTAGACCACATGGACTTAACAGAACATGTACAGAACATTCCATACAAAACCAAGAGAATACATGTTCAAGTTCATATGCAATATTCTCTAGGACAGATCACATGTTGGGCCACAAAACAAGGCTTAATGAATTTGAAAAGGTTGAAATCATAATCATTTTTTATGACCATAATGGGTTGACACTAGAAATCAATCATGAAAAAAATGAAAAAATACAAACACGTGGAGTCTAAACAACATGCTATTAAATGACCAATGGGTCAGTGAAGAAATCAAAGAGAAAATTAAAAAAAGATACATGGAGACAAATGAAAACACAATCGCCAAAATCTTTGGCACACAACAAAAGCAGTTTTAAAAGGGAAATTTAGGAGCACCTGCATGGCTCAGTCGGTTGAACATCCAGCTCTTGATTTCAGCTCAGGTCATGACCTCAGGGTCCTGGGATTGAGCCCCAAATCGGCTCCATGCTCATGGGGAGTCTACTTTAAGATCCTCTCTTTGCCCCTCCCCTTGCTCTTTCTATCTCTAAAATAAGTAAGTCTTTAAAAAAAGAACGGAAATTCATAGTAATACAGGCCTACCTCAAGAAACAAGAAAAATGTCAAATAATCTAACCTTACACCTAAAGAGACTAGAAAACAAACTCAAAGTTTAGTAGAAAGAAGAATATAAAAATCAGGGCAGAAATAAAGATCTTTCAATAACCACAAAAGATCAGTGAAACCAAGATCTGGTTCTTTAAAAAGGTAAAATCGATAAAACTTGAGCTAGACTCATCAAGAAAACAAAAGTGGGAAAAGAACCCAAATAAAACTTGAAACAAAAGAGAAGTAACTTCTGATATGACAGAAATACAAAGAATTTTAAGAAACTACTAGGAAAAATAATATGCCAACAAACTGAACAACCTAGAAGAAATAGATAAAGTTCTAGAAACATACAATCTTCCACAACCGAATCAGAAAGAAATAGAAAATTAAAACAGACCAATTAATAGTAACAAAATTGAATCAGGAACCTAAAAACTCCCAACAAACAGAAGTCCAGGACCAGGTGGTGTCACAGGAATTCTACCAAATATTTAAAGAAGTTAAATTCTTATTATTCTCAAAATACTAAAAAAAAAAAAAAAAAAGAAGATGCAAGAGAGTTTCTGAATGCACTCTGTGAGGCCAGCATTACCCTGATAATCAAAACCAGACAAAAGCACAATAAAAAAAGAGAACGATAAGCCAATATCCCTTATGAAAATAGGAGCAAAAATTCTCAACAAAATACTAGTAAATCACATTCAACAATATATTAAAAGAATTATTCACCACTTACCAAGTGGGCTTTATTCTTGGGATGCAAGGATGATTCATAATTGCAAAAAATAAAAGTGATACACAACATTAATAAAATGATGGATTAAAAATAATATAATCATTTCCCCCTGGGGAAAAAAATATATGTTTATAAAAAATAAAATTAAAAAAAAATAATATAATCATCTCAATAGAGAAAGCATTTAACAAAATAAAACATCCATTCATGATAAAAACTCAATGAATTGGGTTTAGAGGGAACATACATCAACACATTAAAAGCCATCTATGAAAAGCCCACGGCTAACATCATACTGGTGAAAAAGTCTTTCATTTAAGATCAGGAATAAGGCAAAGATACCTACTTTCACTACTTTTATTCAGCATAGTACTGGATGTCCAAGCTACAGAAATCAGAGGTGAAAAAGAAAGAAAAGACATCCAAATTAGTAAGAAAAAGTTAAATTGTCACTATTTGCAGATGACATGACACTATACAGAGAAAACCCTAAAGACTCCACCTGAAAATTATCAGAATAAATGAATTCAATAATGTTGCAGTATACAAAATTAATATAAAGAAATCTGTTGCATTTCATTACACCAATAATGAACTAGCAGAAAGAGAAATTAAGAAAACAACTCCATTTACAATTGTACCAAAAAGAATAAAATACCTAGGAGGAAATTTAGCCAAGGAGGTCAATGACCTATACTCTGAAAATATAAAACATTGATGAAAGAAATTAAAAATGAGCAAGCAAATAAAAAGATATATCATGTTCATGGATTGGGAGAATATTCAAAAGTCTATAGTATCTGAAGTAATCTACAGATCCAATGTAATCTCTATCAAAATACCAATAGCATTTCTCACAGAACTAGAAAAAAATACTAAAATTAATAGAGATCCACTGTCCTAAATGTACATTAATTAAGCAGTTTTGGGTCAATGATCTTTTGGTTTAAAAGAAATACATTTTGTTTTGAGTTTATTTTTGTGTGTGGTTTAAGAAAATGGTCCAGTTTCATTCTTTTGCATGTTGCTGTTCAGTTTTTCCAGTGACATTTCTGGAGGAGACTGTCTTTTCCATTGCATACTTTTGCCTCCTTAGTCAAAGATTAATTGGCCATATAATTATAGGGTTATTTCTGAGCTTTCTATACTGTTCCACTGATCTATGTGTCTCTTTTTGTGCCAGTACCATACTGTTTCAATTACTATAGCCTGGTGATATAACTTGAAATCTGGAATTGTGATATTTCCCACTTTGTTTTTGTGAGACCCAAAACCACAAAAATCCTAGAAGAAAACAGACAGCAATTTCTCTGACGTTGGCTGTAACAACATCTTTCTAGATAAGTCTCCTGGGCAAGAGAAAGAAAAGGAAAAATAATCTATTGGGACAGCATCAAAATAAAAATCTTCTGCACAGCAAAGGAAACAATCAACAAAACCGAAATACAACCTACTGATGGAAGATGTTGGCAAATGACATAGCCAATAAAGGGTTAAAATCCAAAATATATAAAGAACTGATACAACTCAATACCCCCAAAATAATCCAACTTAAAAAATGGGCAAAAGACAAGAACAAGGAAGACATACACACATGGCCAACAGACACATGGAAAGATGCTCAGTGTCACTTAATATCAGGGAAATGCAAATGAAAACGCCAAGATATTACTTCATACCTGTCAGAGTGGCTAAAATAAAAAAAATAGGAAACAAGAGTTGACAAGGATGTAGAGGAAAAAGGACCCTCCTGCACTGGTGGTAGGAATGAAAACTGGTGCAGCCACTGTGGAAAATTGTATGGAGGTTCCTCGAAAAATTAAAAATAGAAATACCTTACCATCCAGCAATTGCACTAGTGGGTATTCACCCAAAGAATATATGAACACTAATTCAAAGAGATACATGCACTCCAATGTCTACAGAAGCATTATTTACAATAGCCAAGTTACAGAAGCAGCCCAAATGTCCATCGATTGCGTGGATAAACATGTGGTGTATATATACACAATGATATTTGAAACAACGTGAATGGAGCTAGAGGGTGTAATGCTAAGTGAAATAAATCAGAGAAAGACAAATACCATATGATTTCATTCATTATGTGGAACTAAGAAACAAACCAAATGAACAAAGGGAAGAGACAAACCAAAAAACAGACTCGTGACTACAGAGAACAAACAGATGGTTCCCAGAGGGGAGGCCGGTGGGGGGATGGGTGAAACAAGCAGAGGGAATGAAGAGTACACTTATGTTGATGAGCATTAATATAAGGAATTATTGAATCACTATATTGTACACCTGAAGCTTATATAACACTGTATATGTTAACTACACTGGAATTAAACATAAAATAGATTTCATAGTTTGTTTTTGAAAAAGCCAAATCTAAAATATTTTGGTTTTGTTTCCCTTTTCTCTTTAGGGTAACCACAAGGAACATTACTTTATAGTTGCAAAAGCAATAAGTAATTCATTGAGATTTTCACCATTTAAGGGAGCAAAAGGTAGAAACTGGGAGATTGGGAGGAGAAAAGAAGGATTGGCCAGTAGTCTCCAGAATGGTGTGGGTACACCCTGGGCAGGCTCTGGGAAGACAGCAGTCTTGGGCAGCCCTGTTCCACCCTGGCTGCACAGAAGCACATGGGAAGTTTTAAAAAATTGACCAATGTGCAGCCCCTCCTCAGGGGACCACATTTTACTTCTCTCATCTCCAGCAGTTGGCAAGGTGCCTGGCATGTAATGATTTAGTAAATGTTTGTTGAATGAATGAGGGATTGAATTAACGAGTTTAATGCATCATTGCACAGTTCTGTTGGAGTCACTTTTGTGCTGGGAAACATTTTCTGTTTTTTCAGACCTAGTTTTTGAAATAAAGGCTTGTGTTTTTCAGGGTGTTCTGAAAGCCCATTATGTGACATAACCACTCAGGCAGTCATTTTACACGGTCTGAAACCCCCTCATCTGTCCAACCATCCATTAACAGATGCGTTCACTTATTTCTTAAATGCATCTTGTATGGGCCTAGCAATCTGTCAGGTACTGCAGGTAAAAGATGCCAATGACATTCTCTGTGCTCAAAGAGCTCACAGTGTGACTAGAAAGACATGATCTAGGTGTGTGCCGTAGAAGCGCCCAGGACAACCTGAGAATTCAGAATTAATCAGTGATCAGTTGCCTTACCTTGTTCTCCTCTAAGTTTGGAGCTACCTCATTTCATGGTGCCTAATGGTGGCCCAGCACAACAACATTCCTGTTTTCCAGCCTTGCAAACAGAACTCCTGTCTTGTCCTTTGGAATCAAGCTTGCTTTTGTCCTGAAATTAGATGTTGACCTTGCAACATATCATTACCTGTTAATGCAGTGGTCACCCAAAGGAGCAGGCTGGTAGTGGGGTATCTAGTCCTCCAGAAGGATATTTAGTAAAGGGCCTATGCTCAGTAAATAACTCCTTGGGGCCCAGGAGAAGAGGTATTTGCAGAGAGAAAGCTCGTGCCACATGAACTTTGTCTAATTCTTTAAACTTATGCAAGGTTGCCTACTGGATGCTAAGAAGATGAAAGCTAGCTGTTACCAACAATTCCCACCACATCTAATGTTCCCTTATATAGTTGCATAAACTTGATGTTATTACCCTGTTTTTCTGAAGATGTGGAATCCAAGGCTCAGAGACCTGAAGAAACTTGCCCACAGCTGCCCAGCTAATTAGTGGAGGAGCTGAGGCTTGAGCTGGGCAATTCCAAAATCCATTTCACCTCCTGGTGCAGAAATTTTGTTTTCAGAGAGACGAGAATTTTAGCAGCAGACTAGCTGGTCGTGCCACTTGGGGAGCCCTTAAACATAGTGGGAAATAGATTCACTATTGAAAAGTAAGTGCCAGTTGTCACTATTACCATCTTCTCAGGGGAGCAGCAGAGTTAATATTGATGGAAGGTAGTGGTAATCCTGCCATTACTCTCTGCTAGTTAGGGATTAACTAGCTGAGGTGAGAGTCAAACAGGATCACTTGATTCTGTTCAAGAGAAGGTGTTTTGAAGCTTGTCAGTGCTTTGTCTCCTCAAAGACTTTTTGCTTAACGTGATCCTTAGTGCATTTTGAAATATGCAAAGGTTGGCTCAGATTTTCAAGACCTGATATAGGTTGTGTGGAACAAACTGCTTTGTGGGAGAAATGGGCAGAACTTGGAGGAAATTTTGGCATACACTGCTTGGGAGCAGAAGAGTAACATTGGCAGGAATTTGGGGCCGGAGAAAAAAGGGAAATCCCCGTGGGTCAAGGGGATCTTTAAGAATTGCATGTGGTAGAATTGTTGGTTATGGAATATTCATCTCTTACCGCCATGGTGAGACACTTTTAATCTTAAAGAAAGTGGACTTGGGTCCAGTTTGGCAGGCATTGGAGGAGAGAAGGGGACAGATCCAGTGTGACAGAGAGTGCAGTAAGAGCTGGAGAATGGAGCAAGGTATGTCCAGGAGTCATCTAAGTCTCCTGTGAGAACGCCCCCTGAATTCTGGCCAAAATCCTGACCATAGGGTTGGGGGTGGTGCTGTGCTTCCTATAATGTGAATCTGTAAGTACCAGGAGATCTCAGAAAGTGAGAGACCTCGGGGATCAGCAGGTAACAGATGCCTAAACAGATCCTTGGTTACAGTCTCCCAGGGTCCCCTTCCCCAGATGTCTTAATTCCACTGGTCTGGAGTTATGCCTAGGAAATAGGATTCTTAACTCACTCCCCAAGGAATTCTGATGCGCAGCCAGGTGTGGGCACGACTGGTTTCCTTTCACGTTTTTACATCTGAGAAAAAGGAGGCTCCGGGAGTTTGAGGAGGTCCATGGTACCACAGAGCTCTTCTATAGCCGAGTTGAGGACAGAAGCAAATTCTATGACTCAGCAGAGGGCACCTCACGGACAAATGGGCAGAAGAGAACTTCCTAAATTTTCTATGATACTTTCTCAAATGAGCATGTCCTTCTAAGGCCTGAAAATGGGAGCACAGGTGAACAGCTGGGTGTTTGAGTGACCTGGACACCTGCCTTCTCTGGGTACCAGTTGGCTCCCACGTGCCAGGGTGTGACATCAGCCGGCCAGTTTTCCCCAAACTGCTGATCCAACCAGTGGAAGCAGATGAAGAGCCCTGAGAGCACAGCACTTTTCTCTACAGCTTTCTGGATGCACATAGCTCCGGGGATCAAATGGCCCCTATTGTTCTCAAGGAAAATTCATACAGAATAAGCACTTTTGACATTAAAATGTACGCGGGCTAGGCATTTGCCGGCTACAATCCTCCATTCTTTCCAGGCACTCTTTCTGTCTATTGTCTTGTGTTTCACAGGCAAAATGACCTTTCAGCATTTCCAGCTGCAGTCCCGAGTCACAACTCTCTCTGTGTGCACCGACCTGGAAAAGCCCCAGATGCTGGGACAGGTTTTCTGTCCGACTACCCGTCCTTTCTCCCTCTAGTCCTTTCACAACCTGCTGCCAGAGAATCTTCCTGGACAGCCCACCAGGCCAGTCTTCTTCAGAAAAAATTCTGTCAACCCCTACTGTCAACAACTTAAAACCCACCTCTTCCCCTCTGCCCATGACCAGCCTGGTAGCCGCCCCTCCCACCAGGCAATGCAGCTGCCCCACTTAGAGCCTTGCCTTGGCTTCCTGAGGCGTTTGTGACTCTGTGCCCTTGGACCCTTTATTCCTGCTGCCTGAGAGACCTGCCTTTGTTGAGCACACACTGCCCAAAGCAAAAAAATATAATGTGCAAGGTGCTGTTTTCACTGTGATGTCTTTCTCCACTCACCTCTGGACTCTGCTCATAGATCCCCAGTAATATCTTGTGTAGTGACTCGATTTCATTTGTGTCTCCCCAATTAGACTGCCAGCTGCCTGACAACTGTAAGTTGTGTTTACCTTTATATCTTTATCCCTAGCAAGGCTCTGGATTCAAAGGGGTAGTGGAGTCAATGTTGGTTCAACAAATGACTGAAGGAATGAATTCCATTCACCCTAACAAGATTATGTTTCTGGGGTGGGGGAGAGAGGGCATCCTGGAGAGGCAGGCTGGCTTTTGGATTCTGTCCTCTACTTTTAGAGACCAACCCTATAAATGGCCTTAGTATTGACCAAAGGCACCGTGTTTCCTTGTCCTTCAACATCCAGGCTTTCCCTTGATGGTGGTGCTAGATCAGACCCTTCTGGCCACTGGGGTTCAGGTGGGAGAAGACCAACATGTTTGAACTGAATTCCTCATGGGAACTCCATATTGCTGGACCCTCATCTTTTACAAATCTGGTAGTTAGTGGGACTGTTGTCTACATAACCGTGGCTTTATTTATCCATTTTCTGCTGATGGACTTTCCATTCATCTGCTCAGGCTACCACAGCAAAGTACCACAGACTGGGAGACCTCAAAAACAGAAAGTTATTGTCTCACAGTTCTAGAAGCTAGAAATCTGAGATTAAGGTGTTGGCAAGGTTAATTAATTTTTGAAAAAATTTTTGAGTCAGAGAAAGAGAGCATAAGCAGGGGCAGAGAAGGGCTGAAGCAGTGGGAGAGAGAGCATCTTAAGTAGGCTCCATACTCAGCATGGAGTGTGACACGGGGCTTGATCCCATGACCCTGAGATCATGAGCTGAGCTGAAATCAAGAGTTGGACACTCAAAAGACTAGTCACCAGGTGCCCCAGGGTTGATTTCTTCTGATACCTCTCTCATTGGCTTGTAGATGGCCACCTTCTTCTATTTTCCATGGTCTTCTTTTTGTACATGTCTGTGTTCTAATATGCTCTTATTATAAGGACACCACATGGGATTAGAGCTTACCTCAGTGACTTCACCTCTTCAAAGACCCTATTTCCAAATATAGTCACATTCTGAGGTACTGGGGTTTAAGACATCAACAAAACAATGGGGGGGCACATGATTCAGTCGGCAACAGACCTTTAGGTTGTTTTCAGTGTTCCCATCATATCAAACCATGAGACAGTGAAGCTATCCTTTTGCACTTCTCTGTGCACACATGGGGTAATAAGGTAAATAAGGGGTAACAGAGTCAGTATAAAGGATTGGGTTTTTGAGCTTGCTTGTGTGTGATTTCTCTCCAAATGGTTATAGGAATTTCCCTCTGCCCTGCAATGTATAACAGGTCCTTGTCCATGTTCTCATTGGTACTTAGTATTACCAGCCTTTTGTTTTTGCCAATCTGATCAATTTAAAAAAAAAATACAGAGAATAGTAATTCTCCCACCTACACCTGTCCTTAGTTCTCTGTTCCATTTCCTGTAGAGAGCCAGTATTATCTTTTTTTGTGTTCAGTCTTTCAGAGAAAGTCTGTACCCTGCCTCTGGCTTTCTGGAAATATAAGTATTTCCCATGTTATTATATAAACTTCCTAAAAGTTGTTTTTAATAGCTGTGTACTATTCTGTGAATAAATGTGCCTAGTTTTTTTTTTTTTTAAAGATTTTATTTATTTATTTGACAGACAGAGATCACAAGTAGGCAGAGAGGCAGGCAGAGAGAGAGGAGGAAGCAGGCTCTCTGCATAGCAGAGCAGAGAGCCCGATGCGGGGCTCGATCCCAGGACCCTGGGATCATGACCTGAGCCAAAGGCAGAGGCTTTAACCCACTGAGCCACCCAGGTGCCCCTAAATGTGCCTAGTTTTGACAAACACCCCTTAACTGTTGGACATTGTTGTTTCAATTACAAAAAATTCCTTTTAGAAAAGTTTTCAATTCATGAAAAGAATGAGGCACCCATAATCCTAGTACCTGTTGACATTTTATGGTATTTCTAGTTTTTCTTTTGCAGTTTAAGAACTTTTCAAGCCTGCCTTCCTTTCTTTCTTTCTTTTTTTTTCTTTTTTTAAGTAAGCTCCATACCCAGCATGGAGCCAAATGTGGAGCTTGAACCCATGACCCTGAGATAAAACCCATGATCTGAGCTGAGATCAAGAGTCAAATGCTTAACTGACTGGGTCACATAGGTGCCCTTCTAGTTATTCTTTTTATAGGCACTTATTTTTACTACAGTTTAATACATCCTACAGAGTTTGGATTATGTTCTTATTTAATTTTACAGTGTGAGCCATGTCCCAAGTGATCAAAATCTTGCAACCCTTTGTTTTCTGCTCCAGTGCGCACATGGTGGGGATTGGTTTGAACATCATCTATGATTTAAAAAAATCCTTAAAAGGTAAATCAATTGTCAAATTTATCTTTTTAAATTACTATCAGTACGAAATTACTCTGACAGGAGAGAGGGAAGATGGCAGAATAGGAAGATCCTGAGCTTACCTTGTCCTCTGAACACCCTGAGGTAACAGTTACATCTACACAAGTAACTCTGAAAACAGCCTGAAGACTGGCAGAACGGATTTTCCACAGCCAGTCATAGAGAAAAAACCCCATCAAAAAGGGTGGGAGGAGTAGAGAGGCTATTGAGATCCAGACCCTGAGCACAACTAACCACAAATAGGAGGGACACCACAAGCACAGAGGGGGGAAGAAGATCAGAACCCACATTAGGTACCCCTAGCTGTGGGAATCCTCATGGGGAAAACCAATCCCCATAACTCTGGCTTTGAAAATCAGTGGGGCTTAACTTTGGAAGCTTTAGAAATCTGCAAGGCTTAGCTCCAAGAGAGCTAGAGGTGACAGGAAGCTGAGTCTTCACACTTAAAGAACCAGCATGATAAATAACTTGGGAGACACAACATAGGGCAGCAGCTTGAAAAGTGCCTGGGGATAGGGGCTGCCTGGATGGCTCAGTGGGTTAAGCCTCTGCCTTCAGCTCAGGTCATGATCTCAAGGTCCTGGGATCGAGTCCCGCATCGGGCTCTCTGCTGGGCAGGGAGCCTGCTTCCTCCTCCCTCTCTCTCTCTCTGCTTGCCTCTCTGCCTACTTGTGATCTCTCTCTGTCATATAAATAAAATCTTTTTTAAAAAAAAGTGCCTGGGGATATATACAAAGGAGAATTATTGCCTAGTCGTAAGGCTGTGCTGGAGGGGCAGGGATCTGCAGACGATTTCTCTGGGAACAAAAGTGCTAGTGGGTGCCATTTTTCTCATCCCACCCCCAGCTTAGAATGGTCAGTTGCCGGCAGGAGCCAATTCTAACACTCTCCATCTAAGTTTTTGGCACCAGCGTTCTTCTGCAGGCCTGTCCCAACCCAACACACCCACTGGGGCAGGCATCCCTCCAAAGCAGTTACTGCTCCAGCCAGTCATTCCGCCAAAGCAGGTGGCCCCAACTAGGATCAGCATCACTCCAAAGCAAGTCCTACACTGAGGACGTGGGGGGATAACACCACACCCCAGCATGCATTCAGTTCCTGCAAAAGGTCTCTTCGTTGGCTATGCAGGGAGAAATTCCTGCCCTGTGGTGTACATACAGCTGCCACAGAGGCATAAGTGCAAACAGCTAGGCTGAATTCCAGCCCACCCATCAGTGAGCCCCTGGTGGCCATAGCCAGGCCTCACATTATCATGAGGAGCTAATCATGCCAATGTGCCCATAGAAGATGAAGTAAGGGGGGCACCTGAGTGGCTCAGTTGCTTAAGTGTCTGCCTTCAGCTCGGGTCATGATCTCAGGGTCCTGGGATCAAGCCCCATATCAGGCTCCCTGCTCAGTGGAGAGTCTGTTTCTCCAGTTCCCCCTGCCTACTGCTCTCCCTTCTTGTGTTCTCTCACTCTTAGGTAGATAAATAAAAATCTTAAAAAAGAAAAAAAAAAAGAAGATGAAGTGGGTCACAGCAGCCAGTCGGGCTGAAGGCCAGACTCATCTACCACTATGTCCACTGCAAATGTGGCTCAGCCACAACAGTAGTGGGCACAGAGCCCACATATAGAATACCCTTAGATGCCTGGTCCTAGTGAACAGGGGGGATTTCACTATAAGATACTACAGGGCCTCTTTTTCCAAAGACCACTACCTTGGGGGCAGCTGGGTGGTTCAGTCGTTAAGTGTCTGTCTTCGGCTCAGGTCATGATCCCAGGATGCTGGGATCAAGCTCCACGTCAGGCTCCCTGCTCAGCAGGAAGCCTGCTTCTCTCTCTCCCACTCTCCCTGTTGGTGTTCCCTCTATTGCTCTGTCTCTCTCTCTCTCATATAAATAAATAAAATAAAAAAAAAAAAGACCACTACTTTGAAGACCAGGAGACTCTGTAACCTACCTAATACAAAGAGGAAAACAGAGAGAAATAGACAAAATGAGGAGACAGAAAATATGTCTCAAATGAAAGAATAAGGCAAAATCACAAGAAAAGAGCTAAACAAAACAGGATAAAAAATATATTTACTTGATAAGCACTTTGAAGTAACTGTTAAAACAATATTCACTGGGCTAAAGACAAGAGTGGATAAACTTAGAAAAATACAAAACAACAACCAGCCAGGGGCACCTGGATGGCTCAGTCAATTAAGTGTCTGACTCCTGATTTTAGCCCAGGTTGTAATCTCAGGGTTGTGGGACTAAGCCCCACATCAGGCTCCACACTGGGTATCGAGACTGCTTAAGATTCTCTCTCTCCTGCTGCCCGTCCTCCCATTCCCATGCTCTTTCTCTCTCTCTAAAAAACAGAACCCCCCCACCCCCCGCCAACCGCCAAACCAACCAGTCAGAACTGAAGAATACAATAACTAAAATGTAAAATACACTAAGGGAATCAACAGCAGATTAGAGGTTGCCAAAGAACAGATCAGTGGGCTGGAAGACAGGATAATGGAAAGCAACCAAGCCGAATGGCAGAAAGAAAAACTAATAAAAAATGAGAATAGACTAACATTCACATTACAGGGACAGTAGAAGGAGAAAAAGAAAGAAGGGTACAGAAAATTATTAGAAGGAATAAGAGCTGAAAAGTTCCCTAATCTGGAAGAAACAAATGTTCAAGTTTGGGAAGCAAAGATATAAACTCAAGGAGGGTCACACTAAATGACATAATAATAATAATGAAAAAAATTAAAGATAGACTCTTAAAAGCTGTAAGAGAAAAGAAAACAGTTACATAGAAGGGAAATTCCATAACACTACTAGATAATTTTTCAGTGAAAAACGTAGACCAAAAGGGAATGGCATGACATATTCAAACTGCTGAAAGGCAAAAAAACCCACAACCATGAATACTGTAACCAGCAAGATTGCCATTCAGAAATGAAGGTGAAATAAGACTTTCCCAGACAAAAGTTAACAGAGTTCAACACCATTAAGTCAACAAACAAGAAATGTTAAAGGGTATTAAATGGGAAGAAAGGCCATAACTAGAATAAAATTATGAAAGGAAAAAATTTCACTGGTAAAACCAAACATACAGTTAAGGTAATTTAATCACTTATAAAGCAACTATGAAGGTCAAAACACAAAAGTAGAATAATAATTTTTTTTACAAAAATTAGTCAAGGAATATGACCAATAAAAAGATGTAAAATATGACATTATATACATAAAACATGGAAGGGGTAAAAATAAGTGCTTTTAAGATGCATGCGAATGTAATAGAGTCTGCTATACACATATGATGTTATATATGAATTCTATGATACCACAAACTAAAACCTGTAATTGATATACAGAAAATAAAGAGAAAGTAATGCAAGCATTGCAATAAGTAAAGACATTAAACCACAAGGGAAGACAGCAAGAGAAGACAAAAACTAAGAACTACAAAAACAATCAGAAAAAAATTTTAAAAAGCAATAATACATAATTACCAGTGATTACGTTAAATGTACTTGGACTATATGCTCCTCTTCTCATCTGAAGAGATGAAAAAACAAGACCCATCTACAAGCTTCCTGCAAAAGACTCACTTTAACCTAAAGCACATACAGACTGAAGTTGAAGGTTTGGAAAAAAGACATTCCATATAAGTAAAAGTGGAAGGGGAAAAGGCAGGGTAGTTATACATCTATCAGAGGAAAAAAATGCTTTAAAACAAAGACTGAATCAAGAGACCAAAAAAAGGCATTACATGATGACAAAGGGATCAATCTAACCATAGACTATAATAATTTTAACTATCTGTCCACCAACATTGGAACGCCTAAATACATAAAGCAAATATTAATAGATATAAAGGGGGAAATTGACAGTAATACAGTAACAGTAGGGGACTTTAACACCCCATCAACATCAGTGGATAGATCATTTTGACAGAAAATCAATAAGGTAACAGGTTTTGAATAACACATTAGACCTGATGAACTTTGCAGATATATATAAAAATATGGAGAGAGAGAGAGAGAGAGAGAGAGAATGAATATTCCATACCCCCAATACATCCCAGAATACATATTCCTTTCTAGGACACATTTTTCAGAACAGGTCATGTTAGGTCACAAAACAAGTCTCAAAAACTTTAATAAGACTGAAATCAGATCAAGTATGTTTTTTGACAACAATAGTATGAGACTAAAATCAATTACAAGAAAAAAAAAACTGGAAAAGAACACAAACACATGGAGATTAAATAATATGCAACTAAACAATGAATGGTTTAATGAAGAAATAGAAGAAGAAATAAAAAATACAGGAAGACAATTGAAAATGGAAACCCAGTGATGCAAAATCTTCGGGATGCAGCAAAAGCAGTTCTAAGAAAGAAGTTTATAGTGATACAAGCCTATCTACCCCAAGAAACAAGAAAAAAGTCTAATAGATAATGTAAGCTTACACCTAAAGGAAATGGAAAAGAAGAAAAAACAAAGCCCAGGCTTTGTAGAAGGAAGGCAGTAATAAATAATAGAACATAAATAAATAATCTAGTGACTAAAAGAATACAAGGGGTGCCTGGGTGGCTCACTTGGTTAAGCATCTGGCTCTGGATTTCAGCTCAGGTCATGATCTCAGGATCCTGGGATCAAGCCCTTTATCAGGTTCTGTGCTCAATGGGGAGTCTGCTTGGGATTCTCCCTCTGTCCCTACTCCCATTCATGTGCACACTTTCTCTCTAAACAGAAATCAATAAAAATCAATAAAAAATAAATAAAAGAATACAAAAGATCAGTGAAACCGAAAGCTGGTTCTTTGAAAAATAAAATTGATAAACCTTTGGCCAGACTTTTCAAGAGAGACAGGCCTCAAAGTGAGAAATGATGGAGGAGAAATAATAACAAACATCTCACAAGTAAAAGTGTTATAAAATATTATGAAAAATTATATGCCAATAAACTGGACAACTTAGAAGGAATTAATAAATTCCTAGAAACATACAATCCTTCAAAACTGAATCAATAAGAAATGGAAAATTTGATTAGATAGATAACTAGTAAGGAAAGAGAATCAGTGGGGAAAAAAAAACAAAACAAAACAGAAAAACAAAAAAACTCAACAACAAACTCCCAGCAAATGAAAGCCCAGGACCAGATAGCTTTATAGGAGAATTCTACCAAACATTTAAAGAAGAATTATTACCTATTCCTATCACACTATTCCAAAAATATAAGAGGGAGAAAAACTTCCAAATTCATTCCATAAGGCCAGCATTACCCTAAATACCAAAACCAGACAAAGGCACTACAAAAAAATAAACTACAGGCCAATATTACTGATGAACATAGATGCAAAAATCCTCAACAAAATATTAACAAAGGAAATTCAACAATACATTAAAAAAAAATCATTCACCATAGTCAAGTAGTGTTTATTCCAGAGATGCAGGGATGGTTCAATATCTAGAAGTCAATTTGATAGAGAACATCACAAAGAGGAAGGATAAAAATTATATAATCTCTAAAGATTTAGAAAAAAATCATTTGATAAAATACAACATCTGTTCATGTTAAAAACATTCAATAAAATGAGGTTAGAGGGAACGTACCTCAACATAGTAAAGGCCACATATGAAAAACCCACAACTAACATCATTTTCAATGATAAAAAACTGAAAGCACTTCCTCTAAGATCAGGAACAAAGTAAAGATCCACTCTCCATTTTAATTCAACACAGTACTGGAAATCTTGGCCGCAGCAGAGAAGAAAAACAAGTAAAAGGCATCCAGACTGGTAAGGAAGAATTAAAATGGATACTATTTGCAGAGGACAATACTATCTATAGAAAAACCTGAAGATGCCACCAAAAATTTATTAGCATTGATAAATGAATTCAATAAAGTAGAAGGATACAAAATGAATATACAGAACTCTGTTGTATTTCATTACACTAACAAAGCAGAAAGGTAAGTTAATCATCAAGTTGCACCAAAAACAAACAAACAAACAAACAAACAAAAAAAAACAACAAAAAACAAACACCCCAACCTAGGAATACATCTAACTAAGGAGATGAAGATAACATAAACAAATGCAAAGGTATACCATGCTTATGGATGGGAAGTATACCGTCAGAGTGTCTATACCACCCAAAGCAATCTACAGTTTCAGCACAATCCCCATCGAAACACCACCAGCTCTTCTCATAGAATAAAACAAATACTAAAATTTGCATGGAATGACAAAAGAGTTCAAACAACCAACAATCTTGAGAAAGAAGAATTAAACTGGAGTCATCACAATCCCAGATATCAAGATAAGCTACAAAGCTGTAGTGTCCAAAGTGGGATTGTACTGGCACAAAAATAGACATATACGTCAATGGAAAAGGACAGGGAGCCCCCAAACAAACCCGCTCTTATATGGTTAATTAATCTATGACAGTGGAGGCACAAACATACAACGGGGAAAAAAACTGTCTTTTCATAAAGGGTGCTGGGACAACTGGAGGGTTGCACGCGAAAGAACGAAACTGGACCACTTTCTCACATCATACAACTAATAAACTCAAAATGAATTCAAGAACTAAATTTTGAGACTTAAAACCATAGAACTCTTAAAAGAAAACATAGGTGATAATGTCTTGGACATTCATGAATAATATATTTATGAATATGTCTCTTCGGGAGAGCAAAATGAAAGGAAAAATAAACTATTAGGACTATACCAAAATAAAAAGGTTTTGCACAGCAAAGGAAACCATCAAGACAACCCAAAAACAAAAAACCCAAAAAACAAAAAGTCAAGCCACTAAAAGGGAGAGTGTATTTGCAAATAATATATCTATCTGTAAGGGGTTAGTATCCAAAATACATAAAGAATTTATACAAATAAATACCAAAAATCCCTAAATAATTTAAAAATGGGCGTTAAAAATGTCTAAAGTCACTGTTCCAAAGAAGAAATACAGATGGTCAATCTTTTCACGTGAAAAGATGCTCAACATCCCTCATCATCAGGGAAACGCAAGTCAAAATCATAGTGATATCACCTTATACCTGTCAGAATGGCTAGAATCAAAAAGACGAGAAACATCAAGTGCTGATGAGGACGTGGAAAAAAGGAAGCCCTCGTGTGCCATCGGTGGGAATGTGAGTTGGTGTAAGCACTCTGGAAAACGTGGAGGCTTTTCAAAAAATTAAAAGTAGAAATACCATATAATCAAGTAATTCCGCTTCTGGATATTTACCCAGAGAAAACAAAAACACTAATTCAGAAAGAAACCTCTTATGTCTATTGTAGCATTATTTACAATAACAAAGATATGGAAGCAACCCAAGTGTCCCATGATAGATAAATGGATAAAGAAGATATGGACACCCACATCACACCATGGAATTTTATTCAGCCATATAAAATATGAAATCTTGTCATCTGCAAGAATATAGACAGGCCTAGAGGGTATTTTGTTTTGTTTTGTTTTTGTTTTTAAAAATTTTAAATTTGTTTTGTTTAAAAAATTTAAATTTGTTTTGTTTTTAAAGATTTTATTTATTTGGTAGAGAGAGAGATCACAAATAGGCAGAGAGGCAGGCAGAGAGAGAGAGGGAAGTAGGCTCCCTGTTGAGCAGAGAGCCCAATGCGGGGCTCGATCCCAGGACCCTGAGATCATGACCTGAGCTGAAGGCAGAGGCTTAACCCACTGAGCCACCCAGGCGTCCCGCCCCACCCCCAGGGTATTTTGCAAAGTCAGGTAATTCAGAGACAGAAAGACAAGTATCATATGATTTCACATACATATAAAATCTAAAACCAAAACAAAAACAAATGAACATAGAAAAGAGAAACAGAGTCCTTGAGAACAGACTGGTGGGGGCCAGAAGGAAGGTGGACTGGCGGAAGGTGAAATAGAAGGGGACTAAGAGCTATAAACATCTAGTTACAAATAAGTCATCGAGACAAAGTGTAGAGCATAAAGAATAGAGTCGGTAATATTGCAACAACGTTATATGGTGACAGATGCGAATTACACTGACTGTGGTGAGCACTAACACGCAGAAGTGTCAAATTAATGTTGTACACCTGAAACCAATATAACTGAATATCAATAATACTTCAATAATAAACATGTTAGAAATTATTTAGACATATCTCACAATCCATCAGAACAGGAGGCTGAGGTCTGTTTCTCCACAGCCCCATTTAACCTGCTGCCTGCTAAGCAACTTGATTTAGCCTCTTGGTATGTGGGATGTGTTTGTCTAGGAATTATGGTCCTTTAAAGCAAAACTGCTCTTTCAGTCTATAAAACTGAATGATCTTCTGAAAACCTACAAAGAAACGTCTTTTTATGACGGAATGAGTTCACTGCCTTCTCTGGTTCACAGGACCTGAGCTGTTATTAATAAAGATAATTTATCCCAATGTCAATAAAAAAGGCTAGGCAAAAGAATCTCAGGGGAGGACAGTAATAAAGTTCCTCAAACCTCAAAGTTGTCTGAGACCTTTAAAAATCTCCAGTCCACAAGCATATTTTGCATTGGTAGATCTCATATGAATAAAGTATTTATTAAATTAAAAATTTTTTTAAAGATTTTATTTATTTGACAGAGAGAGATCACAAGCAGGCAGAGAGGCAGGCAGAGAGAGAGGGGAAGCAGGCTCCCCACTGAGCAGAGAACCCGATGTGGGACTCGATCCCAGGACCCCGAGATCATGACCTGAGCCGAATGCAGAGGCTTAACCCATTGAGCCACCCAGGTGCCCCTGAATTAAGTGTTTAAATTAAATTTCAAGTATGTCAATACTGAACATAGCTAAAGTTAAAATATTGAGCCTGGTTAACATAATTTAGGTGCTTCAAAAATGTGTCAAAACTTGTTATAATGATTTGCAAACTAGATGCTAATTTTACTGGGGAAGAAAAACCCAATAAGCATAGGCCTACTCCGAGCTGGATAATTGCATATATAACACATATAAACTCACTGCAGTCATTTGAACATCAGTCTTGCTGAGGGAAAGTGAGAGAAGTATTTCAAGAGGAAAGCACGAATTTACAATTCCAATGTGTTGGCTTTCGGATGATTTCGCATCACTGTTTCCCATGAGGCTGAAGCTGGGAGGGTGGTAGAATTACAAGAAAGTGTCAAGAGAAGCTTGGCAACTGAACAGGTTAAGTGTTTAATGCAAAGTCTCTAGCCTTGCCATAGTTTTTGCTGAGTCACATGGGGACCCCGTAAGTGGGTGACCTTGTAAATGTTTCCCAGCATCAGAGCACGAAGTCTCAAACTTTATTTAAAGTCTAGGTTTTATAGTATCTCTTGAGGTAGATTTAAGAGAAAGCAAGGAAGCAGTCAAAAAGCATTAGAAGGGACGGAACCTCTTTCAATTTTAAGTCAAATTATACCTCTGTTCAAAGATCTACAATTCTTGAAAGATGGTTTTTCTGAATTGGTGGAAAGTCATGCCATCTTGTGGACATTTCAGTAATTGCAGGCAACTCATATTGCATTGTAAAGCCAAGGTTTCGTTCATTGTTTTCCTCCCACTGTTCTCCTTGGTAGGTTTGTTAGTTCATTCATTCACACTCTTAACACTGTAACAGTAAATGACAGTCTATTGGAGCAAAGGTCCGATTTGATGACTGTGTTCCTGTAGGGTCAAATAATACACTCTTCTCTCTCTACCTTAGGAAAAACAAAAAACAATGTGCTACTACCCATTTTTTAATTAGGAAACTGATATCTGAAGAAGTTGAATAACTTTCCCATGGACACAACCAGTGAGTGATAGCTTCAGCGTTGGATCATTGTGCTGCTCTCTTGGACAGAGATCTGATATCGCCAAGCTATGTAAGCTAATTTTGAGAATTATGTCAAAAACTCTTCTTGTGCTATTAGTTTGAATAAACTGTAGGTAGAATTTCTTTTTTAAGCCTTGTTAATTTATAAATTAAGAATGATCCCTTTAGAGACACGGAAACATCCATAAAGGGTCATGGGGTTCACCTCCCCCAAGCACACTTGTGATTGGGGATTTCACTTCAAGTAGAAGACATTTGTTTGGGAAGTGATACAGGAAGGATCTGGAATGTGGGAGATGGGGAGGGGATGGGAAATAATAATACAATTAGTAGATTACCACTGTGGGCAACTGGGGCACTGTCTGCTGAGGATTTCTGTGAGACGGTGTAAAGCACATCGCAGAGATGCCCCGCCTAAGAAAAGAGGAGACTGGGGTATTGATGGACCAAATCTCTTTTGTCATTGAGACAATCCCGAGCACCATGGCATGACCTGGAAGCAAGCAAAGCACAGGGCCCTGAGCATTATAGCAGGGGGTTTCAGTTAGAAGCTGTTGCATATGCAAGGGAGGTGAGTACTGAGAAGAAATGGGTGGGCAGTCGCTACACAGATCGTATATCTCCTACACAGATACACCTGCTCTTTCTCTATCTGATAATATTATCACTGTGATTCATATGTCTGGCACCATACAACATCACAAGAGACATAAAATAAGCTTAAAGATATGAGATCTCTACATATCAAAATAGGCTACTTGAAATATATACACACTAAAAAAAGTAACATTAAGTTTATTACTAAGTGTCAAATTGAATAAAGAAGATATCAAATACGATAGGTTCAGAGAAGGAAGAGATCAGAAAGTCTTTCTGAGGAAGAACTCCAGGAACGATGGGATTTGGGCAGATGGGATTTGGCATCCCATGATGGGATTTGACCACAAAACAAGCCTCAATAAATTTAAGAACACTGAAATTTTATCAAGTATCTTTTCTGATCATAACAATTTGAATGTGGGAAGCAATTACAAGAAAAAAACTGGAAAAAACCGTAAGTACAGGGAGGCTAAACAATATTCTATTAAGAAACCAATGGTTCAATGAAAAAAATCAAAGAGGAAACTGAAAAATCATTGGAACAAAATAAAATGGAAAAATAATAGTTCAAAATCTTTAGGATGCAGCAAAAACAGCTCTAAGAGAGAAATTAATATACAGAACTACTTCCAGAATCAAGGAAAATCTCAGATGATCTAACCTCATACCTAAAGGCCTAGAAAAGGAAGAACAAAACCCCAAATCCACGGAAGAAAATATTAAAGATTAGAGTGGCAATGAATAAAAGGCTAAAAAATAAAGAAGTAAAACAAAAAAGACCAGTGAAACTAAGAGCTGGTTCTTTGAAAAGATAAACAAAATCGAAACTTAAGCCAGACTCACAAAAAAGGAAAAAAAGAGAAAGAGAACTCAAACAAAAACAGAAATGAAACAAATTACAACTGACCACAAAAATTCAAGGGATTATAAAACGGTAGTATCAAAAATTGAAGTAAAGTCTTAGAAACACATAATCTTCCAAGAATGAATTAAAAAGAAATATAAAATATAAACAAACTGATGACTAGTAACAAAATTGAATCAGTAGTCAAAACTCTCCCAAGAAGCAAAAGTCTGGGACCAAATGGCTCCACATGTAAATTCTGACCATTCATTCATCCATTCATTCAGAGATTGTGCTCATGGGGGTGGGAGGGACAGAGGGAGAGGGAGAGAGAGAATCTTAAGCAGGCTCCACACTCAGCATGGAGCCCAACATGGGTCTCAATCTCACCACCCTGAGATCATAACCTGAACCAAAATCAAGTCAATGAGTAACCAATGGAGCCACACGGATGCCCCGACCAAACATTTAAATAAGAGTTGAAAGAGTGAAGGGGGAACCTGCGTGGTTCAGTCAGTTAAGTGTCTGCTTTTAGCTCAGGTCATGATCTCAGGGTGCTGGGATTGTATCCCACTGGGCTCTGGGTTGAGCAGGGAGTCTGCTTCTGCTTCTCCCTTTGTGCGCATGCGCGCTCTCTCTCATAAATAAATAAAAACTTTTGAAAAGGAAAGAAAGAGAGGGAAGATAACACAGTAGGAGGATCCTGAACTCACCTTTTCCCCCAGACACACTGAAATAAGAACCTCATGTATCACAACTCTGAAAATGAGCTGAAGACTATCAGAATAATCTCCCACAGACAATTGTAGGGAGAAGGCTGCCCCAAAAGCAGTAGGAATATATACAGTCAGGAACCAAACTCCCAGACTGACTAACTACAACCTAGAGAGACATTGCAAGCACAGAAAAATGAGGGGGTCAGACCCCACACTGGGTATCCATGGCCTTGAGGACCTGCATGTGTGAGACAAGTTCACATAATGTGTAGCTTTGAAAAGCAGCAGGGTCTTAACCCCCGGTGATCTGGAGGACTATAGGAAATCAAGTCTCTTGCCCTGAAAGAGCTGACATGCTAAATTACAGCACGAGACACCGTCTAGAAGCACAGTTTGGCAAGTGCCTGGGGTATACAGGCAGATTTACAGACTAACGGTGGGAATCGTGCCACAGGAGCAGAGCCCTGCAGAAGATTTCTCCAGGAACAAATGTGCTGGTAGACTCCATTTTTCTTGCCTTCTCCAAGCCTAAATAGCCAGAAGCTTCCAGTTCTAACACTCTCCGACTACCTTTCTAGTATGTTATGCCCTGCTCTAGGGTTCCCCTGCAAACCCACTCCACCAACCCACCTGCCCTCCCCTCCAAAATGGCTCCTATCCTGTCATACCCAGCAAGCAATTTTGGCCAAGACCAGCACAACTCCAGGGTGATTCCAGCCCTGGGGAGGACGGAAGCTAACCCACCCCACACA
This sequence comes from Lontra canadensis, assembly GCF_010015895.1. Classification (NCBI taxonomy): domain Eukaryota; kingdom Metazoa; phylum Chordata; class Mammalia; order Carnivora; family Mustelidae; genus Lontra; species Lontra canadensis. The sequence goes on along the minus strand of NW_022631015.1, from coordinate 18,520,674 downwards.
GCAGAGCTCCTACTGTTCCTACAGACAAGCCTTGCAGTTGGCTGTGCGGGAAGCAAGTCCTGCCCTTCAGGGCACCCACAGTTGTCATAGTGGCTAACTCTGGACAACCAGGCTGTGGGCTGACCCCTTCCAGGAACACGTCCATAGCAGCTACGGTAGTGCCTTTCAGCAGTCAGAGGAGAAAACTCTTAACAGTGCTCCCTAGAGGTAGAGTATGTCGCCGCAGCTAGCTGGATTGAACGCCAGCTCCCACCACAAGGGAGACAACAAAGGGGACAAGGGGCACCCCTAGAGCACCTGGTTATGGTCTCCAGGGAGGATTGTGCTCCATAGGACCCAATGATCAAGTGGGATTTATTCCAGGAATGCAAGGATAATTCAAAATCACAAATCAATGTGATACATTTAATAAGAAAAAGGAAGATATGATTATTTTAATAGAGGCAGGAAAAAAGCATTTTTAAATAGAGCATATATTCATGGTAAAAACTCCCAACAAAATAGGTATGGAGGGAACATACCTCAACATAATATAGGCTGTAAATGACAAAAATCACAGCTAACATCATACTTTAATGCAACTGGGCAAAACCAACAAATGTTAACTTATAATTGCATAATTCTATCATTAAATTGTCAAAAATACAAAGATACAATGATGCAAGGATGTATAGGCCTGGTATGGATTCAGAAGTAGACAGTGCCAGGAGCAATGTCACTATGATGGTTACAGGTTGTTTCTGACTTCACTCCCCCTCACAAGAACAAGTTAAAAACTATTCATGGAGAAGACACCACTGAGGGACTCCTAGAACATGGGAATGAGGCTAAAGCAAACCCTGAGGTGAAGATAGACTGCATTTAGAAGGGGAAGAAGAATGCCTATAATCTGACTGCCTTGCTCCTTCCTGAGGTCAGTGCAGAACCATGCTAAGAGGTCCCATGTTTTTTCCAATGTGAGGAGAGAGCCTGGGGTGGCATACAGTTCCCTCTGGTATTGTGAGTCATGTTGTGACAGCATCTACTCTAATTTTACTCCATGGGCATAGCAGGGGAATAGGTCAGGCTCAACCATTGGGAACCTGATGATGATGGAGAAGGGGAGAGGGTATTGTAAACACCCACACTTTGATATTGGCTGAATAATTCCTATCTACAGAGCCCAGTAGTAGACCCAACTTGTATCTTTGCTCACCCGTAGAACTAAGCTGCCACAGTCTGACCAGGAAACTAATGGGATACATGTCTGCCTCATTTGGCTCCTCAAACAAGGAGTTTTGCCAGTCCTAGAGCATGGTCTGTCCATGCCCAGACGGAAGAGCCAGTCATAGGCACACCCAAGAGGAAGTAAGCATGACTCTTGCTCCCTCCTCTCACCCTCAACCAAAAAGTCTATTTGGAAAACTTGGGAGTTTTCTCCTCCCCTCAGGCAGGAGAATGAAGTCACAGCCCCCTTTGCCTTAGAGTATGAGCCCCAGCTCTATATGACAGGAAAGGCTGGTGAGTACACCTGGCAATGGTGTAATCCAGCAAGGCTCAAGCTGAGAGGAAGACAGGCAGAGCTAATCACTCTCAGGGAAAATCCAGCACTGGGCATGGAGGGTTTTCCTGCTATGGCCTATGTCATCCACTGTGGAGTATCACCCAGACCCATCCAACAGGAAAGGCTACAAGAACACCTGGAAGCTGCTACATAACCCAGGAATGCTTGAAACCAAGAGGCATGAGGGCAGCACTGATCTCCCTCAGAACCAAGCCACTGGCCCTGTTCAGCCAGGAAATTTGGAGTATGGGTCAGCTTAAATCAAGACCCCAAACAAAGAGACTTACTTATAAAGTGGCTTGGGAGATGCTTTTCCTGCTGTATGCAAGCAAGAATACCCATTTATTATCATAGCCCCATTTATTGCTGGATAGAGCTTTAGTCTGCTGTCCCAGGGAGCATTATACAGCACCTGGAAAACTATCACACATCGCACAGATGTGCTTCACAGCGGAACTTGGACAGAAAGCACAGCCCATGTTTTCTCTGTCTGCAGAGGAAAACAAATGGCCTCACCTATCAGGATATTCAGTGGACACCCTTGCGTGACACTGTTTCCAAACAGTGAGCCCTGTAGAGCCTCAGATCTGTCCCGATGCCCCACTAATTCGGGGAAACTAATTAACAGCGCCACTTACTGCTGAGAACAATAGCCAGTCCTAACATAGTAAGCCTGATGAGAGAATCCAGGAAACTTTGGAAACCATCGTACAGCCTCACTTGGGCAGGGAACTGAGCTAGCTAGCAGTCATTTACAGCTGTTCTCAGTAAGAAACAACCCCACTCGATGCCTGACCTCAGAGCTTGAACAGTTATTTGCCTTGCACAAAAATATACCATAATAATATCAGGTGCCTCCTGCCCAAGGAAGTTACCCCAAGGTAACCAGAAACTCAAATTGAATCGACTAGTGAAGAACTGTCTATGCCAAAACAAACCTGCAAATTCTGAAAGAGAGGTCTGCTTACTCAAATGTGCAGATGTAAAGAACCAATGTAAGGAATCAAGGATCACACACACAAAATCATGGATAAATGTGACACCACAAAAAAAAAAAAAAAAACCCCAAATAAATCTCTAGTAATTAACCTTAAAAATGTGGAGCTCTAAGAACCATCAAATAATTGAGAAAAATCTCTTAAATAATTTTCATAAATTATAATAACACATACGCAACTAAATGAAATTAGGAAAACAATGCATGAACAAATCAAGAGGTTTAGGAAAGAAATAAAAATCATTGAACAAAACCACAAATACTACAATAGAAAATACAATAACTAAGCTGAAGAATTTAATAGAGTTTCAAAAACAGACTTGAATTCCGGACTTCAAGCTCTATTACAAAACTGTGATCATCAAGATGGTATGGTACTGGCACAAAAAGAGACACATAGATCAATGGAACAGAGCAAAGAACACAGAAATGGACCCTCAATTCTACGGTCAACTAATCTTTGACAAAGCAGGAAAGAATGTCCGATGGAAAAAAGACAGCCTCTTCAACAAATGGGGTTGGGAAAATTGGACAGCCACATGCAGAAGAATGAAACTGGACCATTTCCTTACACCACACACAATAATATACTCAAAATGAAGGACCTCAACATGAGACAGGAATCCATCAAAATCCTTGAGGAGAACACAGGCAGCAACCTCTACGACCTCAGTTGCAGCAACTTCTTCCTAGAAACATTACCAAAGGCAAGGGAAGCAAGGGCAAAAATGAACTACTGGGACTTCATCAAGATCAAAAGCTTTTGCACAGCAAAGAAACCAGTAAACAAAACCAAAAGACAACTAACAGAATGGGAGAAGATATTTGCAAATGACATATCAGATAAAGGGCTAGTATCCAAAATCTAGAAAGAACTTATCAAACTCAACACTCAAAGAACAAATAATCGCCAACAGACACATGAAAAAGTGCTCCACATCACTTGGCATCAGGGAAATACAAATCAAAACCACAATGAGATACCACCTCACACCAGTTAGAATGGCTAAAATTAACCAGTCAGGAAATGACAGATGCTGGCGAGGATGTGGAAAAAGGGGAACCCTCCTACACTGTTGGTGGGAGTGCAAGCTGGTGCAGGCACTCTGGAAAACAGCATGAAGGTTCCTCAAAAAGTTGAAAATAGAGCTACCCTATGACCCAGCAATCACACTACTGGGTATTTATCCCAAAGATACAAATGTAATGATCTAAAGGGGCACATGCACCCAAATGTTTATAGCAGCAATGTCCACAATAGCCAAACTATGGAAAGAACCCTCATGTCCATCAACAGATGAATGGATAAAGATGATGAGGTATATATGTATATATATACAATGGAAGACTATGCAGCCATAAAAAACCAAAATCTTGCTATTTGCAATGACATGGGTGAGAGAGAAAGGGTTGCTGGGTGATGGACAATGGGGAGGGTATGTGCTATGGTTAGTGCTGTGAAATGTGTAAACCTGATGATTCACAGACCTGTACCCCTGGGGCAAATAATTCATTATATGTTAATTAAAAAAACAGACGACAGAAGAAATTACTAGCAACTTGAAAAATAGGACATTCAAAATTATCTATTTAGAGAAGCCAAAAGGAAAAAAAAAAGAATGAAAAAGGAAAGTCTACAGTATTTACAGAACAGAATGCAAAGAAACAGTATTCCCATTGTGGGAATTCCAGAAGATGAGATAGAGAAAGTCTTAGAGAGTATTTTTAAACCAATAATGGCTGAAATTTTACAAACTTGAGAAGAGAAAGAGACATCCAGACCCAAGAGGCTCAAAGTACCCCAAACAGTTTGAACCCAGAATAGGGCTACATAGAGATACAGCATAATTAAACTAAAAAATCAATGACAAAGAATTTTGAAAGCAGCATAAGAGAAGAGAAAAGTGACATACCAACTTCCATAAAACTATCATCAGATCTTAAAATGGAAACTTTCCAGGCCAGAAGAGATTGGGGTGACATATTCAAAATATTTAAAGGAAAAAATTTTTAACCAAGAATATGATGCCTAAAAAAGGTGTCCTTCAGAAAGAAAGAGATCAAGACTTTCCCAAATAAACAAAAGCTAAGGAAATTCATCACCAGGAGTCTTGCTTTACAACAAATTCTAAAGGAAGTTTTTTGCTTGTAAATGAAAAGATAAGTAACATCATAAAGAAATAAGATGGTAGTGTAAAATTCCCTGTTAATGGTAAATACATAGTCCAGGTTAAATTCTGTAACATGGTAATGGGGTACATAATTCACTTATAACTCTAGTTTAAAACTTAAAAACAGAAGTAGTTAAAAAATCATACCACAATAACCTGTATTAGTTATACAAAATAAAAAAAATGTAAATTGTAACACTAATCTCAAATGTGAGGGGGATAAGAAGTAAATTGTAAAGTGTAGGAATTCTATTGAAGTTAATTTGCTATTAGTATAAAATGATTATGCTTTTGTATAGTTGTAATTTTAAGATATTTCATAGAAGTTTCATAGTAATTACAAGGGTATAACATAATAAAGAAGTCAAGGTATACTGATACCACAAGACATCAAAAACACGAAAAAGACAGCAGGACATGAAATAAGGAATAACGGATTTATAAAACACAGAAAACAGTAAGATGTCAATAATGGTCCTTACACATCAATAACAACTTTAAATGCAAATGGATTGAATTCTCCAATTAGAAGACACAGAACAGCAGAATATATGAGAGACAAAATCAAATGATATGCTACCTATAAGAGATTCACTTTACCCTTAAACTCAGACTGAGAGTGAAAGGATGAAAAAAGTATTTTTCAAGCAATTTATAGCCAAAAAATAACCTACCAAACAAGGGGTGGGTATATTTAGACAAAGTAGACTTTAAACTAAAAATGATAAAAAGAGACAAAGATATTCTTTGTCTGGTGGATGAAGTGGGTTTTTATATAAAGGGATCAAAGCATCAAAAAGTTATAAAAACTCAGGGTGCCTGAGTGGTTCAGTTGGTAAAGCGTCTGTCTGACTCTCAGTTTCAGCTCAGGTTGTGATCTCAGGATTGTGAGACCAAGCCCAGCGTTGGGCTCTACACTCAGCATGGCATCTGCTTGAAATTCTCTCTCTCCCTCTCTCCCACTTGCACACTCTCTCTAAATAAGGAAAATGTTTTTCAAAAAATATTTATTTGACAGAGAGAGAGAGAGAGAACACCAGTAGGAGGAATGGGAGAAGCAGAAGCAGACTCCCCACTGAGCAGGAAGCCCAATGTAGGTCTAGATCCCAGGACCCTAGAATCACGACTCAAGCCAAAGGCAGTTGCTTGACCAACTGAGCCACACAGAGCACCCTTAAATAAGTAAAATCTTAAAAAAAAGTTGTAACAACTGTACATATCCATGCAACTTTTCTGTAAGTTTATTTCAAAATTAAAATTGAAAAATGATTGCTTGGGCTCTATAAAGAGAATCCATGAGAGAGCAGATGAAGGATAATATGTGAAGTCCACTTTGCAGACAGTATTGTCATCCTAGAGAGTGGTTCTTGTAACTTGCTAGTGGTGGCAGTGATGGAAAAAAGATGATGGAATCAAGAGGTACATAGGACATGAGACAGATAGGAATTAATGCGGATGCAGGGCTGACAGGTGGCAGTGATGCCATTCACTGAATAAAGAAACAGTAGAGAATATCCAGGCTTAGAGAGAATGATGAGTTACCTTTTATACAACATGCGTGAGATGCTTTTGAAAGGTCCAGAACCAGAGTAGGTTCGGCAGAGAAGATGAACTGTTCTAGAGCTCAGGGAAGATTTCAGGCCTGAAGATAAAGTCTGAAACTATTTAGAATATGGTTGATAACTGAAACCATAACTACAGGTGAGGTTTTCTAAGAAAGCAAGTGGCACAGAGAAGAGGGCTAAGGAAGCCCACCATAGGGAGGTTGGGTGGAATGGCAAACAAACACATACAGCACTGTAAGTGGAAATGGAGATACAGCCTGAGGTGTGGTGAAAGTAATTATAAAGGAGTATCTGCGACTCCATAAGCTATTTGAAAATGTGGAGGAAATGGATAATTTTCTAGAAAAATACAAGTCAGCAACTATAAAACATGAATAGGCCATAACCACAGAACAAATTGTTAAGGTGACTAAAGATCTACTTACCCCTGAAAAAAGGAGCCAGGCTCAGATATTTTTTATAGTTGAGTTCTTTCTAACCTTCCAGGAACAGAAAACTTCCATATCTAAGGTCTTTACCTTAGAAACACACCTATATTGGGGGCAAATAAAAAACTAGGAAGAAGTGATCAGAAAATTAAGAGGAAAACAAAGGGGAGACAGGGGAAGACTGACTCATGGCCTAGTTCCTTCACTAGGAACTAGGCCATGAGTAAACATTCCCTGCTTGATACCCAATGGCAGTAGTTTCTAGCATTTTTAACTCTGGATCAAGTCAGAACATGAGGACTGGGACCTTCACACTTATGGCTAATTACATAATGTGGAACATCTGCAAGGCATTAAAAAGAGATGTTGTAGTACATAAACACAGGACCAGTTATAGTCTTATTTTCTAGGAATCTGCCACAAAAGTTTGGATCCAAGTATCTTCAGAAAGCTGAGCTTGTATTTGGAGTTGGGTTGATTCCTCTCTCATTAGCAATGTCTTATAAAGTAAAAATGGTATTATCCTATAAGGTGACATAGTTTGAAGTATCATTGGATGGAGAACTAGAAACCATTTTGGAAGCTTTGGAAAGAGACCACAGTAACAACTAACGAGGGTGCTAGCAAACAAAGTTAGTTGAGGAAAGATGGCCTTGAGATTTACAGATTGCAGAGCAGCTGAGATCAGTGTGGCCAAGCAGAGACACTGGGTGCCAGTGTGGGACATTTGACCTGATCTGGAGAACCGTGAGAGTCTCTCCTTGCTGATCTTTGGTCTTGAGCACTCTGAGAGCAGAGTTCTGTTTCTGATGCTAGATCTTGGGGTGGGGGTGGGGGTTGGACACACACATGGGTCCCGGAGCTCCTCTTACTTAGTACATGCTTTCCTCACTGTATAATTCTGGACCAGGACATAAAACTGGAAACTTAAGTTCATATTATTAAGTTCTCAAAGGCAGTTGAGTGACATCAGATTTAAGGTGTTGTAAGATACTTTTTCTTTTTGTCCATCATTTAAAACAATGACTAAGACATCTATCCATGAACAAAAGTGCCTTGTAGGTGTTGTAGTCTCTAGGATCATATGTCAAGGGAGTCTCATTAACCTACACATCTGGTAATAGGCAGATAAGCTTTGGTGCTTGCTCTGGAATAAGCAGAGCTAGCAACATATTCTAACCCCCTTTGCCATGGTTAGTAAAAAACCTGAAGAATGCTGACCTAGGGGGCGCCTGGGTGGCTCAGTGGGTTAAAGCCTCTGCCTTCGGCTCAGATCATGGTCCCAGGGTCCTAGGATCGAGCCCCACATCAGGCTCTCTGCTCAGCGGGGAGCCTGCTTCCTCCTCTCCCTGACTGCCTCTCTGACTACTTGTAATCTCTGTCAAATAAATAAATAAAAATATTTAAAAAAATAATAAAAAAAAAGAATGCCACAGATACCACAGACAAGAAAGAATTTGCAGAAGTCCATCCTTTCCTATTGGAGATCCAGAATGTCATCAGAGCAAAAAAAAAAAAAAAGTATATATATATAATATAAAATATATTTGTATAATATTTATATTTATTTATATTTATAATTTATATAAAATATATTTATATAAATATATATCTCTTTATAATCTAGACATATATACTTACATTCATAATCTATACAAATACATATTTATAATCTAGATGTACATATATATACACATACGCACACACACGTGTGTGTGTGTGTGTGTATTTTTAGTTTGATCATTATGGAGATGGTAAGAGGAATTTTTCTAGCACTGCCAATTCTCCCAAGGCAACACTGCATGGAGCTGAACTATCCAAATAGTGCAGACCTCTCCCACAATGGAAAATTAGAGCAGTGAGTGAGTTGCGTGGGACCTGGTTGAACAAACTTATTTTTCTCCCGCAGCCCCCAGAGTACTGATATTCCCCTGATGGGAATATCAAAGGGCATTAAATGGGTACATTTCTTTCGGACTATAGCAATGGCATCAGGAGGGAGTGCAGTTATGAGCCTTTGGGAGTACCTCAACAAGAGACTTCCCCATAAGGTCCACAGACACCCCAAATGCTCTGAGTTCTAAACCTATACTTCTCCTCACTATGTAGCCAGCTCCTTGTGTGCACTTCCTAGTAATGTGATGGGAGCAAACCTAGTAAGTGGAGATGGGAAGAGGAATTTTTCCAAGAAGTGGAAGATAAAAATAAATAAACTAGAATACAGGAATTTTGAAACAACCACATCAAAGTGGAACAAAGGAAAAAGAATGAGAAAGAGCAGAAAAAGCCCATGTGATGTATGGGCTCCATCAAATGAACAAATTTTAGGAAAATTGGGATTCCAGAAATAGAAGGACAAGAGGGGAAGAAATTTGTTAAAAAGAAATAATAGCCGAGAACTTCCCAAACCTGGAGAAGGACTTGGACATCCTAGTTCACAAAGCTAACAGATCACTCTTATCTAAATGTAAAAAGATTTTTTCCAAGACACATTATCATGACACCGAAAAATTAAGATAAAGAGAGGATCTTAAAAGCAACCAAGGGAAAAAAGACTAACTATAAGGAAGCCCCATTAGGCTGTCACCATATTTCTCAGCAGAAGCCCTACAGATCAGGAAAGAGTAGACTGGCATATCCAGTAAGTTGGAAAAAAACTGCCAATCAAGAATACTCTTTTGGCACAGTTATCCTTCAGGTATGAAAGAGAAATAAAGACTTCCCAGACAAGCAAAAGACCAGGGAATTCATCACCACTAGATCTTCCTTGCAAGAAATGTTGAAAAGAATTCTTTAACCTGAAATTAAAAGATCTTAATCAGCTGCATGAAGACATAAGCAAGCACACAACATATTGATAAAGGCAAAGATACAGTCAGACTCAGAAAACTAATTTTGTAATAAGATGGTGTGTTAATCACTTAATTATACTATAAAGATTAAAGAAGAGTATTAAAATAATTTACTATAATAATAATATAATAATTAAAATTACTATACACAACATGAAAAGAGTTCAATCATGACATAAAAATATAAAATGGAGAAAGAAGGGGTACAGCTTTTGTAGGTAATCAAAGTTAAGTTGCTATCAGATTGAACTATTTTATCTATAAGATGTATTATATAACCCCCATAGTAACCACAAAGCAAAAACCTAGAGTAGGTTCATAAAAGAAAAGGAAAAGGAAACCTCTTGTCTCCTCTCCACATTCAAAAATCATTAAGGACAGTAAATAAATAAAGACTGAAGAAAGAGCTCAGGGAAAGCTCTGGACTACACAGAACAAGCAAAATCCCATTACAGCTCTAAAATCAAGGATGGCAGCATGGAAAACACAGGAAGCACTTTTTCTGTGTCTTTCCACTCCATAGTCACGTGTCACCCTGGGCAGGGGTGGGGTGGGGAAAGAAGATCCCATTCGAGAAAGTATACCACACAGAGAAAAGGAGAGCCAAAGCAAGCTCCACCACTGCAGAAATTTGCAACCTTTGCTATGGAGGTTACCCACAGTGTTCCCCCAACACTCACCCTAGTGACAGAGTGGCCTGAAATGCCCCTCTGCATCTGCTTCTAGAGGCTAGAACTATTGCTGAAGTGAGACTTGCCCTTAGTGGCTACATTTGCTACTGTGCCCTCCATTCAGGGGTTGGGTGCCACACATGGCATCTCACCATATATAAGATCAGAGATGCTGCTGCTCTTTGCTCACCTCTGGTCCCATGTCAGGGCTTTGTCCCACCATTATTGGGACAGCATCTTTTGCCCTAAGGTCCACATCCAGGATCTCAAGTCATGCTTTGGTTGCCATTTTGGTTGCTGTTGCCATCCCGAGTCCCACCACTGGGTTTTAAGTCATGGCTCTGAACTGTCATTGCAAACAGCACTGCAACTGCCCTAAGGCCCATCCCCACATTGGTACTTTGAGGTTCTGAGCCATCATTACTAAGACTGAGCTGTTACTACCGTGAAGTCCACTCTTCCTTCCAGACACATGCTCTGAATCATTATTCCCAGGGGTGGTACTACTGCCCTGAGCCCCACTCTGGATGCATGTCATGGTTCGGCTAGTCACTAGGTTCAAGTCAACTCCTAGGGTCCAAAATCACAGCATTGAATATTGCCAGGGCCATGTAGGCACTATTCTGAGCCAAGCACTTCAGGTCCTTCATGTGGGTATAAGAGACCACCTTTGGAATCATGCTGCGATCTTGTGACTTCCCTCTAGGGCCAGAATTGAGACTTTGACACAACATCCCCAGTCTGTGCTACTAATGTACCCTGCTCATGGTCCCAAGATATACCATTCCATCTTGCCATCCCAGGGCCTATGTCACTGCCGCATTACCCCCTCTACCCACCAGCCAGAGTTACAGTGGTGAGCCCCTGAGACCTAGTACTATGGGATATCTACACACTTTCACACCTTAGACACCAGTGTCACTGCTCAGCAAGTGGCCTGAGCTCTAGGCCCCAGATGCTGTGGTAGTTCCATGTATATCTGATCCTATGATCCTGGTCACAATACTGTCATGAGTGCTCTGAGTGCCAAAAAACCAGAGCAGGTGCCAAGAAGGATCCCCATGACTAGAATTTCTGCCCACTGGAAAAAAGAAGAGAAGCATCCAGCAGCTTTCACCTCCAAAGATCCCAATAGCTCTACCTGTCACTGCCACTTCAGTTCCTTCTGTAGTCAGATACAGAAAATCTCTGCAGTCAGATAAACATCACCTTCCGCTGATGGAGTGGAAAGGAGACTGTATCATTGTGCCTTTGGAGCAACAAAAGATGCTGCATTTCACTAACCTGGTGCCCTTATAGAAACTGCTAGGTGAAAGTCTTTACCCACTGAAGCCATGCTGAAAAGACTAGAAGAGGTCAGTGAACTTTCAGATATGGAGACATCAACACAAAGCAATCAGAAACACAAAAAGACAAGGAAACATGATATCACCAAAGGAATGCAATAAAATTCCAGTAAATAACCCACAAAGAAACAGAGATTTGTGAGTTATCTGAAAAATAATTTGAAATAGGTATTTTGAGGAAGCATTGTGAGATCGAGAAGGCCCATCCCCACATTGGTATTTTGTAGCATTATTCACAATAGTTTAGATATGGGGAAAAAACCTAAATGTCAGTGAATAATGGATAAAGAACACACACAGACACATACACACACACACGTACACACACTTCAACCATGAGAAGGAAGGAAAATCTGCTTTTTGTGACAACATGGAAAGACCTTGATGGCAAGATGCTGAGGTAAGTCAGAGAAAGATAAGTACTTTATGATATCACTTATATGCGAGGCCTAAAAATCTAAACTTGTGAAAACAGAGAAGAGATGATACTTTCTAGGGGTAGGTAGTAGAAGAATTGTGGAGATCTTGATTTTGGGTACAAACATTCCACTAATAGATAAATAAATTCTGGAGAGCTTGTGCAGTACCAAATTATTAACTTTAAATTTGCTAAGAGACTAGATCTAACTTGTAATTAACACAAAAAAGGATGACAATTATATAATAAAGGAGTTATCTAATGCTACTGTAGTAATATTTGAATACATAAATTTATCAGAACAACAGGTTGTAAACCTTGAACTCACATAATGTATATGTCAACTTTATCTCAATAAGAAAAGGAAAGAAAACAGAGCATATCACTATGGAAAATCACCAGATTACAAAGATAGGCAAAAAGAGAAGAAAAAAAGAAATAATGGTAATACCAAACATCAGAACACTTAATAAGATAGCATTATAAGTTCTTACACACAACTATAAATGTAAATGGATTGACTTCACCAATCAAAAGTCACAGCATTGTTGGACAGAAGCAAGAGAAGATCCAAATATATGCTGACTACAAGAGATTTACTATAGATTTCACGTCACACATAGGCTCGTAGTGAAGGGATGGAAAAATGTATTCAGTGCAAGTGGAAACCATAAGAAAGCAGGGACAAAGTTTATCAGACAAAACAGACTTTCCACCAAAAATGATAATAAGAGAAAAATCAGATTATTATATAATCTAGGGGTCAAACGATAATATATAATCATTATAAACATTGGCACCCAGTTTCAGAGCACCCAGGTATATTAAGCAAATACAAACAGATCTGAAGGGAGAAACAGATGTGAATGCAACCATAGTAAGGGATTTCAAACCCCACTTTTAGCAATAAATAAGTCAACAGGAAACTGTGGGCTCAAATAACAGAAAAACTAGAAAAAGAACCTAACAGACATTCTAGAAAATTCCATTCAACAGCAGGAAATATGTGTACTCAGAATATTCTCTGGGCTTGATCATATGATAGGACACAAACAAGTCTCAGGAAATTTAAGGAGACTGAAATAACAACAAATATCTTTTCCAACCATGGTGGTATATAGAAATCAACAGCAAGAGGAAAGATGGAAAGCTACAAATAAATGGAAATTAAATAACACAGTCCTGAATAACCAATGGGTCACAAGTGTAGAAGGGAAATAAAACACACACACACGCACACACACACACACACACGGAAACACAATATGCCAAAACTTATGGGGTGATGCAAAAGCTGTACTGAGAGGGAAATTCATAGTGCAAATAATTAAGAGAAAGATCTAAAAAAACCCTACCCTATCTTTATATACCAAGAACTAAAAAAAGAGGAATAAAACCAAAGCCAGCAGAAGGAAGGAAATAATAAAGATTAGAGAGGAAATAAACTAAAACCCTATACAACAGATCAATGAAATCAGGAGCTAGATTTTGAAAAGATCAACAAAATTCATAAACCCTAGCCAGTCTCATCAGAAATGGGGCAGGAGAGAGCTGAAATAAATAAGAAATGAAAGAAGAGAAATAACAATCGGCATCACAGAAATACAAAGAATTATAAGAAAATATTATGAAAAATTATATGCCAAAAAATTGGACCACCTAGAGGAAATGGATAAATTTCTAGAAACGTATGACCTCCCAAAACTGAATTGGGAAGAATTAAAAGACTTGAACAGACCAATTACTAGCACTGACATTGAATCAGTAATCAAAAATTCCCAGCAAACAAAAATCCAGGACCAGATGGCTTCACATGTGAATTCTACCAAACATTTAAACAAGAGTTAATATCTGTTTTTCTCAAAGTATTCCAAAAAATTGGAAAGAAAATCACCCAAATCCATTCCATAAGGCCAGCATTACCCTGATACCAAAACCAGATACACACTACAAAAAAAAAAAGAGAACAAATAGGCTAATATCTCTGAAGAAAACAGATGCAAAAAAGACTTCAACAAAATATTAGCAAACAAAATCCAACAAAAGATTTAAAAATTATTCACCACAATGAAGTGGGATTTAATCCAGGAATGCAAGTGTGCTCCAATATTAAAAAATCAATTAACATAATACATTTCAGCAACAAGAGAAAGAATAAAGACCATATGATAATCTCAAAAAAAGCAGAAAAATCATCTGACAAAGTACAATACCCACTCATGATAAAATTTCAGTGAAGTAGTTTTAAGGGGAATATAACTCAACATAATAAAGGCCATATATGGAAAAACCCACAGTTAACATATTAAATGATAAAAAACCTGAGACCTTTCTTTTAAGAAAAGAAACAAGATAAGGATGTTCATTCTCACCTCTTTTATTCAACATAGTGCATAGGAAATCCTATGCATAGCAATAAGATAACAACAACAAAAATAAAGGGCATCCAAATCGGTAAGGAAGAAATGACACTTTCACTATTTGCAGATCACATACTACATATAGAAACCTGGAAAGACTCCACCAAAAAACTAGTAGTGACCAATGACTTGAGTAAAGTTGCAGACTACAAAATTAATGTACAGAAATCTGTCGACTTTCTATACATTAATAATAAGGTAGAAATAAAAATTAAGAAAACAATTTCTTTTACAATTGCATGAAAATGAATAAAATACTTAGGAAGAAAATTACCCAAGTAGGCAAAAGACCTGTACTCTAATAACTAAAAAAGATTGATGAAAGAAATGAAAGATGACATAAATAGAAAGATATCCCATGTTCATAGATTGGGAGAACAAATGTTAAAATGTCCATACTAGGGGCGCCTGGGTGGCTCAGTGGGTTAAGCCGCTGCCTTCGGCTTGGGTCATGATCTCAGGGTTCTAGGATCGAGCCCCGCATCGGGCTCTTTGCTCATCGGGGAGTCTGCTTCCCTTCCTCTCTCTCTGCCTGCCTCTCTGCCTGCTTGTGATTTCTGTTTGTCAAATAAATAAATAAAATCTTTAAAAAAAATGTCTATACTACCCAAAGCAATCTACAGATTTAATGCATTTTTCACAGAACCAGAAAAAATTCTATAATTTGTATGGAACCCAAAAGACCTGGAATGGCCAAAGCAATCTCGAAAAAGAAAAAGCTGGAGGTATCACAATCTAAGATTTCAAGATATACTTCAAAGCTGTGGTGATCAAAATAGTATGGTACTAGCACAAAAGTAGACACATAGATCAATAGAACAGAACAGAGAGCCCAGAAATAAACCCAACATTACATGGTCAATTAACCTACAACAAAGGAGACAAGGACATGCACTGAGGAATACAGCCTCTTCAATAAGTGGCTCTGGGAAAACTGGACAATTACATGCAAAAGAATTAAATTGTACCATTTTCTCACACCATACACAAAAATGAACTCCAAATTGATTAAAGACGTAAATGTGAAACTTGAAAACATAGAACTTCTAGAAGAAAACATAAGCAGTAGTCTCTTTGACATCAGCCTTGGCAATATTTTCTAGATCTGTCTCCTCAAGGAAGGAAAACAAAAGCAAAATTAAACTATTGGCCTATACCAAAATGATAAGCTTCTGTGCAGTGAAGAAAACCATCAACAAAACAAAGAGACAACCTAATGAATGGGAGAAGATATTTGTAAGTGCTTTATCTGATACGGGGTTAGTATCCAAAATCTATAAAGAACTTATACAACATCAAAAACAGAATCTGATTAAAAATAGGCAGAGGACCTGAAGAGACATTTTTCCAAAGAAGACATACAGATGGCCAAATATAAACCACATGAGGTATCACCTCACACTTATGATTTTAGTCAGATGGCTAAAATCAAAAGCACAAGAAGTAACAAATGTTGGTGAGAATGTGGAGAGAAAAGAACACTTGTTCACTATTTGCAGGAATACAAACTACTGCAGTCACTGTGGGAAACAGTATGGAGGTTCCTCAAAAAATTAAAAATAGAATTATCATTTAATCCTGTATCCATTACTAGGTATTTAACCAAAGAAAATGAAAATACTCATTTGAAAACATATGTACCCCTATATTTATTGCAGCATTATTTACAATAGCTAAGATATGGAAGCAACCCAACTGTCCACTGATAGATGAATGGATAAAGAAATGGTGTGTTTGTGTGTATGTATGTGTGCAGGTATATATGGGAATATATATATATATGTACATATATGTATGTGTATACATATATACACACCTATACACACAATGGAATATTATTAAACTATTAAAAAGAATGAAATCTTGCCATTTGTAATAACATGGTTGGATCTAGAAGGTGCAATAAGTGAAATAAGTCAGAGAAATACAAATACCATATGATCTCACTTACATGTGGAATTTAAGAATCAAAACAAATGAACAACAACAAAAAAAATGAGAAACAAAAAACCAAAATCTTAAATATTGAGAACTGGTGGTTACCAGAGGAATGGTGGAGTGATGGGTTGAATAGGTGAATGGGATTAAAAGTATACTTATTGTGACAAGCATTGAGTAATGTATAGTATTGTGAAATATTATACTGTATGTCTGAAACTAATATAATTCTGTATGTTAATTATACATGAATAAAAAATGAAGTTGTAATATAAATGTACAGTGGAATATTATTCATCTCGAAAAAAGAACGAAATTTTGGCATTTGTGACAACATAGATAAACTTACAAAGGTGTTCAAAAAGAAACAGGTTAGACGTAATAAGACAAATATAATAGGATTTTTTTTACATACAGAATCTAAAAAACAAATGAACAAACAGAACAACCCAAGAGACAGAACTTGTTACCAAAAGGGAAGGTGTGGGGGGATGGGCAAAATAGGTGAATGAATTTAAGACCTACAATGTTTAAAAATGGAGATTTTAAAATGGAGGGGCATCTGGGTGGCTCAGTAACTTAAGTGTCTGACTCTTGATTTTGGCTCAGGTCATGATCTCAGGAGAGTGAGACTGAGCCCTGCTTTGGGCTTTGTGCCCTGCTTCAGATTCTCTCTCCCCCTCTATGTGTGCCCTCTCCCCCTGCTCATGTGTGCTTTCTCTCTCTAAAAAAATAAAGTAAAATAAGATAAAATTTAAAAAGTCACGGAGATGTAAAATTCACCCACAGGAACATAATATTATTGTAGGAAATTTGTATGCTAAGAGATGGTAACAAAATCAATTGTGGTAATCATTTTGTACTGTATATAAATACTGAATCACTAGGTTGTACACCTAAAGTTAATATACTATTGTGTATCAACTATAATTCAATTAAGAAAAACAGTATGTTACTAGTATAAAAAGAGATAAATGAACAAATGGAATACAATAGCAACCCCAGAAATAAACCCACACACATATTATCAACTAATATTTAACAAAGAAGCCAAAAACACTGAGTCAGGAATGTATGGTTTCTTTAACAGTTGGTGTTTGGAAAATTGAAGAACACATGCAGAAAAATGAAATGTGGCCCCTATTTAATACTCCTTACACAAATTAACATGAATAGAATAAGACTGAAACATAAGTTCCGATATTGTAAAATTCCTAGAAAAACACACAAGGAAGAAGTTCCTTGACATTAGCTTGGGCAATAATTTTCTGAATAGGACATCAAAAGCCCAAACAACAAAAGTAAAAATCAATAAATGGGAGTATGGAAAACTAACAGGCTTATTTATGGTGATATCACCAACATGGCAACATAAGTCATTTGTGACTTCACTTTCATTCATTAAAACAATGAACAACTATTAATGGAAAGACACCACCTAGAACATGTGGATAAGGTTAAAGTACTTTTTGAACCACAGAAACCAAGACAGACTAAATTAGGAGGTTAAGAAGAGTGGCTATATGCTGACCAGGCTGATGTAGCACCACACTGAGAGGTTGCCTTGAGTTTAGTTTCTACAAAGGGAAAAGAGAAGCCATGGTAGGCTTCCAGTTCCACAGCATTGTGGTTCTCTCTCCTAAAAGCGCCTATTTAAGCCATGCCCCACAGGGTGTCTCTAGGCTTGACCACTGAGAATCTTACTGTGATGGAAAAGAGGCAAGAAGCTTGCCACCACTAACACTCAGACCTTGGTTGACCATGTTCCTACCTGCAATGCCAAAGTAGTAATCCCAACAACCAGCATCTCTGCTCATCTGCAGAGCAAAAATGGTAGCACAGTCTGACCAGAAAATTCAGTGGGGTGCAGGTATACCTGATTCAGGTCCTGGAAGGATGAGATTTTCTGTCCTGGCACCTAGCCTGCCCTTCTCCAGTCAGGGAGCCTGAATCATAGCCTGGCCCATTGCTGAGTGTAGACCTGAGCCTCACCTGACCATAAAGGCTGTCCAGAACACCTAAAAATCAGACAGCTCAGCAACACTCGAGAGAGAATATGGCAAGCAGAGTTGAGCATCTGTAGAGTAATGCCAGTGGTGCCATTTGGAAAAGGAAGTTTGAGAGTGGGTCAGCTTGAGTCAAGACCACAAAGAAAGTTTTTCCAGGCTTAGAGTGATTCTCCCACTACACTCAGGGGAGTAAATTCAGCCTCTCCCTCTCCCTGCCTTGGTATCTCCTACTGAGGAATTTAGCTTCTGGCCTCTACCAGCCAGAAATCTTGACTGGAAACGCCCAGGAGGCTTTTACCAGGGAGGAGAACTAATTCAGAATGCCTTTACTGAGCAGAAAGCCTGTCCAAACCACCTGAAAACTGTATATCGCAGTAGCACTTGAGCAGACAGTAAGGAGGCAGAGATAATTGCTTGCATAACAAAACCAGTAGCAACATTTAGCCAGGCAACTTGGGGAATGGGTCAGCTTGAATCAAGACCATGAAAAAAGACTTTTTGCAGGCTTGGAGTTGGTTCCCTACCTTCTTCTTGCAGGAAAGCTAATTCACAGCCCCACCCACTGTTCCGTCTAACTTCTGGCCCCTCCCGACAAAAAAGTCTGGCCAGATCACCTGAGACTGTATACGTCCACAATATGGAGTAGAGAAGATGGCATGTAGAGCCGATCATCTACAGAGCAAAGCCAGGGACACTGTTCAGCCCGAGAGCTTGAATGGATCAGCTGAGTCGAGACCATAAATAAAGCGTCTTTCTGTTCTTGCAGCCAGTTTTCTCATTACTCCTGGCTAGGGAAACTAATTAGTAGCCCCATCCATGCTGAACAGTCTTCAGCCAGGCTAACCAAAAGACTTAAACAGAGCCCGCAGGAAGCTGCATAGTCCATTTAATAGCCCTGCATACAGTGGTCATTGAAAAGAGAGCACAGTCCACGGTCTTCTCTGTCTTTACAGCAAAACCAGTAGCCTCATTTGGCCACGGAATTTAGTGACAGCTTTGCCTGACTCAGGTCTGCAAACAATGAGTCATGAGGACCTGGGGACTGTCCTGCTGCCCCACCATGGTAGGGAAACTCATTCATGGCCCCACCTGCTTCTGAGTATAGTACTTGATCCTGACTATTTAGTAAGACCAATCAGAAAAACAAGGAAATTACAAAGCCTATCCTAAGCCTTGTTTAGGCAGGGAACCAACCCAGAAGTCATATTCAACTCTTCCTAGCAAGTGTCATTTCCCCTTACCTCAGAGCTCAGACGATGGCCTCACCCCAAAATAAACCCTGATAGCAAGCCTACCTGTCCAAGGCCATTACCAGCAGACATGTTCAGAAATCCAAGCTATGCTGAACTGACAAACTGTTTCTGGCAAAGTGTAACTGTTAAGTCTGAAAGAGGAAACTGCCTGTTCAAATGTGAGAAACAAATGTAAGAAATCAGTGATCATAAAAAATCTGGTAAACATGACACCACCAAAGAAAAATAATAAAGCTTCTATTACTGACACTAAAGAAATGGAGATCTATGAACTGTCACATACAGAATTCAGAATAATCCTCTTAAAGAAGTTCGGTGAACTACAAGAACACACAGACAATAAATGAAATAGGAACACATGTATTAAAGGTAGGTGCAACAAAGAAACAGAAACCATAAGAAAAGACCCAAACAGAAATCCTAAGAGCTGAAAAGTACATCAACTTAAGAATTCAATAGAGAGCTTTAAAAGCAGATCACAAAAGACCTCAAATAGCTGAAGCAATACTGAAAAAGAAAAGCAAAGCTGGAGGCATCATGATTTTGGGTTCAAGCTATATTACAAAGCTGTAGTCATCAAGACAGGATGGTACTGGCACAAAAACAGACACATAGATCAATGGAATAGAATAGAGAACATAGAAATTGACCCACAACTATATGGTCAACTAATCTTCAACAAAATGGGAAAGAATATCCAATGGAAAAATCCATTGGATTTTTCATCCAATGAAAAAAAGATGGTCTCTTCAACAAACGGTGTTGGGAAAACTGGATGCAACATGCAGAAGAATGAAAATGGATCACTTTCTTTTTTTATTTTTTTTAAGATTTTATTTGACAGACAGAGATCACAAGTAGGCAGAGAGGCAGGCAGAGAGAAGAGGAAGCAGGCTCCCCGCTGAGCAGAGAGCCCGATGCAGGGCTCCATCTGAGGGCCCTGGGATCATCACCTGAGCTGAAGGCAGAGGCTTTAACCCACTGAGGCACACAGGCACCCCCTGGACCACTTTCTTATACCATATACAAAAATAAATTCAAAATGGATGAAAGCCCTAAATGTAGGACAGGAAGCCATCAATATCATAGAGAACAACACAGGGAGCAACTTCTTACTAGACATGTTGCAGGAAGCAAGGGAAACAAAAGTGAAAATGAACTATTTAAACTTCATCAAGATTAAAAGCTTCTACACAGTGAAGGAAACAACAAAATTAAAAGCAAACTAAAGAATGGGAGGAGATATTTGCAAATGACATATCTGAGAGAGGGTTAGTATCCCAGATCTATAAAGAACTTATTGGGGTGCTTGGGTGGCTCAGTCAGTCAAGCATCTGTCTCTTGATCTCAGCTCCAGTCTCGATCTCAGTGTCCTGAGTTCAAGCCCCACTGTGGGCTTCATGCTGGGTGTGGAATCTACTTTAAAGAAAAATTTCAAACTCAACACCCAAAAAACAAATAATCCAGTTAAGAAATGGACAGAAGACATGAATAGATATTTCTCCAAAGACATCCAGATGGCTAACAAACACATGAAAAGATGCTCAATATCACTCATCATCAGAGAAATACAAATCAAAACCACCATGAGGTATCACCTCATACCTGGCAGAACGGCTAAAATTAACAACACGAAACAACAGAGGTTGGTGAGGATGTGGATAAAGGGAAACCCTCCTACACTGTTGGTGGGAATGCACGCTGGTGCAGCCACTCTGGAAAACTGTATGGATATTCCTCAAAAAGTTAAAAATAGAACCACCTTATAATCCAGCAATTGCACTACTAGGCATTTACCTGAAGGATACAAAAATACAGATGGAAGGGGTACATGCACCCTGATGTTTAAAGTAGCATTACCAACTGTAGCCAAACTATGGAAAGAGCGACTGATGAATGAATAAAGAAGAGATGTGTATAGATGTGTGTATATATATATATTTGTGTATAGATCTGTATATGTGTGTGTGTGTGTGTGTGTATGATGGATATATATGTATCAATACCTATATAGATATAGAATATTTATAGGCATATATAGTATAAAATATTATACATATACACATATATATTTTAATGGAATATTACTCAGCCATCAAAAAGAATGAAATCTTGCCATCTACAATGATGTAGGTGGAGCTAGAGTGTAGTATGTTAAGTGAAATCAGAGAAAGACAAATATCATATGATTTCATGCATATGTGGAATTTAAGAAACAAAACATGAACATATGGGAAGGGGAAAAAAGAGAGGGATACAAACAATAAGACACCCTTTTTTTTTTTTTAAAGATTTATTTACTTTTAGAGAGAGACAGCAGGCACAAGTGGGAGGGGCAGAAGGAGAGACAGAGAATCCTAAGCAGACTCTACCTGAGAGTGAAGTCTCGTGTGGGGCTCCATCTCACAACCTTGAGATCATGACCTGAGCTGAAACCAAGAGTTGGGTGCTTTGCTGACTGTGCCACCCAGTTGCCCCACAAACCGTAAGAGACTCCTTAATGACAGAGAACAAACTGAAGGTTGGTGGAGGGAGGTGGATGCGAGATGGTCTAGATGGGTGACTGATATTAAGGAGGGTACCTGTTATGATGAGCACTGGGTGTTGTATTTATTGGATGAATCACTGAATTCTACTCCTGAAACCAATATTGCCCTGTGTATTAACTAACTAGAATTTAAATAAAAATTAAAAATTAATTTTTTAAAAAAGCAGACTCATCCATGCAAAAGAATAAATGATGTATAAACATTTGTAGTTAATCATAGGAGAAAAAAATATAAAAAGAGTGAAGAAAGTCTAATGGACTTATGGAACATAATGAGGCTAAACAATATTCACATAATGGGGATTCCAGGAGAAGGAAAAAAGAGGCAGAAAATATTTTTAAAGCAATAATGGTTGAAAACATCCCAAACATTGGGAGAAACAGACATCTAGATCCATGCAGCTGAAAGGATCTCCAATGTGTTGAACTCAATTAGGCCCACAATAAGACACATTACAGTTAAATTGTCAAAATTCAGTCAAAGAAAAGATTTTGAAAGCAGCAGGAGAAAAAAGAGAAGTTATGCACAAGGGAATTTCCGTAAGACTGCTGATGGATTTCCTAACAACACTTTTCAGTCTAGGAAAGAATGACACAATATATTTTAAATATTGAAAGGAAAAAACCCTGTCAATGAAGATGTCTATATCCAAGAAACCTACCCTTTAGAAATGAAGGAGAGATGAAGAATTTCCTGAACAAACAAAAAACTGAGTTTATCACCTTATAAGAACTGCTAAAGGAAATTCTTTTAATGAAAGTAAAAGGACAATAATTATCATGCAAACATAAGAAGATAAGAAGATGGTCTAAAACTCCATGGTAATAGTAAATATATAGTCAAAGTTAGATTCTGTAAGATAATAATGGTATCATAATTCACTTATGAGTCTAATTTAAAGGTTAAAAAGCAAACATAGCAAAAACAACCATACTATAGTAATGTTATTGGATAAACAATATAAAAATTTTAAAACCTGTAGTACTAATAGCTTAAAATGTGATGGGGAAGAGAATGAGAAGTGGAAAGTTTAGGAATATTATTGAAGCTATTGTTAATTTAAAATAGGGTGTTATAATGTTAGTATATTTTATATAAACCTAGTAGTAACTCTGAGATAATAGACAATACATAATGGTTTCTGGCCCTGGGTCCTGGCACAAATCTCCTGAAACCCTTGTAATTTCCCGTGATAAGAGCATTAGAAGCATCCTTTGTTTTAATATTTAGTCTTTGATATGGGACCATAAAACCTTTTTAATATCTTGGGTAATAGGATTGTCTTTTGTTTTAATGAGACATTGGGTGGGGGGCACGATAACTTCTTGATGAGGGCAGATCACTGGAAAGCTATGATTAGAGGCTTGGAATTTTTAGTCCTGCCCCCTAATTCTCTTGAGAGGGAAGAATGGGTGAAAATAAAGTTAGTGATCAATCATGCCTATGTGATGACACCTTCATAAAAATCCCAATAGCATGGGGCTTAAGGAGCTTTCAGTTTAGTGAATACACCCTCATTGCAGGTAGGTTATACACCCCAATGGCACAGGAACAGAAGCTTCTGTGCTTAGGGTTTTCCCACATCTCACCCTTTTGTATCTCTTCATTTGACTGTTCATCTGTAACCTTTATCGTATCTTTTAATAAACTGTAAAGTGTTTCCCTGAGTTTTGCAAACAGATGCAGCAAATCAATCAAACTAGAAGTAGGGGTCACAGAAACTGCTGAGTCATAGTAAAATTGACAGAAGTGTAACTTGGGGCCATACTACTTAGTGAGGTGAGTAGTACTTCTGTGGGACTGAGGTCTTAACACCTGGTAGATCTGACATTATCTACAAGGAGATAGTACCAGAGATAAGTTAAACTGTAGGATACTCAACTGATGTCACAGAGAATTGTTTGTTTGGGGAGGGAAGGTATGTCCTCCCTTATTGTATATGCATCTTACAATAATTTCAGGAGCCACAAAGGAAAAATCTACAATAATTACACAAAATAACATGATGAGGAAGTCATCCTGATAACAAAATACATCAACACACACACACACACACACACACACACACACACACACACAGAGCAGGATGCAAAACAGAGAAAAATGAATCTACAAAATGGCCAGAAACAATTAACAAAATGCAATAAGTTATTTATCAATAATTACTTTAAATGTAAATGGATTATATTCTTCAATAAAAAAACACAGAATGTATGAAAAAACAAGATCTAACAATATGTTGCCTGTAAGAGATGTATTTTACCTTAAAGACTCATATATACATGGAGTAAGGGATGGAAAAAGATATTTCAAGAAAATAGTAACAACATAAAAAGCAAGAGTAATTACTTATATCAGACAAAATAGACTTTAAGCTACAAATGATGAGTCAAAAAGGTAATTAATAATAAATAGGTCAATCCATCAAGAAGATGTAATAATTGTAAATATTTATGCACCCAACATAGGAGCAGCTAAATATATAAAGCAAAAATTAACAAGCTAATTAATAAGGAAAAATAAAAATTACAGTAGTAATTGAGGACTCTGATACTCCATTATCAACAATAAATTATCTAGGCAAATAATCAATAAGGTAATAATGAATTTGAACACCACAGACCAAATGGACCTAATAGACACATAGAGAATGTTTTTTAACAAAAGTAGAATACATATTCTTCTCAAGTGCACATGGAACATATTTTGGGATAAACCACACGCTATGCCACAAAACAAATCTTAGCAAACTCCTGAAAATTAAAATCATACTAAGTATCTTCTCTGACCACAATGGTATAAAACTAGATATTGATAATGAGGAAAACTGGAAAACTTATATATGTGGCAATTAACCAACACTCTCCTGTAGAACCAATGGATCAAAGAAGAAATTAAAAAGGAAATTAAAAATACCTTGAAAACAAACATAGCAAAACTTATGGGATACAACAAAAGCAGTTATAAAATGGAAGTTCATAGCAAAAACACCTATATTAAGAAACAAGACGTGAAATAAACAACATCACTCTAAACATCTAGGAAACAAAAGACAAAGTTGGCCCAAGATTAGTAAAAGGAAAGAGATAATAAAGAGCAGACATAATGAAATGGAGGAATATAGTAGAAAAGATTAACCAAACTAAGTTGATTCTTTGAAAAGATAAACAAAATACAAAACTACCTAAACCCACAAAGGAAAAAATAGAGGACAAAAAAAAATATATATATATAGAAATAAAAAAAGAGACTGACACCACAGAAATAAAAAGTGATTATGAATGAGTGTGAACAAATTGGAAAACCTTAAAAAATAGTTCTTGGAAACATACAACCTCCAAGGCTGAATCAGGAAGAAATAGAAAATTTGAACAGACCATTAATAAAGTAGATTCAACCAGTAATCAAAAATTTCCCAAAGAAATAGAGCCTAGATTCAGATGGCTTTTGTGCCAAATTTTATCAAATACCAATTTTTCTTAAACTCTTCAAGAAATAAGAGGAGGAAAAATCCCCAAACTCATTTTTTAAAAAAATTTTACTTTTTCATTTGAGAAAGAGAGAGCACGAGAGAGCATGTGCATGAACTAGGGGCAGTGGGGGTGGGCACAAGAGGGGTAGAATGAGAGAGGGAGAAGCAGACTCCCCACTGAGCAGGTAGCCTAACAGGGGTTGATTCCAGGATCCTGAGATCCTGATCTGAGCCAAAGTCAGATGCTTATCTGACTGAGCCATCCAGGCACTCTGGCCCAAACTCATTTTACAGGACCAGCAGTACTCTGATACCAAGGCCAGAAAAGGACATTACATTTAAAAGCAAAAAAGCAAAAAGAAGACAACGACAACGACGACAAACAAATCACTACAGACAAATAGACAAATATCCCTAATGAATGGATGCAGATATTCTCAATAAAATACCAGTTAACTAAATGAAGCAGCATATTAAAAGAATCATTTATCATCATCAAGTGGAATTTATCCCTAGGATGCAAGAGTGGTTCAACATGCAGAAATCAGTTAACATGACACATCACATTAATAAAATGAAGGAAAAAATCATGTTTGTCTCAATAGATGCAGAAAAGGCAACTGAAATAATTAACATCTCTTTAGTTAAAAAATTTTTAACCAGTTAGGTATAGAAGGAATGTATCTCAACACAATAAAAGCCATATATGATAAACCCATAGCTAAGGTTATACTCATTGGTAAAAGATGGAAATCTCTTCCTCTAAGATCAGAACAAGACAAGGGAGCTCACTCTCACAACTCCTATTCCACATTGTACTAGGAGTCTTAGCCAGAGTAATCAGGAAAGAAAAAGAAAATAAAAGACATCAAAATTGGAAAGAAGAAATAAAATTATCTCTATTTGCAGATGACATGATTTTATATACAGAAAATCCTAGTCTCCACCAAGAAACTGTATTCAGCTTCAGATTCACCAAAGTTGCACAACAAAATTAACAATATTAACTACAAAACAATTTTAACTACAAAATCAGTAGAGTTTTAAATACTAACAAAAATTATATGAAAAAGATATAAAGATACAAAGATCCCATTTTTACAACAACATTAGAACAATAAAATATGTAGGAATAAATTTAACCAAGGAAGTAAAAAGATCTCTATTCTTAAAACTATAAGACTGATGAAAGAAATAAAAGAAGACACAAATAGATAAGCATCCTGTGTTCATAGATTAGAAAAATTAATATTACTAAAATGTCCATAGTACTCAAAGCCATCTATAGACTCAAAGCAATCTCTATCAAGATTCCAATGGGATATTTTTACAGAAGTACAAAACACAATTTTAAAATACATAGAAAACCATTAAAGACCCCAAATAGCCAAAACAATCCAGATAAATGGTATAGTAATAGTATAGTAATCAAAACAGTATAGTAATCAAATATTGACCAACAGGACAGGATAGAAAACCTAGAAATATACCCATGCATACATGGTCAATATTTGACAGGGAAACCTGGAATAGTTATTGGAAAACATGAGTTTCTTCTCAATAGTGGTGGAAAATTTGGATATTCATACATAAAGGAGAAAACAATATCCCTATTTTCCACAACTCACAAAAGTTAACTCAAAGTGAATTAAAGATTTATGTGTAGCACTGGAAACCATATAACTCCTAGTAGAATATAGGTAAAACTCTCCTTAACATAGTCTTGGGAATGATTTTTTTAGATGACTACTAGAAAACAACCAACCAAATAGACAAATGGGACTACACTAAATCCTTCTGCACAGTGAAAGAAATGATCAGCAAAATAAAAAGACTACCTATGAAGTGGGAAATATATCAGAGGTTAATACCTAAAATACACAACAAAGTCATATAGCTCAATAGCAACAAAATAATCAAATTTAAAAATGGACAAAAATACTGACAGCATTTTTTTAAAAGAAGATACAGCATATGTAGGAAGTACATTAAAGGGTACTGAACATCACTATCACCAGGGAAATGAAAATCAAAACCATAATGATATCACATCATGCCTGTTAGAATGGCCATTATAAAAAAGATATGAGATAGTAAATGCTAGTGAGGATGTGGAGGAAATGTAATCCTTGTGCACTGTTGGTAAAATTGTACATTGGTAAGAGCTACCATGGAAAATGGTATGGAAAATTCTCAAAAAGCTTAAAATAGACTTACCATATAATCCAGCAATTCCTCTCCTGGGAATATATCCAAAGGAAACAAAAACACAATGTCAAAAAGATATCTGCATTACCACATTCATGGCAGCATTATTTACAATAGCTAAGACATGGTAACAACCTGTGTTCCTCAACAGATGAAAAGATAAATAAGTTGTGGTGTATACATACACACACACACACACACACACACACACACACACACTGAAATATTATCAGTCATAAAGAAGGAAATCTTGGCATTTACCATAACATGGATGGACCTTGAGGGCATTAGGCTAAGCAAAGTAAGTCAAACAAAGATAAATACTTTATGATGACACATAAACGTAAAGTCCAAAAACAAACAATGCCCCTCCAAAAAAAAAAAAAAAAAAAACCCACAATAACCCCCAAAACAAAACACCAATCCCAAAACAGTAGAAAAACAGCTTATATTTGTGGTTAATAGAGGTGGAAGGTTGTGAGAAGAAAAATTGGATGAAGCTGGTCAAAAGGTACAAACTTCCAGTTAAAGGAAAAATAAGTACTAACAATGTAATATACATCATGACTAATGTTAAGAATGTCCAAGCATACCATACACAATTGTTAAGAGAATACCTCCTAAGAGTTCTCATCACAAGGTAAAAGAGGAAGAAAACCCTTGTGTTTCCATGTGTGTGTATATGTTTGCTTTTTCTTTTGTCTATAGTAGATGATGGATGTTAACTGAACTATGGCAATTATTTCACAATATATGTAAACCTAAGCATACAGTACATCCTAAATGTGTATTACTGTATAAAATTATATCTCATTAAAAATGAAAAAATATAAAAGTTTCCTTCACAGAATAAGAAACAATAGAACAGGGGCACCTGGGTGGCTCATTTGGTTAAGCATCTGACTCTTGATTTCAGCTCAGGTCATGATCTCAGTGTCTGGGGTCAAGCCTATCATTGTGCTCTGTCTGTGCTGGGCATGGAGCCTGTTTAAGTTTCTCTCTCTCCCTCTGGCCCCCCACCCCTGTACTCTCTCTTTCTCTAAAAAAAAAAAAAAAACCCAAAACAAAACAAAACAAATGAAGGGGTTCACAGAAGATGACAGACTAGGAGGATCTTGAGCCGGTTTTCTTCCATGGACATATTGAGATAATAGCTACATCTAGGCAACTAACTCTGAAAGTGACCTGAAGACTAGCAGACTCGACTTCCCAAAATTAATCATAGAAAGGATGCTAAAAACGTGGTTGGGAAGCAAAACTAACCATGAATGGGAAGAACATCACATAATGGAGAAAAGGATAAGACCCCACCCCAGGCAAGAAGAGACCCCATGTCTGGCTTTGAAAACCAGTGTGACTTACTTCTATAGCTTTTAAATCAGCATGACTTAGCTCTGTGTATTTAAAAATTAGCAGGTTTAACTCTGGAAGAGTTGGAGTGCAATAGGAAACTGAGGCTCGCTCTTCAAGACCCAGCACAATAAGTAATTTTCCCTGAGACAAAGCACATAAACAAAAGTTTAAAAAGTGCCTGGGGTATCCATGAAGATTTATTATTAATTAATTAATTAATTAATTAATTATTTTACTAATATCAGAACATGGAAAGAGAGGTAAGGATCTTCAGGATATTTCTCTGAGAGCAAAACTGCTATTGGGTGTTATTTCTCCTCCCTTCCCCAGCCTAGAGAGTCAGACACTTCACAGGAGCCAGAGCTAACGTGCTCCACCTAATCTTGCTAGTACCACTTTCCATGTCATAGCATTCCCCTGCAGACCTGCCCCATTCAACCTGCCTGCTTTGGCAGGCAATCCTCTAATGGGGCTTCTGCCCCACTACTCCTTGTAAGCAGCCCTAGCACAGAACAGCTTCATTCCAAAATGACTCCTATTCTCAGGGGAGGAGGAGGTGGTAATCCCATACGCTAGCATGCCAACAGCCCAGCAGCCAAGCCTTTTAGCTGGCTGTGTAGGAAGAAAGTACTGCCATTTAATGTACTATAAACTGTGGCAGAAAGGCTAATTGTAGACATCTAATCTGACTATTGGCCCCACCAGCCAACAAAATCTGTTGACCTTACAGGGAGAAAGCACTGCCATTTGGTGTGCCCATAACCATGGAAGAGAGGCTAATTGTAAGACAGCTAGACTGACTGCTGACTTCACTAACCTATAAGTCAGTATCAGCCTAAGACAAAGTCCTCAATAGCTCTGGGACAAAGCCCTCTCCAGTGCATGCACAGCAAGCAAAGTGGGGGCACTGCAGCCCATTTGGATGAAGGAAATCCAGCTCAGTCATAACAGTAGAATACATGCAGCCCCCATAAAGTTTTGGTAACCATGGTAGAGTATGCTACAGGGAACCAAATGATCTTTTCTAAACAAGGCCACCACTTTCAATAGCAGAAAATGTAGCTGACTTCCCTATTAGATAGAAACACACAGAGAGTCAGACAAACTGAGGAAACAGAGGAATATGTCCCCAGTGAAATAACATGACAAAATCAAAGAGCTAAATGTAATGGGGAGAAGCAATATGTCTAATAAAAATATTTAAGGTATAGCCAATAAAGATGCTGGACTTGAGGAAAAATATGGAAGAATCCAAGAACATCAACAAAGTAATAGTGAATATTTTTTTAAAAAATGAATTAAACATGAATTCAGTGACCAAAATAAAACGTATAGTAGAAGGACTCAGCATCAGACTACAGGATGCAAAAGAACAAATCAGTGACCTGGAAGACAAGGTAATGAAAGCAACTAAGATAAATAGAAAAAAAATTAAAAATAAGAATATGTTAAGTGAACTCAAAAACATCATCATGTATAATATTTGTTTTACAAAGATTCAAAGGAAAGAGGGGGATAGAGACGTGGTAGGGGAAAGAGAGGAGAGGAGAAGAAAGAGAAGGGGTCAAAAGTTTTATTGAAAGAAATGATAACTGAAACCTTGCCTGATTGGGGAAAGGAAACAGATATTCGGATATAGGAAGCACAAAGAGCACTTAAAAGGAACCTAAGGAGGTCCAGATAGCAAATCACACAATAATTAAAATGGCAAAAATAGTAATAAGGAGATATTTTTAAAACAGCAATAGAAAAGAAAAGAGTAACATTCAAGGAAAACCTCCTAAAACTGCCAGCAGATTTTTCAGCAGAAATGGCAGTCAGGTTCAAAAGGGAATGGCATGCTATATTCAAAATGCTGAAAGGAAGAAAGTTGCAACCACGAATACCCAGCCAGATTATCATTCAGAATAGGAGAGAGAAAGAGTTTTCCAGACCAAATTGGGTGGTGGTGGGGGGGAAGGGGTATAAGTTCATTACCACTAAATAAGCATTATAAGAAATGTTAAAGGGAATTCTATGAGTGGAAACAAAAGGCAATAATTAGAAGAAAGTCATGAAATTAAAATATTTCACAGATAGAAGCAAACAAATAGTAAAGGTAGTAGTTTAATCAATTATGAAGCCAGTATGAAGGTTAGAACACAAAAGTAGTAAAATCAATTATGTCTACAAAAATAAGCCAAGAGATACATGAAATAAAAAGATGTAAAATATGATATATTACACATAAAATATGGAAGGGAAAGTAAAAATTTAGTGCTTTAGAATGTGTTCAAAATTAAACAACCATGAACTCAGCATAGACAATTATATGCATAATATGTTACGTATTAACCTAATATACCATAAGCCTATAATAGACATACAAAAAGTAAAGAGGAATACAAGCATAACACTAAAGAAAGTTATCAAACTACAAGGGAATAGAGGAAAAAAGAAGAAACAGAGAAAAACTATAAAACTACAAAAACAACCAGAAAACAACTAAAAACTGGCAATACATTTATACCTATCAATAATTACTTTTAGGAGGGCACGTATTACATGGAACATGGGGTGTGGTGCATAACAATGAATCTTGGAACACTGAAAAAATAAAATAAAATTTAAAAAATAATTACTTTTAAATATAAATGTATTAAATGTTGCCCAATAAAAGACACAGTGTAATACATAAAACACAAGACTCACCAACATGCTGACTACAAGGGACTCAATTCAGTCCTAAAGACCTGTACAGACTGAAAGTGAGGGGCTGGAAAAACTGACCATGCAAATGGAAGCAAGAGCTACAAGTCAGAGTATCCGTACTTATATTAGACAAAATAGACTTTAAAACAAAGACTGTAGCAAGAGATGAGGAAGGGCACTGCATAGTGATAAAAGGATCAACCAACAAAGAATATAACAATTGTAAATATTTATGCATCCCACTCAGGGGTACCTAAATATACTAAAGCAAATAACAAACATAAAGAAAGAAATTTACAGGGGCGCCTGGGTGGCTCAGTGGGTTAAGCCTCTGCCTTCAGCTCGGGTCATGGTCTCAGGGTCCTGGGATCAAGCCCCGCATCAGGCTCTCTGCCAGGCAGGGAGCCTGCTTCCACCTCTGTCTCTGCCTGCCTCTCTGCCTGCTTGTGATCTCTTAAATAAAAAAAAAAAAAAAAAGAAAGAAAAAAAAAGAAATTTACAATAATCCAATAATAAAATGTGACTTTAATAATGCACCAACATCAATGGAGAAATCATCCTCACAGAAAATTAAGAAAAAGGACCTTGAATGACACAGACCAGAGGGACCTAAATGATATATACAGAATATTCCATATAAGAACAGCAGAATACAAATTCTTTTCAAGTTCACATGGAACATTCTCCAGGATAGATCACATTAGGCCAAAAACAAGTCTCAATACATTTGCTGAATTATCAAGCATCTCTTCTGACCACAATGGCATGAAAGTAGAAATAAGTTACAAGAAAAAAATCTGAAAACAAAACAAAACACATATACACAGAAATAAAACAATATGCTACTAAAAAAAAGAGGGTAACCCAAGAAATCAAATAGAAAATTTAAAAAATGGAGATAAATATAATGGTTCAAAGTCTTTGAGATGTACCAAAAGCAGTTACAAGACGGAATTTTAAGTGATAAAGGCTGACCTCAAGAAAGAGAAATCTCAAATTAACAATTTAACCTCACATTTAAAAGAATTAGAAAAAGAAGAAAAACTAAAGCCCACTGGTAGTAGAAGAAAGGAAATACTAAATCTTAAATTAGAAATAAATGAAATACAGACTAAAAGCCAATAAAACAGATCAATGAGACCAAGAACTGGTTCTCTAAAAAGATAAAAAGATAAATAAAAATTGATAAACCTTTAACCAGATTCATCAAGAAAAAGAGGACTTAAGTAAAATAAGAAATGAAGGGAGAGGAGGAGTCAAGATGGTGGAGAAGCAGCAGCTGAGACTACTTCAGGTAGCGGGAGATCAGCTAGATAGCTTATCTAAAGATTGCAAACACCTACAAATCCAACGGGAGATCGAAGAGAAGAAGAACAGCAATTCTAGAAACAGAAAATCAACACTTTCTGAAAGGTAGGACTGGCGGAGAAATGAATCCAAAGCGACGGGAAGATAGACCGCGGGGGGAGGGGCCGGCTCCCGGCAAGCGGCGGAGCAACGGAGCACAAAAGCAGGACTTTTAAAAGTCTGTTCCGCTGAGGGACATCGCTCCAGAGGCTTAACCGGGGTGAAGCCCACACGGGGTCAGCGTGGACTCAGGTCCCACGGGGTCACAGAAGGATCGGGAGTGTCTGAGTGTCGCAGAGCTCACAGGTATTAGAATGGGGAAGCCGGCTACAGAGACGGAGCCGAGGAGTGAGCTCTAAACTCGGGTTACCTTGAACCGGTCGCAGGCTCGGTGAGCTCGGAGCGCGGCCGGAGGCCAGGCAGACGGGAGTAATTGGGCGCTGTTCTCTGAAGGCGCACTGCGGAGTGGGGCCCTGGGCTCTCGGCTCCTCCGGGCCGGAGACTGGGAGGCCGCCATCTTCCTTCCCGTCCTCCGGACTCTACGGAAAGCGCTCAGGGAACAAAAGCTCCCGAAAGCGAACCCGAGCGGATTACTCAGCCCGGCCCCTGGTAAGGGCGGTGCAACTCCGCCTGGGGCAAGGACACTTGAGAATCACTACAACAGGCCCCTCCCCCAGAAGATCAACAAGAAACCCAGCCAGGACCAAGTTCACTTACGAGGAGTGCAGTTTCAATACCAAGGAGAGCAGCGGAATTCCAGAGGAGGAGAAAGCAAAGCACGGAACTCATGGCTTTCTCCCCATGATTCTTTAGCCACGCAGTTAATTTTTTTTTTCTTTTTCAATTTTTTTTCTCTTCTTCTGCTAAATTTTTTTAACTTTTACCCTTTTCTTTTTTAACTTTTTTTAACTAGTTTATCTAATATATATTTTTTCCTTTTCATATTTTTTCATTATTGATTTTCTTTTTTTGTTTCTTTTTTCTTTTTTCTTTTCTTTCTGAACCTCTTTTTATCCCCTCCCCCCCCCTCACGATTTGGGATCTCTTCTGATTTGGCTAAAGCATATTTTCCTGGGGTTGTTGCCACCCTTTTAGTATTTTACTTGTTCCTTCATATACTCTTATCTGGACAAAATGACAAGGCGGAAAAATTCACCACAAAAAAAAGAACAAGAGGCAGTACCGAAGGCTAGGGACCTAATCAATACAGACAGTGGTAATATGTCAGATCTAGAGTTCAGAATGACGATTCTCAAGGTTCTAGCTGGGCTCGAAAAAGGCATGGAAGATATTAGAGAAACCCTCTCGGGAGATATAAAAGCCCTTTCTGGAGAAATAAAAGAACTAAAATCTAATCAAGTTGAAATAAAAAAAGCTATTAATGAGGTGCAATCAAAAATGGAGGCTCTCACTGCTAGGATAAATGAGGCAGAAGAGAGAATTAGCGATATAGAAGACCAAATGACAGAGAATAAAGAAGCTGAGCAAAAGAGGGACAAACAGCTACTGGACCACGAGGGCAGAATTCGAGAGATAAGTGACATCATAAGACGAAACAACATTAGAATAATTGGGATTCCAGAAGAAGAAGAAAGAGAGGGGAGCAGAAGGTATACTGGAGAGAATTATTGGAGAGAATTTCCCCAATATGGCAAAGGGAACAAGCATCAAAATCCAGGAGGTTCAGAGAACCCCCCTCAAAATCAATAAGAATAGGTCCACATCCCATCACCTAATAGTAAAATTTACAAGTCTTAGTGACAAAGAGAAAATCCTGAAAGCAGCCCGGGAGAAGAAGTCTGTAACATACAATGGTAAAAATATTAGATTGGCAGCAGACTTATCCACAGAGACCTGGCAGGCCAGAAAGAGCTGGCATGATATATTCAGAGTACTAAAGGAGAAAAACATGCAGCCAAGAATACTATATCCAGCTAGGCTATCATTGAAAATAGAAGGAGAGATTAAAAGCTTCCAGGACAAACAAAAACTGAAAGAATTTGCAAACACCAAACCAGCTCTACAGGAAATATTGAAAGGGGTCCTCTAAGCAAAGAGAGACCCTAAAAGTAGTAGATCAGAAAGGAACAGAAACAATATACAATAACAGTCACCTTACAGGCAATACAATGGCACTAAATTCATATCTTTCAATAGTTACCCTGAATGTTAATGGGCTAAATGCCCCAATCAAAAGACACAGGGTATCAGAATGGATAAAAAAACAAAACCCATCTATATGTTGCCTACAAGAAACTCATTTTAAACCCGAAGACACCTTCAGATTTAAAGTGAGGGGGTGGAAAAGAATTTACCATGCTAATGGACATCAGAAGAAAGCAGGAGTGGCCATCCTTATATCAGATCAATTAGATTTTAAGCCAAAGACTATAATAAGACATGAGGAAGGACACTATATCATACTCAAAGGATCTGTCCAACAAGAAGATCTAACAATTGTAAATATCTATGCCCCTAACGTGGGAGCAGCCAACTATATAAACCAATTAATAACAAAATCAAAGAAACACATCGACAATAATACAATAATAGTAGGGGACTTTAACACTCCCCTCACTGAAATGGACAGGTCATCCAAGCAAAAGATCAACAAGGAAATGAAGGCCTTAAATGACACACTGGACCAGATGGACATCACAGATATATTCAGAACATTTCATCCCAAAGCAACAGAATACACATTCTTCTCTAGTGCACATGGAACATTCTCCAGAATAGATCACATCCTCGGTCCTAAATCAGGTCTCAACCGGTATCAAAAGATTGGGATCATTCCCTGCATATTTTCAGACCACAATGCTCTGAAGCTAGAACTCAATCACAAGAGGAAATTTGGAAAGAACCCAAATACATGGAGACTAAACAGCATCCTTCTAAAGAATGAATGGGTCAACCAGGAAATTAAAGAAGAATTGAAAAAATTCATGGAAACAAATGATAATGAAAGCACAACGGTTCAAAATCTGTGGGACACAACAAAGGCAGTCCTGAGAGGAAAATATATAGCGGTACAAGCCTTTCTCAAGAAACAAGAAAGGTCTCAGGTACACAACCTAACCCTACACCTAAAGGAGCTGGAGAAAGAACAAGAAAGAAACCCTAAACCCAGCAGGAGAAGAGAAATCATAAAGATCAGAGCAGAAATCAATGAAATAGAAACCAAAAAAACAATAGAACAAATCAACGAAACTAGGAGCTGGTTTTTTGAAAGAATTAATAAGATTGATAAACCCCTGGCCAGACTTATCAAAAAGAGAAGAGAAAGGACCCAAATAAATAAAATCAGGAATGAAAGAGGAGAGATCACAACGAACACCAAAGAAATACAGACAATTATAAGAACATACTATGAGCAACTCTACGTCAACAAATTTGACAATCTGGAAGAAATGGATGCATTCCTAGAGACCTATAAACTACCACAACTGAACCAGGAAGAAATAGCCTGAACAGACCCATAACCAGTAAGGAGATTGAAACAGTCATCAAAAATCTCCAAACAAACAAAAGCCCAGGGCCAGACGGCTTCCTGGGGGAATTCTACCAAACATTTAAAGAAGAACTAATTCCTATTCTCCTGAAACTGTTCCAAAAAATAGAAATGGAAGGAAAACTTCCAAACTCGTTTTATGAGGCCAGCATCACCTTGATCCCAAAACCAGACAAGGATCCCATCAAAAAAGAGAACTACAGACCAATATCCTTGATGAACACAGATGCAAAAATTCTCACCAAAATACTAACCAATAGGATTCAACAGTACATTAAAAGGATTATTCACCACGACGAAGTGGGATTTATTCCAGGGCTGCAAGGTTGGTTTAACATCCGCAAATCAATCAATGTGATACAACACATTAATAAAAGAAAGAACAGGAACCATATGATACTCTCAATAGATGCTGAAAAAGCATTTGACAAAGTACAGCACCCCTTCCTGATCA
Organism: Lontra canadensis; assembly: GCF_010015895.1. Taxonomy (NCBI): domain Eukaryota; kingdom Metazoa; phylum Chordata; class Mammalia; order Carnivora; family Mustelidae; genus Lontra; species Lontra canadensis. The sequence goes on along the minus strand of NW_022631015.1, from coordinate 18,483,478 downwards.
AAACTCTTCAAAGTGTAGGGATAGAGGGCACATAACTCAATATTATTAAAGCCATCTATGAAAAACCCATTGCAAATATCATTCTCAATGGAGAAAAACTGAAAGCTTTTCCGCTAATGTCAGGAATACGGCAGGGATGTCCGTTATCACCACTGCTATTCAACATAGTACTAGAAGTCCTAGCCTCAGCAATCAGTCAACAAAAGGAAATTAAAAGCATCCAAATCGGCAAAGAAGAAGTCAAACTATCACTCTTCGCAGATGATATGATACTATATGTGGAAAACCCAAAAGACTCCACTCCAAAACTGCTAGAACTTGTACAGGAATTCAGTAAAGTGTCAGGATATAAAATCAATGCATAGAAATCAGTCGCATTTCTCTACACCAACAACAAGACAGAAGAAAGAGAAATTAAGGAGTCAATCCCATTTACAATTGCACCCAAAACTATAAGATACCTAGGAATAAACCTAACCAAAGAGACTAAGAATCTATACACAGAAAACTATAAAGTACTCATGAAAGAAATTGAGGAAGACACAAAGAATTGGAAAAATGTTCCATGCTCCTGGGTTGGAAGAATAAATATTGTGAAAATGTCTATGCTACCTAAAGCAATCTACACATTTAATGCAATTCCTATCAAAGTACCATCCATTTTTTTCCAAAGAAATGGAACAAATAATCCTAAAATTTATATGGAACCAGAAAAGACCGCGAATAGCCAAAGGAATATTGAAAAAGAAAGCCAAAGTCGGTGGCATCACAATTCCGGACTTCAAGCTCTATTACAAAGCTGTCATCATCAAGACAGCATGGTACTGGCACAAAAACAGACACATAGATCAATGGAACAGAATAGAGAGCCCAGAAATAGACCCTCAACTCTATGGTCAATTAATCTTCGACAAAGCAGGAAAGAATGTCCAATGGAAAAAAGACAGCCTCTTCAATAAATGGTGTTGGGAAAATTGGATAGCCACATGCAGAAAAATGAAATTGGATCATTTCCTTACACCACACACGAAAATCGACTCAAAATGGATGAAGGACCTCAATGTGAGAAAGGAATCCATCAAAATCCTTGAGGAGAACACAGGCAGCAACCTCTTTGACCTCAGCCGCAGCAACATCTTCCTAGGAACATTGCCAAAGGCAAGGGAAGCAAGGGCAAAAATGAACTATTGGGATTTTATCAAGATCAAAAGCTTTTGCACAGCCAAGGAAACAGTTAACAAAACCAAAAGACAACTGACAGAATGCGAGAAGATATTTGCAAACGACATATCAGATAAAGGGCTAGTGTCCAGAATCTATAAAGAACTTAGCAAACTCAACACCCAAAGAACAAATAATCCAATCAAGAAATGGGCAGAAGACATGAACAGACATTTCTGCAAAGAAGACATCCAGATGGCCAACAGACACATGAAAAAGTGCTCCACATCACTCGGCATCAGGGAAATACAAATCAAAACCACAATGAGATACCACCTCACACCAGTCAGAATGGCTAAAATTAACAAGTCCGGAAATGACAGATGCTGGCGAGGATGCGGAGAAAGGGGAACCCTCCTACACTGTTGGTGGGAATGCAAGCTGGTGCAACCACTCTGGAAAACAGCATGGAGGTTCCTCAAAATGTTGAAAATAGAACTACCCTATGACCCAGCAATTGCACTGCTGGGTATTTACCCTAAAGATACAAATGTAGTGATCCGAAGGGGCACATGCACCTGAATGTTTATAGCAGCAATGTCTACAATAGCCAAACTATGGAAAGAACCTAGATGTCCATCAACAGATGAATGGATAAAGAAGAAGTGGTATATATACACAATGGAATACTATGCAGCCATCAAAAGAAATGAAATCTTGCCATTTGCGACGACGTGGATGGAACTAGAGGGTATCATGCTTAGCGAAATAAGTCAATGGGAGAAAGACAACTATCATATGATCTCCCTGATAGGAGGGAGAGGAGATGCAACATGGGGGGTTAAGGGGGTAGGAGAAGAGTAAATGAAGCAAGATGGGATTGGGAGGGAGATAAACCATAAGTGACTCTTAATCTCACAAAACAAACTGAGGGTTGCAGGAGGGAGGGGGGTTGGGAGTGGGGGGGTGGGGTTATGGACATTGGGGAGAGTATGTGCTATGGTGAGTGCTGTGAAGTGTGTAAACCTGGCGATTCACAGACCTGTACCCCTGGGGAAAAAAATATAGGTTTATAAAAAATAAAATTAAAAAAAAAAAAAAGAAATGAAGGGAGAGAAATAGCAACCAACAACAAAGAAACATAGGGGATTATAAAAGAAAACTCTGAAAAATTATATACCAACAAATTGGACAATAGAGAAGAAATGGATAAATTCCTAGAAACATATAATCATCCAAAACTGAAACAGGAAGAATTAGAAAATTTGAACAGAGTAGTTACTAGCAATGAAATTGAATGGGTGACCAAAAAATTCCAATCAAACCAAAGTCCAGGACCAGATGGCTTCACAGATGTATTCCACAAACATTTAAAGAAAAATTAATACCTATTCTTCTCAAACTATTCCAAAATATAGAAGAGGAAAGAAAAATTAAAAATTCATTCTATAAGGTCAGCATAACTCTGATAAAAAACTAAATACCCACACACCCAAAAAAACTATAGGGCAATATCTGATGAACATAGATGCTTAATTTCTCAACAAAATATTAGAAAACCCAATACCAAAAAACATTAGACCATCATTTACCATCAAGTAGAATTTATTATAGGGATACAATATTTGCAAATTGATCAATGTACTATATTACATTAAAAAGAGAAAGGATAAAAACCATATAATCATCTCAATAGTTGCAGAAAAACATTTGACAAAATAGTATATCCATTCATGATTAAAAACTCTCAATAAAGTGGGTTTAGAGAGACCATACCTCAACAAAATAAAGGCTTTATATTAAAAACCAGGGCAAAAATCATAGTGAATGGGGAAAAAACAGAGCTTTTCCGCTAAGATCAAGAACAAGACAAAAATGTTCACTCACTACTTTTACTAACATAATACTGGAAGTCCTAGCTGCAAATCAGGCAAGAGAAATAAATAAAAGGGATTCAAACTGGCAAGGAAGAAGTAAAACTTTCACTATTTGGAGATGACATGATACTACACAAAGAAAACCCAAAAAACTCCACTGGAAAACGAATTTAGTAAATTTGCAGAATAGAAAATTAATGTACACAAATCTGTTGCATTTCCAAACACTGATAACAAAGTGGCACAAAGAGAAATTAAGAAAGCAATTCCATTTACTATTGCACCAAAAAGAATAAAACACTAGAAATAAATGTAACCAAAGAGGTGAAAGACATGTACTCTGAAAATTGTAAGACACTGGTAAAAGAAATAGATGATGACACAAAAAATGGAAAGATATTCCATGTTCATGGATTGAAAGAAATGATATTAAAATATCCATACTACCCAAAGAACTCTTCAGATTCAATGCAGTCCATATCAAAATCCCCACAGCATTTCTCCCAGAACTAGTACAGATAATCTAAAATTTGTATGAAATCACAAAGACTCTGAAAGTCTCACAAAGACTCTGATTGCTTTCTCAAGCAATCTTGAGAAAGAAGACAAAGCTAGAGGTATCATTATCCCAGATTTTAAGATATACTACAAAGCTGTAGTAGTCAGAATATATGATGCTGGCATTAAAATGGACACAGATTAATGGAACAGAACAGAGGGTCCAAGAAAACCCTTACTTATATGGTCGATTAACCTAATACAAAGGAGGTAAGAATATACAATGGGAAATATATTAAATGGTGCTTGGAAAAACTGGACAGCTACAGGCAAAAGAATTAAACTGGACCATTTTCTCACACCATACACAAAAATGAACTAAAAATTGATTAAGGACAGAAAAGTGAGACCTGAAGCCATAAAACTCCCAGAAGAAAACATAGGCTTGGATGTTTTCGACATCAACTTTAGTGACATTTTTCTAGATAGGTCTCCTCAGGCAAGGGAGCCATAAGCAAAATTTAACTATTGGGACTACAGCAAATCAAAAGCTTTTGTACAGCAAAGGAAACCAACAAAAGGAAAGGCACCTGACTGAATGGGAGGATACTTACAAATAATATATTCCATAAGGGGTTAATATCCAAAATATAGAAAGAACTTATAAAATTCAAAGAACCAAAAAAACCGCCAATAGATGGTATTCGGCTAAGTGACAAAATTCAGACATAGAAAAACGGATACCATATGAATTTATTTATGTAGGTGTGCTGACAATACTGACTCCATCTTTGACCTTCTTATATTTTGATGTCAACTCAATGACCTCTTTTGGGGTTATGTGATCCAGGCCCATTGGAGATTAATACACATACTGTAGAAATGCCTGCCAAGGCTGGAATGTGTGAAGGCTTGCTTTGGCCCTCCATAAGTTTGTTAAAAATAACATAGTATCTCTTCTTCCTGATGCCCAAATGGCATCACAAGATCTAATTAAAGGTTAGTGGTCAGTTAAATGCATGCAAACCCTTTGATTTCACTACAGTGCCCTCCTGTGCATCCCCTTGCTCTGTAAGATCCGTAGACTAAGGTCAGGACTTTGCAGAGAATAGCTGCACAGCTCTGGATCATTGTCCACCTGATCCTCCTTGTAAGGAAGTTACCCTGAATAAAACTATAATGTATAGAATTGCCTGCTTCATTTTTGAGTCTCAAAAGTTTGAGACATTTTGAGTCTCTTAGTTTGAAGGATAATTTACAGCCACTCCTCCATCTTTTAACAATTGGTGAGCCAAGCCAGGAGACCCAAAGTGAAACAAGCATGGCTAAAAGGATCATGCTGGGGGAAATTTGGTCATCCATGGAGGAAATCCCATTGTTGATGGGGGAAATCAGAATCACCAGCCACCACTATGTGGGGAAATGTGACCAGGTGTTTTGAGCATTTGGGACAATTGCCTGCATATGGGGACAACTCAAATATTCCTAACAGACTGTGAGATATTCCACACAAAATGGTGGAGAAAAGGAAATGGAAAAAAGCAAGTGAATAAGCTGTTGCAACAATAACTCAGTCATTGCTCTGTGCATTATGAGATGCCATAAAAAAGGAATTACAAGAGACCAGGCTTTGAGAGCTATCACCCTGTCTTCTTGCTGGTAACAAGTAACAAAAAATTCTTTGCTTTCAACGTTTCATTTGGTCATGTTCAGCTGAATGCAGCCCAAGCCGCAATCCCTTTGAGGTCAGTTACAATTGTTGGTGACCCATAAGGGACAGGTGGTTTGTGTTCCTACATGATCTGAGAGCTGGAGTGAAGAGGTTGGCAACAGCAGCTCTGGGCAATTGGCCACCAGAGGTTCAAGACTAGGAACATTCTGCTTGGTGGCTATGGACCTGGGAGATGAAGTGGTCACCTTGAATACTCATTCAGCACCCCAAGAGGCTGGCAGAGGAATAAGGGCAGCTTTGCCACAACAATCCATGTTCCTGCCTTGTTAGTTGCAAAGACTAAAGGAGCACTCAGGGGAAGGGTTTGAAGAAAAAGGCCCCTTTGATAAATGCCCTAAGGGAGTAAATGCTTGCACAAGTGGAGCCTAGAAAGCTCTAGGTAAAGGAGATCAAAAGAAAGGTTTAAGAAGATTATAGTGAAGATGATTTTAACATGCAAATGGCCTAAATGAAGATCCTTTACAATATGTAATTATTGCATTTGCACATTCAACTTGAGAAAGCTGGCTATTAAACTAAATAAATTATTATTATTAATAAATTATTTTATTATTTGAGTGGGAAGTGTATTTTGATTGGTATTTGGAATCTTCTAAAAATACCGACAGGGTACTATTCACACAGGAAACTAAGATGATGTAGGGTGCCTGGGTGGCTCAGCTGGGTAAGTGTCTGCCTTTGGCTCAGGTCATGATCACAGGGTCCCAGGATCCCAGGATCAAGTCCTGGGATTGAGCCCTGCATCTGGCTCCCTGCTCAGCGGAGAGCCTGCTTCTCCCTCTGCCCCTCACCCTACTTTTATTCTCTCTAAAATAAAATAAAATAAAATAAAAATAAAATAAAATGAAACTAAGAGGATGTACCCCTAGGGAAAGAAGCAGATTGAGGGAGATGTAATCAGATGTGTAGATCAGCCTGTGTCATTTGTGTTGCAACCCAGCACTTTGAGGAACTGAAAGTGACTTTCTTTTTCTTAACAAAACTTTACAAAGCTAGAAATGCAGCATTTCAGTTTACCTATTCCTTTACTGATCCCAAAGCTTCCCTTATTTATTTTAAATGGCTTGCAAATTATTGACGTTATGAAACCAAAGCCCTTGGTAGAAAATTTTGCATTCCTTCTGTCTCTTAATCTTGTCTTTGAAATGTGAACACAGTCCACAGTCACCTGAGGCTGAAGGGGAAAAAATGGGCGGGGGTGAAGGGGAAGGGTACTTTTTGGAAATGTACACTGAGAAAAAGCTCTTGTGCCCAAACTCTAGTGTAATCTCAGGATTAATTCCAGGGACAAATACAAAGCTTGAAAATCTCTACAAATATTAGTAACTATAGGGTCCTTACATCTGTCCCTATGTGTGACTATATATCTGTATGTTGTAGCTGTGAGATACTTTTCTACCTCTGACGGTATTGCTAAAATTAATTTGTAAACGAGATCTATGTAGTTGGTTTGAAAGCAAGCACTTGCAAGGACTGAGTGTTCTAAAATTCAGAAAGATAGAAACTACCCCAAATTTTTGTTCAGGCTCATGTAATCTTGGATAATCTCTGGTAAATTAAAATTTAACTTTGTTGGTTTAACAAATAGATTGAATAGATAAAAAGGTTTTTAGGTAAACTTGTAAATAACTTCCAAAATCTTTCAAGTTTTGCTAGGTTAAATGATAAATTGTGTTGAATTCATTGGATATTGAAGTCTTTTCCAAATAAGATGAAATATGAAACATTGATTACTAACATAGGTTTATATACTTTCGTATTACAGAGAAATGAAAGAAAAATTTGGATCTGTTTGTAAACATGTTTTATGTTTTATCAAAAGATTGTACTATGGAAAGACACATTTCTAGAAATTAGAAAATGTATTCATAAATTTGCCAATCTAGAAAATTCTGGTATAACAGTTTCCAATTGCTTACTACTTAGTTTTCATAAAAATTTAAGGCTTATAAGCACTAAAAGTTCTAATAAATATAGTTAAACTATTAGAAACAGCAAGGAAACCAAATCTGTATGAAAAGAGAGTAAGATGTATTTTTTTGCTAAGAAAGGATGAGGAATGGAAATACATTTTGTTAAGGGGAAAGAATGGAGTTTTGTCCTATGAGTAGTTATTTACACAGAGGGAAACCTTAGGACAATCTAAATGAAAGAGTTGCAGAAAGTTTGTGAGAAAAGAATCTTTGGAAAATAATTTTATGCGTGGGCAGAACTAAGCTTGGAATTGTCACCAGCTAGACTCCAAGGTCTGACCTTTACTGCCTACTGTTGGGTCCCCCAATAATGGGTCCGTGATTAAAGGAGCGAGACTGATACAAAGCGAAGGCCAAGCAAAGCTTTATTTCGCGCCAGGCATCAAGAATCAAACTGACCGGCGACCCCTCTCTGTTTCACAGACTAGCTTTTATAGAGCAAAGGCCATGTGGTTGGGCCTGGCCACGCACCAATGAAGTTGTAACACACAGAGAAAGCTGCACAGTGATGCTAGGTGACCAATTGAATTACAATTTACCCTAGTAGACATTTGAACCAGCCTATCACCTTGGTCAGAATTGGCGCCCAAAAGGTGCCCAAAGGGCAGGGACCCATACTCCTTGGTAGCTAGGAGACAGTATGAGCCCCCACTGATTGAACACCTCCACCTGGCCTGACCCACCCTTGTATTTGGACTTTGTTACCTGGGGCTGGTTTCCGGGACTTGTTTTTAAGAGTCAGTTTAAGTTTTAGAACAAAATGGCAGTTCAACTGGGGTGGGGCTGCTCTGGCTGAATGAGCCCTTACACCTACCACCTGCTCACTAAACTTTGCCTTATATTTTTTCCTTTACCTCTTCTTTCCAGTCTACCTCTTAACTCAGGCAAATGAAACCTGAAACCACCGCTCAGGTGTTGGCAATTTCCCTGACAAGATCTCCCATAGAGCCCAGACCATCCAGACCTTTTGAGTTAAACCCCACATCTTGTACCTGCATAGATGGACCAGGGAATGACTCCTGGAATGACCAACAATGGCTTTTACCTCATTATAATACTAAAATCCGCACCCAAGGAGGACTCTCAGCCTCAGTTACATAACGTGCAATGTACGTAGAGTCATGGTTCCTTAAGGCACATGGGCAACCTTATGTCAGCCTCTACACAGGATGACAAGGCTTCCCTATTTAAATATTCACCCTAAGCCTAAATAAAAGGTACCCTTTCACTGTCAGGAGTCATGGCTTTGGCAGTTATTCCCAGTGATTTCCTTAATTCGTTCCAAATAAAGTCTTCTTTGCGGAGCAAATCAAGTGGTATAATTTCTGTGACACTCCAAGAGGCAAACTCAAGTTGGTTCAGTTACATAATGAATGAATTTTAAAGATTTTATTTATTTATTTGACAGACAGAGATCACAAGTAGGCAGAGAGGCAGGCAGAGAGAGAGGAGGAAGCAGGCTCCCCACGGAGCAGAGAGACCGATGTAGGGCTCGATCCTTCCCAGGACCCTGAGATCATGACCTGAGCAGAGGCTTTAACCCACTGAGCCACCCAGGCACCCCATAATGAATGAATTTTAATATCTAATGTATGATAGTATAAGATTAGAATTTGGTTTTTCTTTAAGATGACACATTTTTTTCTGTTTTTTGAATTGTTTAGTCTGCTCTTGATAGAACATTGTAATTAAAGGTTTTTCTTTATCTGCCTGGAAAAAGTTTCTAATGGTTTGTCTTTCTCAAGTCCTCAATTACTTAAAGTTAAATCTTCTCAATACTAGAAGATCTAAGATTTGATAACATGTGACGAGCCTTTAGAAGCTCTTATTTCTGCTTTGGTTAAAAAGAGTCCTTTTATAATGATCTGTGATGTTATTTAGGTATGTGCTTTAAAACCTTCTAATTTTTTTTAAATTTTTAAATTTTTTTAATAAACATATAATGTATTTTTATCCCCAGGGGTATAGATCTGTGAATCGCCAGGTAAAACCTTCTAATATTTTTAACAAACTTCTCAAAGTTCAAAGTTTAAATGCAGTCTTTTTGACTAATTAGGTTTGTTCATTTGGCGTGTTAAGTTACATGGGAGACTGTCAAATAAATGATAAACCTCCTTAGATTATATTGTTTAAATGCTATAACTTCTGTAGAAATTACATAAAACCCCTAAAATTTTTATATGTCCTGGAATAACATCATGACTTGTAATTCTAATTACTGAAGTGTTGTGTCACAGAAATAATAAAATTTTCCTCCATGCCCATCTTGGAGGGTGCTGTGGGGCTCAATCTCACAACCTTGAGATCATGACCTTAACTAAAATCAAGAGGCAGATGCTGAACTGACTGAGCCACCCAGGTGCCCCAAACCATGGCCATTTTTTAGTCTTTTGTCATTTATTGTTCTAATGTTCTTGGAATGTCTTCAAGGAGATTTATGGAGAGGATTTTAGATGAATACAAGTTTCTGATGCCCTTTAGATCATGCTACTAAGCTGAGTAAGAATTTCTGGAACTAATGGGCAAATTGCATTCAAACAGAACAGGAATTAGTAATGTGAGACTAAATGAGTTGAAGAGGATTATAGATTTTATGACTCTTGTTTGAAACATTGCTGGTTCTCTAATATTTGCTCTTTTGGATTTAAAAAAACATTTATCTTTTTCTCCCTCATTCCTACAGAAATCAGAAACGCTCAGAGAGTATTCTCTCTTTCATGGCAATTATAATTACTCACATAGATTTAATAAGAATCTGTACTTTGTAACAAAACACCATTGGAAACATTGGTCATATTACCAGGGCTTTGACTGGAATGTCATAATTGAGATAGATTTGCATAGGCTCAGATATGACCAGACTAAAGGAACTAAAGTTGACTTTATGGAGCCAATATAACCCCTTGAAAAAAAAAATCAGCCTGTACCTTGCTTATAGGGTACCCAGGAAACCTAACAAGTAAGGAAGACTCAGGAGTCTCAGGATATTTTGGGGACTCCAAGAAGAAAGGAAGTAACCTAGATCTATAAATATTGAAATCAAATCTGATGGCAAGTATTTGGGCTTCTTATCCCCAAAAGGCTGATAAAAGCTCAATCTGACATTCCTTATAAAAAGTTCCAGCAAAGAACATTTAAAAGAACCTGTATGGTCAAACACTGTTCTTTATGCATTTATGTAGAAATTAGGCCAAGTTTGTTAAAACTGAACTTATTTTACAAACAAATCAGTCTTAATTTGGCTATCTTTGATGGAAATGGGATTATTTTAGAAAAACATGATTTTTCAGCAACACACATTTATGGGTGTTAGATTCTAGTTCTGATGAGTTGTTCTTGAATGTATGTTGTTTACTTATAAAACTGGGCTGGATCCTGAATCTTTATGGATTCTTTGCATATCTGGCTAATTTTCTACCCAATTATTTGGACACTATAAACCTGACTTTGCAAAAAATGTTTGAAATAAGTATAAGGTGGTATCTCATTGTGGTTTTGATTTGTATTTCCCTGATGGCTAGTGATGTTGAACATTTTTTCAGTGTCTGTTTGCCATTTGTCTTCTTTGAAGAAGTGTCTATTCATGTATTCTGCCCATTTCTTGGCTGGATTATTCGTTTTTTGGGTGTTGAGTTTGAGAAGTCCTTTATAGATCTTGGATACCAGCCCTTTATCTGTAATGTCATTTGCAAATATCTTCTCCCATTCCATGGGTTGCCTCTTAGTTTTGTTGACTGTTTCCTTTGTTGTGCAAAAGCTTTTTATCTTGATGAAATCCCAATGCCAAAAATTAACAAGGCAGGAAACAACAAATGTTGGCAAGGATATGGAGAAAGGGAAGCCCTCCTACACTGTTGGTAGGAATGCAAGCTGGTAAAGCCCCTCTGGAAAACAGTATGGAAGTTCCTCAAAAGGTTAAAAATAGAGCTACCCTATGACCCAGCAATTGCACTACTAGGTATTTACCCCGAAGATACAGAGGTAGTGAAAAGAAGGGGCACATCCATTCCAATGTTCATAGAAGCAATGTCCACAATAGCCAAACTGTGGATGGAGCTAAGATGTTCTTCAAAAGAGGAATGGATAAAGAAGTTGTGTTACATATATATAATGGAATATTACTCAGCCATCAGAAAGAATGAATACCTACCATTTGCATCAACATGGGTGAAAATGGAGGGGATTATGCTAAGTGAAATCAATCAATCAGAGAAAGACAATTATTGTATGGTATCACTTATATGGGGAATATAAGGAACAGCATAGAGGACCACAGGGGAATGGAGGAAAAACTGAATGGGAAGAAATCAGAGGGAAATAAACCATGAGAGATTCTGGACTCCTGGAACCAGAGTTACAAAAGGGAAAGGGATGGGAAGAATTGGGTGACAAGGTGATGGGTATTAAGGAGGACACATGTAGTGATGAGGACTGGGTGTTACACACAACTAATGAATTGCTGAACCCTACCTCAAAAACTAATGATGTATTATATGCTGGCTAACTGAACATAATAAAACAAAACAAAAAATCAAAGTACATGCAAAACTGTACTTGCCAAAATGGTACGGCATTGTTATAAAAAAAGACACATAGATTAATAAAATGGAAAAGAGAGCCCACAAATAAACTTTTGCATATTTGGTCATTAAATTTATGATAAAGTTTCCAAAAACATATAGCAGTGAAAGGACAGTTTCTTCAATAAACAATGCTGGAAAAACTTGACAACCTCATGCAAAATAATTAAATTGGAACCCTTTCTATCACCATACACAAAAATTAACTTAAAAATTATTAAAGACTTGAATATAAGACCTGAAACTGGAAAACCATTGTAGAACACCAAAACCAAAGGCAATGAAAAAGCAAAAGGGAACAAGTGGGACTACATCAAACTATAATGATTCTGGACCACAAAAGAAATCATCAAGGAAAGGTAAAATCAACCTATTGAATTAGAGAATATGTTTATAAATCATATATCTTATAAGGGCTTAGTATTCAAGATATATAAAGAAGTCATATACTCAATAGCAAATACATAGGCAAAGGAACGAAATAGACTTTTTCAAGGCCAACAAGTACTTGAACAAGTGCTCAACATTGCTTATCATTAGGGAAATGCAATTAAAATCACAATGAGACATATGTTTACCTATTAGAATTGCTCTCATCAAAAAGATAGCTAACAAGTGTTGTTGTGAATGTGGAGAAAAGGGAACCCCTGGGAACCCTTGTGCACCATAAGTGGGAACATAAATTGATTCAAATACTATGGAAAACAGTGTGGAAGTTCTTCAGAAAATTAAGATAGAGCTACCATAAGATCCACTGAATCTCCTTCTGGGTATACATCCAAAAGACATGATATATCTGCATCCCCATATTTATTGCAACATTATTTACAACTGCCAAGCCATATAGAAAACCTAAGTGTTATTGACAAATGAATGAAGATGGTATATTATACATACACACACACACACACACACACACACACACACACACACACACAGTGGTATATTTTTCAGGCATATAAAAAGGGAAATCACACCATTTGCAACAACCTGGATGGATCTTGGGGTGTCATGCTATGTGAAATAAGATAGAAAGTCAAATATGTATTGTATGATCTCAATTATAAGTGGATTCTAAAAAAGCCAAACTCATAGAGACAGAAAACAGATCGTTGTTTACCAGATGTGTGTGGTGAGTGATGGGGCAAAAGTGGTCAAAAGACACAAATTTCCAGTTATAAGATAAATAAGTTCTGGGAATGTAGTGGACAACATGGTGACTATAGTTAATAATAGTGCATTCTATATTTCAAAATCAAGAGAGATAATCTTATAAACTTGCATCACAAGAAAAAAATTGTAAGTACATGAGGTGTTGGATTTAACTAGACCTAATGAAGCCATCAATTTAAAATATATACATATATCTAATCATTATGTTATATACCTTAAATCAATACAATGTTATATGTGAATTACAGCTCAATAAAACTCGGTAAAATAATGTATTTCACTCTAGCACCCCATCCCAATCAAAAAAAGCTTTGGAAAATTAACAATTAAAAGAAGTTTCCTTTATCTAATCAACACATACAAAAAACCATAGCAATTCTTTTACTTGGTAATGAAATACTGAAATCTTTCCTATTGAAATTAGAGATAAGAAAATATATACAAGAATTCCTAGTTGATGCAATAAGGCAAAACAAAGAAATAAAAGAACAAAATCTTTTATTCAGTGCAAATGCTATAATGTTATAAAAAGTAAAGCCAGTGGTAAATACAAATATTTTAAGATAAAAAAATATGCTTGGTAAAATCATGAAATACAAGGTTTAGATACAAAAGTAATTCAATACTAATAAACAGGAAGCAAAATAAAAATAGCTAAACATAAATTAATATATATCATAGGATCCTTTTTTACATGAAGTTAAAAATCAAGGAAAACTTAAAGTATATTATTAAAAGTCATGGTACTTACTTTTGTGAAATAAGGATGGGGCATTAGGATCCTTCTAGAGTGCTAGCAATGCTCTATTTCTTGATTGAGATGGAGGTTTTACAAATGTTTACTTTATGATAGTTGAGCTGCAGTGTTTTATATACTTATCTCTATGTTAAAATTTAATATAATAAAATTATTGAACACTGCATCTGAAACTAATGATGTACTATATGTTGGCCAATTGAATTTAAAGAAGAAAATTATAAAGCCACGTAGGTCAGTTTAAAAGGAAAGGTTCCTGTAAATATAATTTATAATATATATAATTTTGGTTTCAGAAACATTGTTATTTAAATCCAATAAAACAAAACCAACCAACTCTAATTTGTCACCACACAAGTTCACCAAATTGTGTCAAAAAACAACATAATAATGCAAGGCTGTACAAACCAACTGTGTGGGCACAGAAGTAGTTCCAGGAGTGATGTCACAAAGATGGCAACATTCCCCCTCACGAGAAAAACAACTAACAACTATTCATGGAGAGGACACTACTGAGAGAATCTTAGAACATGGGCGCGAAGCTGAAGCAACTCCAGCATGACAAGACCGAGACAGACTGCATTAAAGTGATAAGAAAAATGGCTAAAAGCGGACTGCATTGACACTCCCCCAGGCCACTGCAGAACCATGACAAGAAGTCGCCTCTGAGTCTGTGGTTCCTCTAGGAGGGAAGGCGAGCCCAAGGGTTATATACATGCCCCTAGTATTGTGGGTCATTTCGTGGGAGCAACTATTCTGGTTTTGCCCCATGGGAATAGCAGAGGAATCTGCTATGTTCAACCACAGGGAATTTCTGATTGAGAAGCGGAGGGGCTTGCAAATGCCAGCACTCAGATTGGCAAACCCTGTTCCAATATACAGACCTCATTATTAGTCCAAAAATAGGTCACTGCTCATCTACAGAACCAAGTCAGTGGCACAGTCTGAGCAGGGAACTTTGTGGGGCATACGTCTGCCTTATTCAGGTCCTTATACAAGGAGTTTTGCCAATCTTAGAGCACTGTCTTCTCATTCTCAGGTAGAAAAGCCAAATAACAGTCACTCCCACTATGGAGTAAGCATGGCTCCCAGCTCCAAACCAAAGAGAAAGCCTATTTGGGAAATTTAAAACTTACCTGAAGAGGGCCCTCCCAGTCTCAACTCAGGCAGGAGAATTAAGTCCTTGCCTCATCTGCTGCAGAGCATGACGTTCAGCTCTGACAGAAGGACTAATGGGAACACCTGGAAGCTGCTATATAACCTAGCAATGCTTGAGCCAAGAGACATGTGGGAAGAACTGATCACCCTCAGAGCCAAGCCAATGGCCCTATTCAGCCAGGGAACTTGGGGCATGGGTCAGCTTAAGTTAAGATCGGAAAGAGCCTTAGTGGCTTAAGAGCTGCTTCTCCTGCTGCACCCAGATAAGAAAACAAATTCATAGCCCCCCTTGTTTCTGAATACAAACTGAAGGCCATCTTACTAGGGAACATTACAGAGTATTTGAGAAGCTGCATCACCCCTCAAATAAAGATGCATACAGTGGAACTTGAACAGAAAGCACAGTGGCAGCTCCTGTTTTTAGAGCAAAACAGGGGGCCTCACCTGACCAGGAAACTTATTGAACAATTTTGCCTGTCTCAGGTTCCCAAACAATGAGCTATGCAGATATTGGGACCTCTCTTGCTGCCCTACTATGTCTGGGAAGATAATTCATAGCTCCATGTACTGCTGAGTAAAATATCCAGAGTCCTGACCATAAATTAAGGCTGATGAGAAATCTGGGCAACCTTAAAAATGATCTTACAGCTTTACTTGGGTACAGACAACTAAATGAAATCAGGCAAACAATGCCTCAATAAAACAAGAAGTTCAAGAAAGAAATAGAAACCATAAAAATTAAACAGAAGTCTTAGGGTTAAAAATAAAATAACTGAAGAATTCAATAGAATGCTCCAAAAGCAGACTTGACAGAACTTATGGGACAGAATGTAAAGAAAAAACTTTTGCAATATGAGAATTCCAGAAGAAAATGACAAAGAGAGGAGAAAGTATATTTAAATCAATAATGGCTGAAAATATACAATCCTCAGGAAATAGAAATCCAGATACAAGAGACCCAAAGAACCCCAAGTAAGATGAATAGAACTGCAGAGAGCCACAGTATTATTAATTTATCAAAATCCAATAATGAAGAAAGAGTTGTGAAACCAGCAAGAGAAAAGAGCGATATTAAATACAACCCCCAAAAGGCTATAGACAGATTTTTCAGAGAAACTTTTCAGACCAGAAGAAAATAGGATTACATATTCAAAATATTGTGGAAAAAAATCATCAACTGAAAATACTATACCCAGGGATGCTGTCTTTGATAAATGTAAGAGAGAGCAAAACTTTCCTAAACAAACAAAAGCTGAAGGAATCCACTACTTCATGCTTTACAATAAATGCTTAAAGAAGTTATTTCAGTAGAAATAAAAGTATGCTAATTAACATCATACTAAATCAATAGTAATACAAGAATAGTAGGGACCTTAACAACTCACTTGCCTCAATAAACAAATCACCCAACTAGAAAATCAATAAATAAACAGTGGTCTTGAATGATACATTGGATGAGATGGATCTAATAAATATATTCAGAATGTTCTATCCCAAAACAACTGAATACACATTCCTTTCAAGTGCACATGGAACATTCTCTAGAACAGATCACATACTGGGCCACAAAACAAGTGTCAACAAATTAAGAAAGATGGAAATCATATCATGCATATTTTCTGACCACAACACTATGAAACTAGACATTAACCACAAGAAAAAGTCTGCTAAGAACACAAATATGTGGAAGCTAAATAACATGCTACTAAACAATGAATGGGTCAACCAGGAAATAAAAGAAGAAATTAAGAAGCACATGAAAACAAATGAAAATGAAAACGAAAACACAGTGGTCCAAAAGCTCTGCGATGCAGTGAAAGCAGTTCTGAGAGGGTTGATACATAAAGAGAAGTTTATAACAATACAGGCCTACCACAAGAAGCAGGGAAAGAAAAATCTCTAATAAAGAACCTAACTCCACACCTAAAGGAGCTAGAAATAGAAGAATGAACAAAGCCCAGATTTAGTAAAAGGAGAGAAATAATATATAGTAGAGTGGAAATAAATGAAATAGACACTAAAAACAATAACAACAATCAATGAAACAAAGAGTTCTTTGAAAAGATGAACAAAATTGATAAACCTTAGCCAGACTCATCAAGAAAAAAATACAGAGGACTCAAATAAAATTAAAAAATGAAAAAGAGAAATAGTGACCGACAGAAATACAAAGAATTATATGAGAATATGATAAAAATCATATGCCAACAAATTGGACAACCTAGATGTGGATAAATTCCAAGAAACATACATTCTTCTAAAAGTGAATAAGGAAGAAATAGAAAATGTGAACAGATCATTTCAGATCAGGAAAATGAATTGGTAATAGTAATAAAAAACCTCACCAAAATCAAAAGTGCAACAACAGTTAGGTTCACAGCAGTTCTACCAAAAACTCGAAGAAGAGTTATTATCTATTATTCTTAAGTTATTTAAAAAAATAGAATAGGAAAAAAAATTCCCACCTAATTCCATGAATCCAGCATTACCCCAATCTCTAAACCAAAGACACTACAAAAAAGAAAATTATAGGACAAAATCCCTGATGAATTTAGATGCAAAAGTCCTCATCAAAATATTAACCAACTGAATTCAACAATACATTTAAAGGATTATACCTAAAAGAAATAAATATAAATATGATACCAAATGATCAAGTGGGATTTATGCCAGAGAAACAAAAATAATTCAATATCCACGAATCAATTAGTGTGAGGCATCACATTGACAAGAGGAAGGACAAAAATCATATGATTAGATGAGGAAAAAGCACTTAATAAAATATAAATCAATTCATGATAAAAACTCTTAATAAAGTGGTTTTAAAGGAAACACACCTCAACATAATAAAGGTCACCCACAGCTAACATCATACTCAATGGTGAAAATCTGAAATATCTTCTAAGATTCAGGAAGAAGACAAAGATGCTCACTCTCACCACTTATAGTCAACACAGTACTGGATGTTCTGGCCATAGCAATCAAACAAGAAATAAAATGTATTCAAATTGGTAGCAAAATAAAACTGACATTATTTGTGGGGTACATGATACTATATATAGAAAACCATAAAGACATCATTAAAACTCTATTAGAAGTAATAGATGAGGGGCACCTGGGTGGCTCAGTGGGTTAAAACTCTGCCTTCAGCTCAGATCATGATCTCAGGGCTCTCTGCTCAGCAGGGAGCCTGCTTCCTCCTCTCTCTGCCTGCCTCTCTGCCTACTTGTGATTTCTCTGTTAAATAAATAAATAAAATATTAAAAAAAAGAAGTAATAGATGAATTCAGTAAAGTTGCATTATATAAAATCAAAATACAAAAATGTTTTATTTCTATATAGTAATAAAAACTAGTGAAAGAGAAATTAGGAAAAAAAATCCCAAATAAAATGGCATTTTGAAAGGGGAAAAAATACCTAGGAATACTTTTAACCAAAAAGCAAAAGATCTGTACTCTGAAAATTGAAGACACTGAAGAAATAAATTTAAGATGACACAAATTAAATGGAAAAAATATACATGCATGCATTGGAAGAATTAATATTGTTAAGATGTCCCCACTACCCAAAGGAATCTACAGAAACAATGCAATCTCTATGACAACACCAATGGTATTTTCACAGACTTTGAACAAATAATCCTAAAATCTCTGTGGAATGACAAAAGGACCCAAATAGCCAAAACCATCTTGAAAAAGTGGAATGAAGCTAGAGATAATCTACTCCCATATTTTATTCTGTACTACAAAGCTAGAAGAATCAAACCAGTTTGATACTACTAAGAAATGAACACACAGATCAATAGAACAGAATAGAGATCCCAGAAATAAATCCACACTTACATGTTCAATTAATCTACAACAACAGAGGCAAGAATATAATATGGGGGGGAAACAGTATTTCGATAAATGATGTTGGGAAAATTGAACAGGTGCATGCAAGAAAATGAAACTGGACTCCTTACGCCATGCACAAAAACAAACTCAAAATTGATGAAAGAATTAAGCGTAAGACCTGAAGCCCTAAAACTCACAAAAGAAAACACGGGCAATAAACTCTTGGACATTGGTGTTAGCGACATGTTTTTGGGCCTGTGTATCTAGGTGAGGGCAATAATAAATAAATGCAAAAATGAACAACTGGGACTGGATTAAGCTGATCAGTTTTTGCACGGTAGAACCATTAACAAAATGAAAATACAACCTATTGAACGAGAGAGCTTATTTGCAAATAATCTACCTCATAAGGTGTTAATATCCAAAATATATCAAGAAGTCCAATCATACAACTCAACACCAAAAGGCAATTTAAAAACAGGTGGAGGACCTGAATTAACGTTTTTACAAAGAAAGCATACAGATTGCCAACAAATGAAAAGATGGGAAAGTGCAAATCAAAATCACAATGATATATCACTTCACAGGTCAGAACAGCTAGCACAGAAAAAAGAAAAGTATTGACAAGGATGTGCACTATTTATGGGAATGTAAATTTGTACAGACACTATGGAAAACTCTATGGAGTTTCTTCAAAAAATTGAAAATAGAAATAGCATGCAATCTAATACATCCACTGTTGGGTATTTACCTGAAGATAATAAAAACACTAATTTGAAAAGACAGATACACTCCTATGTTTATTGAGCTTTGTTTACAATAGCCAAAATATGAAAGCAACCATAGTACCCATTGATATATGAATAAAGATGTGGTATACATACACAACAGAATATTACTCAGGCATAGAAAACAATGAAATATCACCATTGGAACAACATGGATGGACCTAGAAAATATTATACTAAGTGAAATAAGTCAGAAAAAGACAAATCCCATATGATTTCACTTAGATATGGAATCTTAATAACATAATTGAATAAAAAACGAAATAAGAGAAACAGTAACAAACTCCCAAGTACAGAGAAGGAACTTGTGGTTTCCAGGGGTCAATAGATAAAGGATGGGAGAAGGGGCAAAATAGGTAAAAGATTTTAAAAGGTACAAACTTCCAGTTATAAAACAAGTAAGTCACTGTGATCAAAGTACAGCATAGGGAATATAGTCAATAATATAATAACTTTGTATGATGGCTGATGTTAATTGCAGTTATTGTGGTTAGCATTATGTGATTCATATAACTGTCAAATCTCTATGTTACACACCTGAAACTAATAAAATTGAAAACAAAAGCTGTAAGTTTTTCATCTGTCCTCTTCAATGGAAGTTGAAAGTAGCCCTCCTTACCATTTTAATCAAATTAATGTAAACATATATCTTAAAATAGTTTAAAGGCTTGTGATGTAAGGCAAATAAAAGCAGACGCAATATTACTTTTTAAGTGATAGAATCAGGCCTATGCATACAAAGATACAAAAGTGATATTGATACTAATCAAATAGATCAATGAGATGCAGTTAAAGCCATGCTTAAAGTTTATATCCTTAAATTAATATACTAGTAAAGAACATCTGAAAATAACTAAGCATTTATCTCAAGATGAATTATCTTAGAATAAGATAATTAAGTCCCTCTCCCAAATAGAATGAAATAGTAAAGCTAAGAGGAAAAAACTAATGAAACAACAAAAACAAAAAACATTCAAGAAAGGAAATCAATAAAGCTAACAGTTGTTCTTAGAAAGGAACAATAAGTCCATTAAATCCAGAATATTCTGATTAAATGAGAATAGGTAGACACCACAAATAGCTAATATTAGGATTACAAAAGGAGGCAACAGGTTTAAATAGCAATAAGATAGACAAAACTGACACGTTTCACAAAAATGTCAATGGTGACTGACCTTAACTGACACAAGAATAGAAAAATCAGAATTATATTAAATAAATTGGATTTATAATTAAAAACCTTCCTATAAAGAAAACTTTAGGCTCAGAAGTCTCACTGATGCAATCTTTAAAGAGTTAATGCTAAATTTATAACTCTTCAGAAAATAAGAAATTAAAAATATAATTCTCAGTGCCTAAATAATCTTGATACCAAAATGTAACATTGTAAGAAAAACACCAGTTGATTTTCAAAAATCCTAAACAAAATATCAAAGTAAATTATAAATACATAAAAAGGATAATAAATCTTGGTCTTATTGGTTTATTTTGGAAATGCCAGCTTGGTCTGGTATCCAAAAGCCAATTAGTGTAATCAACATGCTTATGGAATAAAGGACAATTATGATCATTTTAACAGATGCATAAAAATGCAATTAAAAACACTCAATATCTATTCATGATTTTAGAAAACCCTGGCAATGCCACACAAATATGAAGGCTTATTAGACACTCCAAGCAATCATATGCCAACATATCAGACAATGCAAAAAAAAAAAAATGGATAAATTCCTAGAAACATTTAACCTACCAAGACTGAATCATGAAGAAATAGGAAATCTGAACAGACCAATTACTACTAGGGAGAATGAATCAGTAATAAAAACTTCCCTACAGACCATAGTCCAGTAACAGATGGTTTCACTGGTGAATGCTACCAAATATTTAAAGAAAAATTAATATAATCCTTTTCAAACTCTTTCATCCAAAAAAGACAAAGAAATACTTCCAAATGCATTTTATGAAGTCAGAATTACTGTAATTCAAAACCAAAGAAACTACAAGAAAATTGTAGTTCAAAATCTCTGATGAAACATAGCTATGAATATCCTCAACAAAAATACCTCAAAAAAAAATTAGCAAACCAACCCAGCTTTTATATCAACATGGACGGGACTGGAAGAGATTATGCTGAGTGAAATAAGTCAAGCAGACAGAGTCAATCATGTGGTTTCACTTACTTGTGGAACATAAGGAATAACATGGAGGACATTGGGAGATGGAGAGGAGAAGGGAGTTGAGGGAAATTGGAAGGGGAGGTAAACCATGAGAGACTATGGACTCTGAAAAACAACCTGAGGGTTTTGAAGGGGTGGGGGGTAGGAGGTTGGGGGAACCAGGTGGTAGGTATTAGGGAGGGCACAGATTGCATGGAGCACTGTGTGTGGTGCAAAAACAATGAATACTGTTACGCTGAAAATAAATAAATAATTTAAAAAAAAAAAAGAAAAAGAAACATAGCTATGAATATCCTCAACAAAAATACCTCAAAAAAATTAGCAAACCAACCCAGCTTTTATATCAACATGGACGGGACTGAAAGAGATTATGCTGAGTGAAATAAGTCAAGCAGAGAGAGTCAATCATATGGTTTCACTTACTTGTGGAACATAAGGAATAACATGGAGGACATTGGGAGATGGAGAGGGGAAGTGAGCTGGGGGAAATCAGAGCAGGGAGACAAACCATGAGAGACTATGGACTCTGAGAAATATAAACTGAGGGTTTTGGAGGGGAGAGAGTTGGGGGGTTGGGTGAGCCTGGTGGTGGGTATTATGGAGGGCACATATTGCATGGAGCACTGGGTGTGGTGTATAAAGAATGAATTTTGGAACACTGCAAAGAAATAAAAATATTAGCAAACCAATTTCAAGAATACCTTAGAAAAATTATTCATTGTGATCCAGTAAGATTTATTTCAGCTGTGCAAGGATGGTTTAATATGGTCAAATCAATCAGCATGATACATCACAATAACAAGAGGAAGAATAAATGTCATATGATCATCTGAGTAGGTTCAGAAAAAGGATTCAACAAAACACAACATCTGTTTGTGATCAAAACTTTCAACAAATTGTGTTGAGGAAATATACTTCAACATAAAGACTGTATATGAAAAACCCACTGCTGATGGTAAAAAAAAAAAAAAAAAAAAAAGGGAAGTTTCCCTCTAAGATCAGGAACAAGACAGGCATCAGTTTTATCCAACATAGTACTGGAAGTACCTACTGTGCCAATAAGACAAGAAAAAGAAATAAAAGACATCTAAATTTGTAAGGAAGAAGTAAAATTGTCACAATTTGCAGATGATATATACAGATCACAAAAACCAGAACTTATAAATGAATTCAGTAGAGTTGCATAATACAAAATCAGTACACAAAAAGGTTAGATTGCTGTATAATCATCATCATCAGAGAAATAAAGAAAACATTTCTACTTGTATCAAAAAGAATATAAAACTAGTAATAAATATAACCAAGGAGGTAAAATACCTGTACATGGACTACAAAATGGCATTAATGAAAGAAATTGAAGATTTCACAAATAAATGGAAAGATATTCTATGCTCATTGACTGGAGGAATATTGTGAAAATGTGCATATTACCCAAAACAATGTATAGATTCAGTGCAATCTTTATCAAAATTCCACTGGCATTTTACACAGAAATAGAAGAAACAGCCCTAAAATTTATACAGAGCCAAAAAGACCCCCAAAATCTAAAGTAGTCTAGAGAAAGAACAAAGCTAGAGGCATCATACTTCCTGATTTCAAACTACATTACAAAATTATACTCATCAAAAGAATATGATATTGGCATAAAACCACACCTACACATTAATGAGTACAGATGTTCAAAATAAACCCACTAATATATAGTAAATGTATTTATGACAAAAAGTTAAAACTGTACATTGGGGAAATGATAGTCTCTTCAATATGCCATGCCTAGAAAACTGGACAGCCAGATGCAAAAGAATGGTTATTATACTCCATACCCAAAAGTCAACTCAAAATTCATAAAAAATTGAATGTAACTACTGAAACCATAACTCCTAGAAGGAGTTTTAAGCGGTGTGCTCCTTGACATCAGCCTTGGTGATGATTATTTGAATGACACCAAAAAGCAAAAGTAACAAATATGAACATAAACAAGTGAGACTACACAAAATTAAAAATCTTCTGCACAAAAAAGGAAGCCACCACCACCATCAACAAAAACAATTTAAAAATTTTGATAAAATATCTGCACACAAGATCCAAGTACTGATGTTTGCAAGGCCCTTGCCCATTCTTCATCACAGCAGCATTAAGGAGAGCACAGATGTAATGAGCACAGGGTGTTACACACAACTGATGAATCACTGAACTCTACCTCTGAAACTAATAATATACTCTATGGTAATTAACTAAGTTTAAATAAAATAAAATTTAAAGACAACAACAAAAACAAATTCCCTGTGGTCCAAACCTACAGATTCCTGCATAATCTCATTGGGGCAAGACTGGAGTGGGGGCTCCTAATAAGTGACCTACAATCCACTGGTAGTGGAGCTGGTAGTCCAACACAGGCTCTCTTCTCTCACTATAGGAACCATAATAAGTTCAGGGGAGAGCTCTCAATGCAGTGCTGTGCCAGCCTGGGGCAGGGAACTGTGGTTATCAAGTAGTAGTTTCTCTTTACCTTCTAAAGCCCATGTCTGGTCTCTGTGGTTCAAGAAGGTGCTTCAACCTCACCCCCATATTCCAGGATTCTCTATTCACACACAGCCCATTGCTTTCACTGTCTGCAGATCAAGACAAATGGCCCCATCTGGCCATGGAATTTAGTGCACACATATTCAGGTCTACAAACTATGAGCCAAGCAGGCTCTGGGGCCTCTTCTGCTGCCTCACCAGGGAAAAGAAATTCATTCGTAGTCCCACCTCCTACCGAGTTTAGTACTTAGTTCTGACCATCTAATGAAAAACAGAGACGACTGGTAAGCTCATCCTAATTGTTGTTTGGGCAGGCAATCAAACCAGCAGCCCTATCCAACTGTTTTCAGCCAGTGGACACCCCCCTTTATCTTAGCGCTCAGGCAGTGGCCCCACCCAAAAATAATCTTTGATAGCAAGTCTCACCTGCCAAACATTTTACCATCAGACATGTCCAACAAGCAAAGCTGAGCTGACTGCTGAACTATGTCTACCAAAGTAAAACTGTTAAGTCTGGAAGAGGATACCAATTCTTGTAATGCATAGATAACAATGTATGGAATCAAAGATCACGAAAAATCTGGCAAACTTAACACAACCAAAGAAAACTAATAAAGCTTGAATAACTGATCCCAAGAAGTGGGCATCTACAAGCTACGAAAGAATTAAGAAAAATTCCTTTAAAGAAGTTTAGTGAACTGAAAGGACACAAAAAGAAGGAAAATAATGCATAAAAAATGAGAATTTCAACAAAAGAAAAACACAGACCTAAAAAGTACTGAAGAATTCAATATAGAGCTTCAAAATCAAACTTGTCTATTTAGAGGAGAGAATCAATGAACTATAAGACATTTGAAATTATCTGGAACAAAAAGAAAATATGTGAAAAAGAGCAAAGAACGTCTATGTGACTTATAGGACAGACTTTTTTTTTAAAAAAAGCCAATATTCTCATTGTGGGAATTCCAGAAGAAAAGGGAACAAAAAGAGCATATTTTTAAAGCAATAATAGTTGAAAAATTCTAAATCCTTGGGAGAAATGAACTTCCATATCCATGAGGCCTAAAGGACCTCAAATTTGTTTAACCCAATTAGGGCTACACCAGGCCATGCTATAAATTGTCAAGAGTCAAAAACAAAGAATTTTGAAAGCAACAAGAGAAAAGAAATTATATTCAGAAATTCCTATAAGACTATTGGATTTCTCAACAAAATTTTTCAGACTAGAGGAGAATGGGATGACATATTTAAAATATTGATAGGCAAACAACTTTTAATGAAAAATTCTATGCCTGCAAATCTTCTCTTCAAAAATGAAGTAGAGGTAAAGACTTTCTTGAACAACAACAACAAAAAAAACCTGAGGAAATTACGACCAGTAGACATGCCTTATTGCTAAAGAATTGCTGATATGAGTTCTTGGAATAGACATGAAAGGACAATAACATCATAAAAGCATAAGACAGTAGTGTAAAACTTCCTGGTAATGGTATATATGTATGTATGTATATTATGTGTATACACACACACACACACATATGTATATATATATAATTGAATTCTGTAATATGGTAATGGTAGCATGTTATTCACTTACAACTCTAGTTGTAAAGTTAAAAAACAAATGTAGCAAAAATAACCACAACTACAATAATCTGTTATAAGATGAATATAAAAACATTGTGACCCGTCACATCAATAAAATATGAGGAGGAGGAGAAATCTAAAGGTTAGGAATAATTTTGAAGTTATTGTTTAAAATAGGCTACTATAGGGGCACCTGGGTGGCTCAGTTGGTTAAGTGTTTGCCTTCAGCTCAGTCGTGATTCCAGGGTCCTAGGATTGAGCCCACTGAGTAGGGAGCCTACTTCTCCCTCTCCCTGCTGCTCCCCCTGCTTGTGTTCTGTTGCTCGCTGTCAAATAAGTAATATATTAAAAAAAAAAAACAGGGTGTTATAATGTTAAAAGATATTTTATATAAACTTCATGGTAACTGTGAAATAAAACAAATTGGTGTCTGCCCCTGGTTATTGGCACAAAGATCCTAAAACCCTTGTTATTTCCCATCTCTTGTTGAATAGAGTCAATTTTGGGTGGGCTCCTGGATCACTTCTGGTTGAGGGCTGGTCACTGGAATTAAAAGCCAAGATTAGAAGCTAAGAATTTTAGTCTTCCTCCCCTATTCCTTATTCTCTTCTCTTGAGAAGGGAGAAGGTATGAAAATGAACTTAATAAGCACAGAAACATTTGAGCTTAGGATTCCCCAGGACCTCACCCTTTGTATCTCCCTCTGGCTGTTCATCTGTACCCTTTAAATTATCCCTTAGTAACCTGGTAAATGTAAGTGTTCTCCTAAGTTCTGGGAGCTGTTCTAGCACATTAAGCAAACCTGAAGTACAAGTAATGAGAGTTTCCTATTTTTGGCCAGTCACACAGCATTTATGGGAAGCATGGGGACCTACTATTTGCAACTAGCATCTGAAGAGGAGTGGGGACATTTTCATGGGACTGAACTCTTAACCTGTAAGATCTCCAAGTAGAAAACGTCATAATTAAGTTGTAGCATTCTCATCTGATGTCACAAAGGATTACTTGGTGGATCTGTGGGGAAATGCCCTACATTGAAATTTGGGTCACTTATTTTAGTAACCACAATGGAAAAATTTATAGTGATTACACAAAGTAACATGATAAAGTAGTAAAAGCATAGTGATACCAAAAGATATCAAATCATAATGACAGCTAAATGTGAAACAAACAACAATGAATTTACAAAATGGCCAGAAAAAAAAAGGCAACAGCAAGTCCTTAACTATGAATAATTGCTTTAAGTGTAAATTGATTAAATTTACCCATCAATATATGTGGCTGAATGGATTTAAAAAAACATGTTGCCTACAAGAGACTCACTCTAGCCATAAAGGCACATATATACTGAGAGTAAAGGGATGAAAATGGAGATTTCAAGCAAATGGTAACAATAAAACAGGGGGTAGCTACACATATCAGACAGAATAGACTTTAAACTAAAAATCATAAAAGAAACAAAGGTCATAATACATAGATCAATCTATTAAGAATATAGAACAATTGTAAATATTTATGAACCCAACAAAGGGACAGCTAAATATATAAAGCAGAAACTAAGAGCTAAAAGGAGAAAGAAACACCAATACTGTAATAATTTGGAATTAATATACTCTTTTCACAAAAATTCATAGATTACTCAGAGAATCAATCAGGTGACAGCAGATGTGAACAACACTATAGACAAAATGAACCTGAGACATTTACAAAACATTCTCTGACACCAACAGAATACATACTTTTTCTAGTGTACATGGAATACTTTTTAGGATAGACTGTATGTTAAGCCACATAACAAGTCTTAACAAATTTAAAAAGATTAACTCATACCAAGTACCTTTTCTGACCACAATGGTATGAAATTTGAAAGCATAAGGAAAAGTGAAAAATTCATACATACATGGAAATTAAACACTCCCCTAACAATCGATGGATCAGAGAAGAAATTACAGTGTCATTAAAAAATATCTTGAGGCAAAACAAAATATAAACAAAACACAGCGAATCTAACAGGATGCAGGACAAGTTTCTAAGATGGAAGTTTGTAGCAATAGACACCTACATTAAGAAACAAGATCTCAAACATAGGAACTCTATACCTCAAGGAGCCAGAAAAAAGACAAATTGAGGCCAAAGTTAGCAAAAAGTTAAAGATTAGAGCAGAAAAATATAGAATACAGGAGAACAATAAAAATTAACCAGTTGATTTTTGAAAGGATAAACAGAATGACAAAATGTTAGTGAAAACAACTAGAAAAAAGAAGACCAAAATTAACAATTAAAAATGAAACATAACTGAAAAATAACTGATTCAACTGAAATAAAAATCCACTATGAACAACTGTATGCCAACAAACTGGACAACCTAAAAGAAATGGAAAAATTCTTAGAAATGTGGAGGAGGCGGTGGTAACCCAAAGTCGGAGGAAAGCCTTGGGGGGTCAGGGGCAACTCGCAGCCAAAATGAAGGTGAAGATGCTGAGCCAGAGCTGGACAACTATGTCCACAAAACCAAGCTGGACTTACAAAGAGTTCCAAGAAACTATGATCCTACCTTACATACTTTTGAGGTCCCACAAGAATATGTAAGAGCTTTAAATGCTACCAAACTGGAACGTGTATTTGCAAAACCATTCCTTGCTTCTCTGGATGGTCACTGAGATGGAGTCATTTGCTTGGCAAAGCATCCAAAGACCCTGGCTACTGTTCTTTCTGGGGCATGTGATAGAGAGGTTAGGATATGGAACTTGACTAAACGGAAATGTATCCGTACAATACAAGATCATGAAGGTTTTGTATGAGGAAGATGTACTCGCTTTTGTAGGACTTCTTTTTTTTTTACTGTTGGTGATGACAAAACTGTGAAGCAATGGAAAATGGATGGACTGGGCTATGGAAAAGAAGAAGAAACATTGCATACAATATTAGGAAAGGCAGCATGTACGGGAATTGATCATCACTGGAAAGAAGCGGTTTCTGCCACATGTGGACAGCAAGTAGACATTTGGGATGAACAAAGAACAAGGCCTGTATGTTCGATGACCTGGGGATTCAACAGTATTAGTAGTGTTAAATTTAACCCAATTGAGACATTTCTCTTGGGAAGTTGTGCTTCTAACAGGAATATAGTACTATATGATATAAGGCAAGCTACTCCCCTGAAAAAGGTCATCTTAGATAGGAGAACAAATAGAATTTGTTGGAATCCTATGGAAGCTTTCATTTTTACTGCAGCAAATGAAGATTACAACTTGTATACATCTGATATGCGTGTGCTGGACACTCCTGTAATGGTACATATGGATCTTGTGTCTGCAGTGCTTGATGTGGATTACTCTTCCACTGGGAAAGAGTTTGTGTCTGCTAGTTTTGATAAATCTATTCGTATCTTTCCGGTGGACAAAAGTAGAAGCAGGGAAGTCTATCACACAAAGAGAATGCAACATGTTATCTGTGTAAAATGGACTTCTGACAGCAAATATAGTATGTGTGGATCTGATGAAATGAACATACGTCTATGGAAAGCTAATGCTTCTGGAAAATTGGGTGTGCTTACATCACGAGAAAAAGCAGCCAAAGATTATAACCAGAAGTTGAAGGAGAAATTTCAACATCATCCTCATATAAAATGCATTGCTCATCACCGGCATCTACTAAAATCCATCTACAGCCAGATCCGGGAACAGCAGATCATGAAGGAAGCTCGCTGATGAAAGGAGGTGAATTGTCTCAAACATAGCAAGCCTGGATCATGGCAATTGTGTCAGAGAAGAAACACATAATGGCAGTTGTGAAATAATACTTGGTATTCCTACCAATCCTGATGTGTGATTATTTGTTATATTTTGATGTGCAGACTCTGCAAATAAAGTACTGGCTCTAGAATAATAACAAACAGTTCAGTTACATATGTAGAACACTACCCTGAAAAACGGTCTTGAAAGGTGGCCTGGTTGATAAGACTATCCAACATTTTATCCTTGATCTGCTTGCTTATTTCTTTGAAGAATACAGTATTGCAAACTAACATGTTTATTACTGTTAGAAATTGCAGGTACACTTTGATCTATTATTGTAGATACACTGTACATTTGAATTTACATTTATGACCAAACATCTCTTTTGTTACCTTTAGTAT
Organism: Lontra canadensis; assembly: GCF_010015895.1. Classification (NCBI taxonomy): domain Eukaryota; kingdom Metazoa; phylum Chordata; class Mammalia; order Carnivora; family Mustelidae; genus Lontra; species Lontra canadensis. Next base: position 18,453,520 of record NW_022631015.1, on the reverse strand, counting down.
CGCTTTGGGTAATTATTGCAATGATTCTTCCAGTGATTATGTGTGGAAGAAATATGTCAGAAATTTTTAAAACTCATTTAATTTTCTGTGCCTTATTTGTATTTGGCTCTTTGAGACTTTAAAGATAATCAGTTGCATTTATATAACTTTTATAAATAATAATTTTAATTTATGGTCAAGTTAAGATAATAAAACATCCTTTTCTCAGCGTTGTAAAAAAAATTCTTAGAAATGTAGCCTCTGTGACTGAATCAGGAAAAAAAAATAGAAAATCTGAACAGACCATTTATAGTAATTAGATGGAATCAGTAATTAAAAATCTCCCAATGAAGAAGAGCCTAGAATAAAATGGTGAATTTTATCTGCTATTCAAAGAAGAAAAACACCAATCTTTTTCAAACTCCTGCAAAAAATCATGCAGAAGGAAAAACCTGCAAACTCATTTTACAAAATCAGCTTTACTCTGATAAGGGCATTAAAAATAAAGCACACTACAGGCCAATATTCAATAGTGAATACTACTTACCTGAGCAGCATGTTAAAAAGATCATTCACTATGATCAAGTGAGATTTATCTCTGAGAGACAAGAATGGTTCAACGTGCACAAAATCAACATGATATATCACATTAACAGAGTAAAAGAGAAATTCATGTATTTATTGCAAGAGACAAAAAACACTTGATAAAATTCAAAACCACTTATGATAAAAGTTCTTACCAAACTTATATATAGATATAGAACAAACATAGCTCAACATAATAAAAACCATATAAAACTATTCCACAGCAAATATCACACTCAGTGGTGAAAAAATGAAAGCCTTTTTTCTCCCCCATAAAGAATACAACAAGAGAGGGGTGTTCACTCTCACCACTCTGATTCAGTATAGTACTGGAAGTCCTTGCTAGATCATTCCCACAATGGCGGGGGGGAAGACATCAGAATTGGAAAGAAAAAAGTAAAACAGTCTCTATTTGTAAATGACATGATTTTATATATGAAATATCCTAACCCCCACAAAATTTGTTAGACTAACAAATTCAGTTGAAATTGGATGACAAAACTAACAAAATTTGCATACAAGTTAAATAAAGCAATAGGGTTAATGTACTAACAATAAATTTTCTGAAAAATAAAGGAAAACATTCCATTTACAATAGCATAAAAAATAATAAAATACTTAGGAATAATTTTAACCAAGGAGGTAGAAGGAGCTCTATTCTGAAAAGAAGAAGACACTGACGAAAAAAAAATCAAAGACATAAATAAAGATGTATTTATTTTCATGGATTAGAAGATTTAATCTTCTTAAAATGTGCACAATACCCAAAGCCATCTCTAGTTAATGCGATCCCTCTCAGGATTCCAATGGGATTTTTTTTTTTTTTTGACAGAAGTAGAAAAAAAAAATTCCTAAAATGTATATGGAATCACAAAAGACACAAATAGCCAAAGGAATCCTGAGAAAGAACAAAGCTGGTTTCAGGTTACAGTACAAATTTATAGTATTTAATACAGTATAATATTAAATATTGTCCAATGGAAGAGAATAGAGAACCCACAAATATGCCCATGCATCTATGGTAAACTAATATTTGACAAGGGAGCCCAGAACACTCAATATAAAAGGACAGCTTCTTCTGATCTGAATAGTGCTGGGAAAATTATGTATTTACATTTAAAAGAATTAAACAAAACCCTTATACTATTCATAAAAATTAACTCATAATGGATTAAAGACTTAAATTATAAAAGAGGATGCCATAAAACTCCTAGAAGAAAACAGGAAAAAATGGTCCTTAACATAGGTCTTGGAAATGATTTTTTGATGACATCCAAAGCACAAGCAACAAAATAATAAACAAGTGGAATTACATCAAACCAAAAACCTGGTGTACAGCAAAATAAATAACAATGAAAAAAGTATTTATGGAATGGGGAAAATATTTGCAAGGCATATATCTGATCAGGGGGTTAATATCTACAAATACATACAATTCAATAGCACTATAATAAATAATTGCAATTTACAAATAGGCAAAGAACCTGAATAGGTATTTTCCCAAAGAAGATACAGAATAGCCAACAGGGTACATACAAAGGTGTTCAACATCACTAATCAATAGGGAAATGCAAATCAAAACCACAATGATATCACCTCATGCCTCTTAGAATGTCCATTATTAAAGACCTTAGATATCACATGCTGGTGAGGATGTGGAGAAAAAGGAATTTTGTGCACTGTTGGTAGGATTATAAATTGGTACAGCCACTATGGAAAACAATATGAAAGTTCCTCAAAAAATAAAAAATGGACCTACTATATGATCTTGCAATTCTACTTCTGGGAATGTATCTGAAGGAAACAAACACTATGTTGAGAATATATCTATACTCCCATGTTCATAGGAGCATTATTTATAAAAGCCAAGACACTAGAACAACCTAAGTGTTTATCAACAGATAAACAGATAAATCAGTTATGATACACACAGACACACATACACATACATAAACATGCACTATTATGTGGTCAGAAAGAAGGATATCTGGCCTTTATGAAAACATGGATGAACTTTGAGAACATTATGTTGAGTCAAATAAGGCACTTATATACAAATACAGTATAATCTCACTTATATGTGCAGATTATACAAACAAAAACAAACATCACCATAATCTGGAGAAGGAAACAAGCATTCATGTCTAAAAGGCATAGAGGACCCCTCCCAAAATCAATAAAAACAGATCAACATCGCAACATATAATAGTGAAGCTTGAAAATTTTAGAGAAAAAGAATTGTGGGAGCTGCTTGAGATAAGAGACTCCTTACCTATAGAGAGAGGAACATCAGACTAACATCAGACCCATCCACAGAAACCTGGCAGTCCAGAAAGAGCTGGCATGATGTATTTAGGCTAATAAATGAGAAAAACATGCAGCCAAGAATACTTTATCCAGTAGGGCAGTCATTCAGAATGGAAGGAGAGGTAAAGAGTTTCCAGGAAAGACAGAAACTGAAAGAATATGTGGCCACCACGCCAGCCCTGAAAGAAATATTAAGTAAAGAGAGAGCCCAGGAGTAACATAAACCAAAAAGAAACAGAGACAATTTACAGAAACAGGGGCTTTTCAGGTAATATAATGGCAATAAATTCATATCTTTCAATAGTTACTCTGAATGTAAATGGGCTAAATGCTCCAATAAAAAGACAAAGATATGATTAAAAAAAAAAAGCATGATCCATCCATATGTTGTCTACAACAGACTCATTTTAGACCTAAAGACATCTCCAGACTGAAAGTGGGGGGTGGAGAACTATTTTCCACACTAATGGACCTCAAAAGAAAGCTGGGGTTGCAATCCTCATATCAGACAAATTAGATTTTAAAACAAAGACTGTAGTAAGAGATGAAGAGGGACACTATATCATACTTAAAGGGTCTATCCAATAAGAAGATCTAACAATTATAAATATTTATGCTCCCAACATGGGAGTAGCTCATTATATAAACCAATTAATAACCAAAGTAAAGAAACACATTGATAATGATACATTAATAGTAGGGGGCTTCAACACCTCACTCACAGCCATGGACAGATCATCCAAGCAGATCAACAAGGAAACAAGGATTTTGAAGGACACACTGGGCCAGATGGCTTTACAGATATATTCAGAACTTTCCATTCTAAAACAACAGAATACTCATTCCTCTTGAGTGCACAAGGAACTTTCCCAGAATAGACCACATACCGGATCACAAATCAGGTCTTAACTGAAAACCGAAAGATTGAAATTATTCCTTGCATCTTTTCAGACCACAGTGCTTTGAAACATGAACTCAATCACAAGAGGAAATTTGGAAGGAACTCAAACACTTGGAGGTTAAAGAGCATCCTGTTGATGAATGGATCACCCAGGAAATTAAAGAAGAATTTAGCAACTTCATGGAAACTAATGAGAATGAAAACACATCTGTTCAAAACCTTTGGGATGCAGCAAAGGTGGTCCTAAGAGGGAAGTACATTGCAATACAAGCCTCTCTCAAAAAATTAGAAAAATCTTAAATACACAAGCTAACTTTACACCTAAAAGACTGGAGGAAGAACAGCAAATAAAGCCTCAACCAAGGAGAAGAGTAATAATAGAGATTAGAGCAGAAACCAATGAAATAGAAACCAGAAGAACAGTATAATAGTTCAACAAAACTAGAAGCTTGTTCCTTGAAAGAATTAGATTGATAAACATCTAGCCAGACTTATCTAATAGATAAAATGGCCCAACTTAATAAAATCATGAATGAAAGAGGAGAGATCATGACCAACAGCAAGAAAATACAGACAATTTTAAGATATATTATAAACAACTATATGCCAACAAATTAAGCAATCTGGGAGAAATGGAAGCATTCCTGGAAATTTATGAACTACCAAACCTAGAACAGGAAGAAATAGAATATCTGAACAGACTAATAACCAGCAAGGAAATTGAAGCCATTATCAAAAACCACACTGTCCCCCAGAAGAGTCCAGGGCTACATGGCTTCTCCTAAACATTTAAGGGGAATTCTACCAAACTTTTAAAGAAATAATACCTATTTTACTGAAGCTGTTTCAAAAAATAGAAATGGAAGGAAAATTTCCAAACTCATTCTATGAGGCCAGCATTATCTTGATCCCAAAACCAGACAAAGACCCCATCAAAAGGAAGAATTACAGACCAATATCTCTGATGAACACGGATGCCAAAATACTCAAGATACTAGCCAATAGGATCCAATAATACATTAAAAGGATTATTCACCATGACCAAATGGGTTTTATTCCTGGGATGCAAGAGTGATTCAACATTTGCAAATCAATCAATGTGATAGATCACATTAATAAAAGAAGAGACAAGAACCATATGATCCTCTTAATTGATGCAGAAAAAGCATTTGACAATATACAGCATCCTTTCTTGATTAAAACTCTTCCCAGTGTAGGGAAAGAGGAATACTTCAATATCATAAAATCCATCTACAAAAGCCCACAGGGAATATTATTCTCAATAGACAACAACTGACAGTTTTCCCTTATGGTCAGAAACATGACAGGAATGCCCACTCTTACCACTATTGTTCAACATATTATTAGAAGTCCTAGCCTCAGCAATAAGGCAACAAAAAGACATAAAATCCACTCAAGTTGGCAAAGAAGAAGGTAAACTCACACTTTTTACAGATGACAGGGTACTTTATATGGAAAACCCAGAAGACTCCAGCCCAAATTCCTAAAACTCATACTGCAGTTCAGTGATGTGACAGGATACAAAATCAATGTACAGCAATCAGTTGCACTTCTACATACTAACAATGAGGCAGAAGAAAGAGAAATTAAGGCATTGATCCCATTTACAATTACATCCAAAAGCATAAGATACCTAGGAATGAACCTAACCAAAGAGGTAGAGGATCTGTATTCTAAAAACTATAGAACACTTATGAAAAAAATTGAGAAAGACACAAAGAGAAGGAAAAATATTCCATGCTCATGGGTTGGAAGAATAAACATTGTTAAAATGTCCATGTTATCCAGAGCAATCTACACATTCAATGCAATCTTTATCAAAATACCATCAACATTTTTCTCAGAACTGAAACAGTCTTAAAATTTGTGTGGAATCAGAAAGACCACGGATAGCCAGGGGAATGTTAAAAAAGGAAACCAAAGCTGGGGACATCACAATGTCTGACTTCAAGCTCTATTACAAAGCTGTGATCATCAGGATAGCAGAGTATTGGCACAAAAACAGACACATAGATCACTGAAACAAAATAGAGAACCCAGAAATGGATGCTCAACTCTATAGTGAACTAATCTTCAGCAAAGCAGAAAAGAATATCCAATGGAAAAAAGACTGTCTTCAATAAATGGTACTGGGAAAACTGGACAGCCATATGCAGAATGAAATTGGACTACTCTCTTACACAATATACCAAGATAAACTCAAAATGGATGAAAGACCTAAATGTGAGACAGGAATCTATCAAAATCCCAGAGAACACAGGCAGCAACCTCTTTGACTTTGGACACAGCAACTTCTTTTAGACATGTCTCCAAAGGCAAGGGAAACAAAAGTAAAAATGAACTATTAGGACTTAATCATGATAAAAAGCTTCTGCACAGCAAAGGAAATAGTCAACAGAACTAAGATGTAACCCACAGAATGGGAGAAGATATTTGCAAATGATATATCAGATAAAAGGCTGGTATACAAGATCTATAAGGAAGCTTCTCAAACTCACAACCCCCAAAACAAATAATCCAGCCAAGAAATGGGCAGAAGACATGAACACATTTCTCCAAAAAAGACCTGCAAATCACCATTAGAGAATAAAAAAATGATCCACATCACTTGGCATCAGGGAAGTTCAAATCAAAACCACACTGAGACACCACCTTACACCAGTTAGAATGGCTAACATTAACAAGACAGGAAACAACAAATGTTGGTGAGGATGTGGAGAAAGGGGAACCTTCTTGTACCATTGGTGGACATGCAAGCTGGTACAGACACCCTGGAAAACAGTATAGAATTTCCTCAAGAAGTTAAAAATAGAGCTACCTTAAAAATCAGCAATTGTACTACTGGACATTTACCCCACAGATACAGATGTAGTGAAACAAAGGGGCACCTGTATCCCAATGTTCATAGCAACAATGTCCACAATAGCCAAACTGTGGAAGGAATTGAGATATCCTTCAACAGACGGATGGATAAAGAAGATGTGGTTTATATAGACAATGGAATATTAGCCATCAGAAAGGATGAATACCTATCATTTATACTGACATGGATGGAACCTGAGGAGATTATGCTACGTGATATAAGTCAGAGATTGTCAATTATCATATGGTTTCACTTATTTGTGGAACATAAGGAATAGCATGAAGGACATTAGGAGAAGGGAAAAATGAAGGGGAAGAAATCAGAGTGGGAGACGAACCATGACAGCGTATGGACTATGTGAAACAAACTGAGGGTTTTAGAAGGGGTGGGGGTAGGGAGATGGGAGAGCCCAGTGATGGGTATTAAGGAGGGCACATATTGCATGGAGCACTGGGTGTCATGCACAAACAATGAATCATGGAACACTATATCAAAGACTAATGATGCACTGTATGGCGACTAACATAACACAATAAAAATAACAAAAACTTAAACACAATGTATTGTCTGATAGCCATTTGTATGTCTTCATTGGAGAAGTGTCTGTTCATATCTTCTGCCCATTTTTTTATATGATTGTCTGTTTTGTGTGTGTTGAGTTTGAGGAGTTCTTTATAGATCCTGGATATCAACCTTTTGTCTGTACTGTCATTTGCAAATATCTTCTCCCATTCCGTGGGTTGCCTCTTTGTTTTCTTGACTGTTTCCTTTGCTGTGCAGAAGCTTTTGATTTTGATGAAGTCCCAAAAGTTCATTTTTGCTTTTGTTTCCTTTGTCTTTGGAGACATATCTTGAAAGAAGTTGCTGTGGCTGATTTCGAAGAGGTTACTGCCTATATTCTCCTCTAGGATTCTGATGGATTCCTGTCTCACGCTGAGGTCTTTTATCCATTTTGAGTTTATCTTTGTGTATGGTGTAAGAGAATGGTCTGCCTTTGGTTTTCATTCTTCTACATATAGCTGTCCAGTTTTCCCAGCACCATTTATTGGAGAGACTGTCTTTTTTCCACTGTATATTTTTTCCTGTTTTGTTGAAGATTATTTGACCATAGAGTTGAGGGTCCATATCTGGGCTCTCTACTCTGTTCCACCGGTCTATGTGTCTGTTTTTATGCCAGTACCATGCTGTCTTGGTGATCACAGCTTTGTAGTAAAGCTTGAAATCAGGTAACATGATGCCGCTAGTTTTATTTTTGTTTTTCAACATTTCCTTAGCTATTCAGGGTCTCTTCTGATGAAAAACTGTTCATCATCACTACCGTCAGGAAGATTCAAATTAAAACCACATTGAGATACCACCTTACACCACTTAGAATGGCCAAACTTAGCAAGACAGGAAACATGTGTTGGAGGGGATGTGGAGAAAAGGGAACCCTCTTACACTGTTGGTGGGAATGCAAGTTGGTGCAGCCACTTTGGAGAACAGTGTGGAGATTCCTCAAGAAATTAAAAACAGAGCTTCCCTATGACCCTGCAATTACACTACTGGGTATTTACCCCCAAAGATACAGATTTAGTGAAAAGAAGGGCCATCTGTACCCCAATGTTCATAGCAGCAATGGTCACAGTTGCCAAACGTTGGAAGGAACCAAGATGCCCTTCAATGGACGAATGGATAAGGAAGATGTGGTCCATATACACTATGGAGTATGATGCCTCCATCAGAAAGGATGAATACCCAACTTTTGTATCAACATGGACGGGACTAGAAGAGATTATGCTGAGTGAAGTAAGTCAAGCAGAGAGAATCAATTATCATATGGTTTCACTTATTTGTGGAGCATAACAACACGGAGGACATGGGGAGATGGAGAGGAGAAGGGAGTTGAGGGAAATTGGAAGGGGAGGTGAACCATGAGAGACTATGGACTCTGAAAAACAATCTGAGGGTTTTGAAGGGGCAGGGGGTGGGAGGTTGGGGGAACCAGGTGGTGGGTATTGGAGAGGGCACGGATTGCATGCAGCACTGCAAAAACAATGAATACTGTTATGCTGAAAATAAATTTAAAAAATTAAAAATAAATAAATTAATTTAAAAAAACCACAATGTATTAATACGAAAAGTTGTAAATAAAAGGAATGAATTAAACAAACAAAGGAACCAACAATGACCAGAAAATATGAAAACAATGACACTAAATACATACCTATTAATAATTAGTTTAAATGTAAATGGACTAAGTGCTCCAATCAGAAGACACAGGGTGACAACATGCATAGAAAACAAAGTTGATCTATAGGCTGCCTATAAGAGACTCACTTCAGATCTAGACAAATACAGACTGAAGTGAGGTCTGAACAAATATATACCATGCAAATGGAAGCAAAAAACAAAACAAAACTTAAGTGGTAGTATTTACATACCAGACAAAATAAACTTTAAAACAAAGAATGTAGCATGAGACAAAGAAGGTCACTGCATAATGATAAAGGGATCAATCCAACAAGATGATGTAACAATTGTAAATCTATACACCCAACAAAGGGGCACAAAATATATAAAGCCAATATAAGCAGACATAAAGGGAGAAAATGACAGTAATACAGTAATGGGGGGGGGGAGACTCTCACAACCCACTTACATCAATGGATATATCATCCAATCAGAAAACCAACAGTGCCTTTAAATGACATATAGATCAGATGGTCCTAGCAAATATATATAGAATATTGAATCCAAAAACAGAATATGCATTCTTTCCAAGTGTACATGTTAGGCAGCAAAACAAGACTCAATAAACTTTACATTACAATCATATAAGCGTGTCATTCAACTGACTACAAAGCTATAAAGCTAGAAATCAATTACAAGAAAAAAAATTGGGGAGCCTGGGTGGCTCAGTGGGTTAAAGCCTCTGCCTTTGGCTTGGATCATGCTCCCGGGGTCCTGTGATCGAGCCCTGTGTCGGGCTCTCTGCTCAGTGGGAAGCCTACTTCCTCCTCTCTCTCTGCCTGCTTCTCTGCCTACTTGTGATCTCTGTCTGTCAAATAAATCAATAAAATCTTAAAACAAAAAAAAGCTCCTAAAAACAAAGGTCCAAAATCAGATAGCTTCACAAGTGAATTATACCAAACATTTAAAGAAGAGCTAATGCATGTTCTTCTCAAACTATCCAAAAAAGAGAAGTGGAAGTGAAAGTCCAAATTCATTTTACAACGCCAGTATTACCCTCCTACCAAAACCAGACAAAAACACAACAAAAAATATATAGACCAATATCTCTGAGAACATAGACCCAAAAAAACCTGAACAAAATATTAGCAAACTAAATTCAACAATATATTTAAAAATTATTCACCACAATCAAGTAGGATTTAGTCCAGGAATTCAAGTATGGTTTAAAACTTGCAAATCAATCAATGTGATACATGAAGTTAACAAGAGGAAGGATTAAAAAACCTTGATATGATCATCTTAATAGATGCAAAAAAAGCATTTGACAAAATAAAATATCCATTCATAATAAAAGCTCTCAACAAAGTGGGTTTGGAACGAACAAACCTCAGTATAATAAAGAACATATATGAAAACCTTTCAGTTAACATTATACTCAATGGTGAAAAATGGAACAGTTTTCCTCTAAAATTAGGAATTAGGTATACTTTTACTACTTACTCTTACCACCAACCTACTATAGGAAGTCCTCCTTCAATAATCAGACAAGAAATAAGGGCATCCAAATTGATAAGAAGTACACGTATCACTAGTTGCAGTTGCAGGATAATATGTATTAAAAAACCCTAAAGATTCCACCAAAAATTATTAGAGGTGCTAAATAACTTTAGTAAAGTTGTAGGAAACAAAACTAATATAAAGAAATGTGTTGCATCTCTATACACTAAAAACAAAGCAGCAGAACGGGAAATTAAGAAAATAATTCCACTTAAATTTCCACCCAAAAGAATAAAACACCCAGCAATAAACTTTGAAAGATCTATATTCTGAAAACTATAAAGCACTGACAAAATAAATTGAAGGTGAAAGACTAATTGAAAAGTAAAACACAGTGAATACAGTCCCTAATATTGTGATCACATTACTTGGTGAAAGATGATGGCTACATCTATTGAGGTGAGCACTGGGTAATGTCTAGGATGTTGAATGAATATATTGCTCACCCAAAACTAATAAAATACTATGTTAATTATACTTCCAAGAAAATTATAAACAAAAGAAAAAGAGAAAACTCAAAGTGAGAAATGAAACAGAAGTTACATCCTAGCACAAAAATAGAAATGATTCTGAGAATACTATTTAAAAAATTACATGCCAGCACACAAGGTAACTAACAGATAAATTTCTAGAATATATAATCTTCCAAGGCTGCATCAGGAAAAAAAAAATAAATGCACAGACTGAATACTAATACCAGAAATGAATCAGTAATTAAAAAAAAAATCCCAAGAAACAAGTCTAGGACCAGACGGCTTCATAAGTAAATTCTACCAAACATCTAAAGAAGAGCTGAGAGAGGGGGGAAAATCACAGAGTAAGAGAATCCTGAACTCACCTCATCCCACAGACACACCAAGGCAACAACATGTATTACAGCTCCCTCTGAAAATGATCTGAAGGCTGTCAGAACAGATCTTCTACAGATAATTGTAGAGAGGACACATAAAGGGTAGGAGGGGCAGATCCCTGGACAGGTAGCAAACTCCCAGATTGACTAATCATAAATGGAAGAGACATCATGAGCACAGAGGAACAGGGGTATCAGACGCCATACTGGGCAGCCCTGGCCCTGGGGACCTGCAGTAGAAAGACAAGTCCTCATGTTTGGCTTTGAAAATCAGGAGGGTTTAACTCTGGAAGAGCTGAAGGGCTAATGAAAAGCAAGTCTCTTCCCTTGAAGAACCAGCCAGCTAAATAACTGCATGAGACACAGCTCAGAAGTAGCAGTTTGAAAAGTGCCTGGGGTATACATAAAGGAGATTTATTGACTAATTTATCACATGGGCCACAGGGGCAGGGAACTATAAATTCCTCCAGGAACAAAAGTACTGGTGTCATTTTTCTATCCACCCCCTGCCAACAGATTAAATAGCCAGACACTTGTTGAAGCCAATTGTAATGATCTCCATTTACCTTGCTTGTACCACATGCCCTTGCCTCTGTATTCCCCTGTGATGTGCCCTATAGGAACCCCTTAAGAGTAGACTCCCATCCTACTAAACCTATCAGGCAACCCTGGACAGAACTGGTGCCACTCCAAAGTGACTCCTGCCTGGGGAGAAGAAAAGATCACCCAGCACACCAGTGTTCCTACAGTTCCTGCAGACAGGTTTCTCAGCTGTCTATGCAGGAAGCAAAGCCTGCTCTTCAGTGTGCCTACTGCTGTGCAGTAGTTAATTACAACCAGCCAGGCTGAGGGCCAACCTCACCCATAAGCTTGTCGTAGCAGCTGCCTCTCAGGTGTCTAGTTGTCTAGTAGTGCCTCTCAGGTGCATGGAGAGCTCCTGCTCAGCAGTGTTCTCCAGAAGAAGACACAGGTCCTTGCAGTCAGCTGGATGAAGGCCAGTCTTATCACAGCAACTATAGCTTAACCACAACAGGAAGGTGCATGCAGCCTACACAGGGGACAGCCCTAGAGCAACTGGTTATGGTGACCAGGAGTGTTGTGCTACAGGTCACCACAGGACCCTTTAAATAAGGCCACAACTCCAAGACAAGGAGGTGTTGCTGATTTACTTGTGCACATGTGCACAAACAGACACTTAGACAAAATGAGGACATAGCAAAATATGTTCCAAATAAAAAAATAAGACCAAATCACAGGAAAAGTTAAACAAAATGGGGTAAGTAATATGCTTGACAAAGAGTTCAAAGTAATGGTCATAAAAATACTCACTGGGCTTGAAAGTGTGTATGAACTCAGTGAGAACTTCAACAAAGAGAGAGAAAATATAAAAAAGAACCACTCAGAGCTGAAGAATACAATAACTGCAATGAAAAATAGAGTAGAGGGAATCAACAGGAGATTAGTAGATGCAGAACAGATTGGCAGTCTGGAAGACAGGGTAATGGAAAGCAACCGAGCTGAACAGGGAAAAGAAAAAAATAATGAGAATAGACTAAAGTACCTCTAATCATCTTCAAGTATAATGGCATTCATATTATAGGAATCCCAAAAGGAAAAAAGGACAAAAAGGCAGAAAATTTACTTGAAAAAACAGTAAGTGAAAACTTCCCTCTCTAGAGAAGGTAACAGACATCCAAATTCAGGAATCATAGAGATCTCCATCAAGATAAACTCAAGCAGGTCCACAATAAGGTAATAATTAAATGGAAAAAAAAATAGACAAAAAGAAATCTTAAAAGCAGTAAGAGAAAAGAAAACACTTACATACAATTGAAACCCCATAAAGCTATTAGGTCATATTTCAGCAGAAACTTTGAAGACCAGAAAAAAGTGGCAGGATATATTTCAGGTCCTGAAAGAAAAAACCTACAACCAAGAATATTCTACCCGGCAAGATTATCATTAGGAATGGAAAGAGATAAATATTTTTACAGACAAAAGATAAAGGAGTTTATCACCACAAAATGGTCCTTATAACAAATGTTAAAAGACATTGTAAAGTGGAAAATATAAGGTGATAACTAGAACATTATGGAAAGAATAAATTTCATTTTTACAAAACCTACAGTAAATGTTACAGAATAATCACAGAGTCAGTGTGGTGGTTAAAATAAAAAGAAAAAAAATCAGTTAAACCTACTAAAGTCAATAAAGGGATACCAAAAATAAGAAAATGTAAAATATGATACTATATATACCAAATGCAAGAGTCATTTATTCTTTAGAATGTGTTGGAATTTAAGTGACCATCAACCATTAACATAGATTGCTATACACAAGTTGTATATGAATCAATGGTAACCATAAATCTAAAACAGATACATAAAAATGAAAGAAATTCAAGCATAATAATAAAAAAATCAAACCATAAGGAAAAGACAAAGAAAAGGATGGAACATAATAATTACAAAAACACCAGAAAAATAAAATCAATAAGTACATACCTATCAATAATTAAATGTGAATGGACTAAATGCTACAGTCAAAAGAAAAAAGGCCATAGGGACTAAATGAATTTAAAACCCAATTATAAATATCACTTTACACCAGTTAAAATGGCCAAAATTAACAAGACAGTAAACAACAAATGTTGGAGAGGTTGTGGAGAAAGGTGAACCCTCTTACACTGTTGGTGGGAATGCAAGTTGGTGCAGCCACTTTGGAAAACAGTGTGGAGATTCTTCAAGAAATTAAAAATAGAGCTTCCCTATGACTCTGCAATTGCACTATTGGGTATTTACCCCAAAGATACAGATGCAGTGAAAAGAAGGGCCATCTGTACTCCAATGTTCATAGCAACAATGATCACTGTTGCCAAACTGTGGAAAGAACCAAGATGCCCTTCAATGGACAAATGGATAAAGAAGATATGGTCCATATACACTACGGAGTATTCACCCTTTCTGATGGTTTCTTGAAGTTGGCCTGTATCAGTATAAATTTCCCTCTTAGAACTACTTTTGCTGTGTTTCCCATTTTGAGCCATGTGTTTCCATTTTCAAAAACAAAAATGAACTTTTGGGATTTCATCAAGATAAAAAGCTTCTGCACAGAAAAAAAATGAGTCAACAAAACAAAGGGGCAACCCATGGAATGGGAAAAAATATTTGCAAATGACACTACAGATAAAAGGCTGATATCCACCTTCTATAAAGAACTTCTCAAACTCAACACACACAAAACAGATAATCAAGTAAAAAAATGAGCAGAGACACGAACAGACATTTCTCCAAAGAAGACATACAAATGGCTGACACATGAAAAAGTATTCATCATCACTAGCTATCAGGGAGATTCAAATCAAAACCACATTGAGATACCACCTTACACCAGTTACAATGGCCAAAATTAATAAGACAGTAAACAACAAGCGTTGGAGAGGATGTGAAGAAAGGGGAAACCTCTCATACTGTTGGTGGGAATGCAAGTTGGTGGAGACACTTTGGAAAACAGTGTGGCGGTTCCCCCCAAAATTAAAAATAGAGCTACCCTATGGCCCTACAATTGCACTACTGGGTATTTAAATACTTCAAAGATACAGATGTAGTAAAAAGAAGGGCCATATGTACCCCAATGTTCATAGCAGCAATTTCCACAAACAGCCAAGCCATGGAAAGAGCCGAGATGTCCTTCAACAGTTGAATGGATAAGGAAGATGTGGTCCATCTACACAATGGAATACTACTCAGCCATCAGAAAGGATGAATACCCAACTTTTGCATCAACATGGATGGGACTAGAGGAGATTATGCTGAGTGAAGTAGGTCAAAGAGAGAAAGTCAAATATCATATGGTTTCAATTACTTGGGGG
Organism: Lontra canadensis; assembly: GCF_010015895.1. NCBI lineage: Eukaryota > Metazoa > Chordata > Mammalia > Carnivora > Mustelidae > Lontra > Lontra canadensis. The sequence goes on along the minus strand of NW_022631015.1, from coordinate 18,438,411 downwards.
AATATAAGGAATAGCATGGAGGACATCAGGAGAAGGAAGGGAAAAAAGAAAGGGGGGGCATCGGAGGGGGAGATGAACCATGAGAGACTGTGGACTCTGAGAAACAAACTGAGGGTTTTAGAGGGAAGGGGGTGGGGGATGGGTTCACCTGATGATGATGGGTATTAAGGCGGGCACATATTGCATGGAGCACAGGGTGTTATACGTAAACAATGAATCTTGGAACACTACATAAAAAACTAATGATGTACTGTATGATGACTAACATAAAAAAGTGTTTATAATAAAATATGAAAGCAACCACAGATTCTTAACTATAGAGAGCAGACAGATGGTTAATGGAGCGGAGGTGAGTGAGGAAATGGGTTAAATAGGTGACCGGTATTAAGGAGGGTTTGTGATAAGCACTTGGTGTTGTATATAAGTGATGAATCACTAAGTTCTACACCAGAAACCAATATTGTGCTCCATGTTAACTGGAATTTATTTATTTATTTATTTTTTAAGATTTTATTTATTTGACGGACAAAGATCACAAGTAGGCAGAGAGGCAGGCAGAGAGAGAGGAGGAAGCAGGCTCCCTGATGAGCAGAGAGCCTGATGTGGGCTCGATCCCAGGACCCTGGGATCATGACCTGAGCCGAAGGCAGAGGCTTTAACCCATTGAGCCACCCAGGCGCCCCGTTAACTGGAATTTAAATAAAAATTTGAAGAAAAAGAAAGCTGTGACATATTGTATATACAATGAAAAATTACTCAGCCATAAAAATAGAATGAAATCTCACCATTTGAGACAACAGGAATAGACCTAAAGAGTATTATGTTAAGTGAAATAAGTCAGAGAAAGACAAATACCATATAATTTTATGTATATAACAAATCCCAAAACAAAATAAAACAAAGAAATGAACAAACAAAAGAAGCAGAAACAGACCCCAAATAGAGAAAACTGCTGGTTCCCAGAGCAAGGGTCGTGAGAGGATAGGCTAAATATGTGAAAGGGATTAAGATGTCTGAACTTCCAGTTATTAAAAAAAGAAAAAAAAAAAAGTCAGAGGGGTGCCTGGGTGGCTCAGTTGGTTAAGCATCTCTTGATTTCAGCTCAGGCTGTGATCTCAGGACTGTGAGATACAGCTCCACATTGGGCTCCTTGCTCAGTAGCAGTCTGCTTAAGATTCTTTCCCTCTCCTTCTGCCTCTCCTACCCTGTGCTCCTGCTCTCCTGTGCACTCCTGCTCTCAAAAAAAAAAAATCACAATGATGAAAAGTACAGCATAGGGAATATAGTCAATAAGAATATAGTAACTTTGTACAGTGAGTGATGGTAACTACACTTATAATAGTGAGCATTATAGTGCTATTACATATAGTGAGCATTTTGTAATGTATATAATTATGTTCACTATGTTATATACCAGAAACTAATGTATTTCATCTATACTTTAAGAATATAATAAAATTAAAACAAAAAAGTATGGGCAAGTGTGCACATCTTTCTCATCTGTCCTCTAGACAATGGGAATTTGAAAGTCTCCTTTAAAAATCAAATTAATATATACATATAGCTTTAAACAATATTTTAGAAGCTTTTTATTGGAGGTAAATAAAAGTAGATGAATTATTACTTTTTACATAAGTGATAAAAGGTAGGTTTATGCATACAAAGACAAAAATACTACTATTACTAGTAAAACAGATCAGTGAAATGCAGTTAAAAGTCATGCACAGAGTATAGTTTACAGCATTAAATTTATGTTTCTAAACAAGATCTAAAAATATATGAGCTAAGCATATATCTCAACAAGTTAGAATAAGAAAAATTGAACTTCACCAAAGATTAGAAAGAAGGAAATAGAGAATAAAACAAAACGATCAAGAAAGATGATCAATAAAGCTAAGTGTTGGTTCTTGGAAAGGACTAAGGTTAATAAAATCCAAATCTAAGGTTTATTATTAATAAAATCTAAGGTTAATAAAATCCAAAATAGACAATTAAAATATTTAAACATCTAAAATAATTATAAGTATGATGAATTAGGTGAAATTGACACATTCCTCAAAAATTTCAGTGGTGATGGACATTAACTGCCACAAGAAATAGAAAAATCAGAATAATTTAAAATAAATTGGATTTGCAAAGAATGATCTTCCCATGGATAAAACTTTAGACTCAGCAGTCTCACTCATGAGTTCTTCCAACTATTTAAAATAGCATTAATGCTAAATTGGACAACTCTTTCAGAGAATTGGAAATTTAAAAAGAAAATCCCCAGTGCCTAAAGAATCTTGATGCCAAAATGTGATAAACATAGAAAACAACGGTTGAATCTCAAAATTCCTAAACAAAATATTATCAAAGTGAATTGGACAATGTGAAAAGGATAATAAATTTTGCTTTTATTAGTTTGAGAATACCAGCTTGGTCTAGTATTTGGAAATTAACCAATGTGATTAACATGCTTACAGAATAAAGTAGGAAAACTGTAGCAATCATTTTAACAGATGCATAAAATGTGATTTAAAACATTCAGTATCTACTCATGATTTTAAAAAGCTTTGGCTTACTACCAACAATCATATAAATGAAATAAATCACATAAATGAAATAAAATAAATGAAATAAATCACATAAATGAAATAAATTCCTAGAAATATGCAACCTACCAAGACTAAATCATGAAGAAATAGAAAATCTAAACAGATTATTACTAAGGAGATTGACCTGGTAGTCAAATACCTCTCAACAAATAATAGTCCAGGAACAGATTGTTTTAGTAGTGAATTCTACCAAATATTTAAAGAAGAATTAATATTAACTGTTTTAAAACTTTCCCAAAAAATTGAGGAGGAGGAAACATTTCTAAACTTATTTTATGAAGTCAGCATTATCGTGATACCAAAACCAGACAAAAAAAACAAAAACAAAAACAAAAAAACACTAAGAAAATTGCAGACCAATACCCCTGAGGAAACACAGATGCAAAAATCCTCAATAAAATATTAGCAAACCAAATTAAACAAAACATTAGAAAAATCATTCACCATAATTGTTTTATTACAGTGATGTAAGGATGGCTCAATATCCACAAATTAATGTGATACATCCCAATAAGAAGAAGAATAAAATCTATTTGATCTTCTCAGTAGGAACATAAAAAGCATGAGAAAAAATATAACATCCATTCCTGATAAAAACTCTGAACAAGGTGGCTTTATAGGGAACATGCATCAACATGGTAAGGGTTTTATGTGGGAAAACCCACAGCTAACATCCTGCTTACTGGTGAAAAAAACAAAAGCTTTTCCTCTGAGATTAGGAACACAAGGATGTCCACTTTCACCACTTTTTTTTTCATCATAGTACAGGAAGGCCTAGCTGCAACAATGAGCTAAGAAATAAATGACACACAAATTGGTAAAACTGTCCATTCGCAGATGACATGATAACTATATGGACCCAAATACACCACCCAAGAAAACCCTGTTAGAACTAAAAAATTTAGTAGAGTTGCAGGATACAAAATCTATATACAAAAATTTGCATTTCTATTCAGTAATAGTGAATGATCAGAGAACAATTAAGAAAACACTCCCATTTACAATCACATCAAAGAGAATAAAATACTAGTATTAAATTTAACCAAGGTGAAAAAAAAAATATACTGACTACTAAAAGCCATTAGTGAAACTGAAGATGACACAAGTAAATAGAAAGATACTCTATGCTCATCAATTAAAATAATATTGTGAAAATGTGCATATTACTGAAACCAACACACAGACTCAGTGCAATCTCTATCAGTGCTCCAGTGGCATTTTTCACAGAAATAGAACAGTCATACAATTTGTATGGAGCAAAAAACAAACAAAAAAACCCAAATAGACAAAGCAACCTTAAGAACAAAGTTAGTGGCAGCACACTTCCAGATTTCAAACTATGCTACAAAACTATATTTATCAAAAGAAAATGGTATTGACATAAAGATAGATACATAGGTTATTGAGACAGAATAGAGAGCCCTTAAAATAAACTAACTCATATAGAGTCAATGAACTTATGACAGAAGGTCAAGAATACACAATGGGGAAGTGATAGTCTCTTCAATAAATGGTGCTGGGAAAACTTGACAGCCACATGGAAAAGATTGGCTGTTATACATTATACACAAAAATTAACTCAAAATCTATTAAAGACTGAATATAAGGACTGAAACCAAAATACTCATAAAAAGAGTTTTAGGGGGTAAGCTTCTTTACATCAGCATTGGTAATGATTACTTGATTTGACACCAAAAAAGCAAGACAAAAAAAACCCCAAAAATAAACAAATCAGGGTTACACCAAATTAAAAAATTTTCTGCACAATACAAGAAACTGTCAACAACGTGAAAGGGCACTGTACAAAATAGAAGAAAATGTTTGCAAACCACATGTCTGATAAAGGGTTAATATCCAAAGGGAAAAAACAAAACACAAGCAACTCAATAGCAAAAACATAAACAATCTGAATAAAAGTGGGCAGAGAAACCAAATAAGCATTTTCCCAAAGAAGACATACAAATGGCCAATGAGCACATTAAAATGTGTTTGCTTTACTAATCATCAGGGAAATGTGCATCAAATCCCCAGTGAGATAGCATTTCATACATGTTAGAATGACTATCATCAAAAAGGAAAGAACTAGTGTTGGCAGAAATGTGGCAAAGGAAACACTGTGCCTTATTGGCAGGAATTTAATTTGGTGCAGCCATTATGGAAATCGATGTGAGGGTTCCTCAAAGAAATAGAACTACGTAATGTAGCAATTCTACTTCCGAGTATTTATCAACAACAACAACAACAAAACCCCCACTAACTCTGAAAGATAAATGCACTTGCATATCGAATACAGCATTATTTACAATAGTCAAGACAAGAAAGCAACCTAAGAAAATGTGGCACATACATATATATACTCATACACACAGATATATCTATACACGCATACATATAAAATATTATTCAGCCATGAAAAAGGAGGAAGTCTCTATTTGTAAGAACATGAATGAATCTTGAGGGGATTATTCTTACTGAAATAATTCAAATAAATACAAATACCATGTAACTTCAATAATATATGGAATCTTAAAAAAAACTCAGATATAAAGAACAAATTAGTGGTTGTCAGAGGTAGGGGTTGCGAGTGGGAATAATAGGTGGATTTCAAAAGGTAAAAACTTCCCATTATAAAAGTCACAGGATATATAATGTATATTCATCATGGTGAAGAGAACTTAAAATTTCATCATGAGAAAAATAATTTTAACTATGCAGAGTGATAAATAACTAGATTTATTGTGATTATTTCACACTATACACACATATTGAATAATATTGTATACATGAAAGCAATATTATATGTGAATTATATCTCAATAAAAATTTTCATTTAAAATAAATTTTTAAAATACTTAGGAACAAATTTAACCAAAGAGTTAAATATCTGTACACATGAAAACTCTGAACTTGGGCATCTGGGTGGTTCAGTCTGCTAAATGTCTGCCTTCTGCTCAGGTCATGATACTGGGGTCCTGGGATCGAGTCCCACATCAGGTTCCTTGCTCAGCAGGGAGCCTGCTTCTCCCTCTCCCACTGCCTGCTACTCTTCCTGCTTGTGTTCTCTCTCTCTGGCAAATAAATAAATAAAATCTTAAAAGTTAGGAGAAGACAGTTGGGGGAAATTGGAAGGGGAGGTGAACAATGAGAGACTATGGACTCTGAAAAACAATCTAAAGGGTTTGAAGAGGTGGGGGGGTGGGAGGTTGGGGGAACCAGGTCGTGGGTATTAGAGAGGGCACGGACTGCATGGAGCACTGGGTGTGGTACAAAAACAATGAATACTGTTATGCTGAAAATAAAAAAAAAACTGCAAAAAAAATCTTAAAAAAAAGAAAACTGTGAAATTAATGACGAAAAAATTGAAGACACAAATAAATGGTAAGATATTCTGTGCTCATGGATTGGGAGAATATTGTTAAAATGTCAACACAATCCAAAGTGATCCACAGATTCAATGCAATCCCTATCAAAATTCCAATAACTTTTTCACTGAAAAACAACAAGCAATCCTAAAATTTGTATGGATCCACAAAAGACCCAAAATATCAGCCAAAACAGTCTTGAGAAAGAAAAAAGTGGAAGCATCAAACTTCCTGATTTCGGACTATATTACAGAAGTATATTCATCAAAATATTATGATATTGACATAAAATCAGACCTATAGATAGCCCATAAAGAAGTCCATTCATATATGGCAAGTAAATTGATAACAAGGAAATGAAGAATGTCAATGAAAGAGGTTAGTCTCCTCAATAAATGGGGCTGGAAAAACTGGACAGCCACATGCTGAAGAATGAAATTAGACAACTGCCTATCACGATACAAAGAAGTCAACTCAAAATTAAAGACCTATAGATAAGACTTGGAATCTTAGAACTCCTTCTAGGACACTAAAATCAAAGACATCAAAAGAAAAACACACAGTTGGAACTACCTCAAACTAGAAAAGCTTTTGCACAGCAATGGAAATCATCTTCAAGCAGGAAAGGGCAATGTATTAAATGAAGGAAATATTTACAAATCATTCATCTGATAAGGGTTTAATATTCAAAATGTTTTATTTAAAAAAAATTCATTTAGGGATGCCTGGGTGGTTCAGTGGGGTTAAGCTACTGCCTTCAGCTGAGGTCATGATCCCAGGGTCCTGGGATCGAGTCCTGCATCGGGTTCCTTGCTCGGCAGGGAGCCTGCTTCTCTCTCTGCCTCTGCCTCCTTGTGTGCTTGCACTCTCGATCTCTCTCTCTGACAAATAAATAAAATCTTTAAAAAATTTTTAAAAAATCATTTATTTATTTGAGAGAGAAATAGAAAGCACAAGTCAGGGAAGGGCATAGGGAGAGGGAGAAGCAGACTCCCCAGTTAGCAGGGACTCTGATCCCAGGACCTTGAGATCATGACCTGAGCTGAAGGTAGACGCTTAACTGAATGAACCACCCAGGAACCCCTAATATTTAAAATATACAAAGAAAACATATACTCATAGCAAAAAAAAAAAAAAAAAATCCAAGTGAAAAGTGGGCAGAAGTATTAAATAGAGTTGTTTTCTAGGCCAACAGGTACTGGAACAATTATCTCACTTGTACTAATTCAACATTACTTATCAGCGATTTGCAAATCAAAATCACAATGAGATATCTGTTTATTTCTTAGAATGACTGTCATCAAAAAGATGGATAATGTTAATTTGGAAGTCAATCAACATGATGCATCACACCAATAAAAGGTAAAAATCATGACTATTTTAATAGACACAGAAAATGCATTTGACGAGTTACAATATCCATTCCTGATAAAAGTCCCCTACAAAGTAGGTTTTGAGGGAATATACCTCAACATAGTAAAGGCTAATATGAAAAACTCACAGCAAACATTATAGTTAAAGGGAATAAACTAAGAGCTTTTCCCCTAAGGTGAGGAACAAGACAAGGATGTCCATTCTCATCGCCTTTACTCAACATAATGCTTGAAGTCCTAGTCACAGCAATCAGACAACAAAAAGAAATAAAAGGAATCCAAATCTGTAAGGAAGAAGTAAAAATTTTATTATTGGCAGATGACATACTATATATACAAAACTCTAAAGAATCCACCAGAAAAACTACTAGAACTGATAAATGAATTCAGTAAAGTCCTGGGATAGAAAATCAATGTGCACAAATCTGTTGCATTGCTATACACTAATAATGAAGCAGTAAAGGAGAAATTTTAAAAAATCTCATTGACAATTGTACCCCAAATAATAAGATAACTAGGAATAAACCTAACCGAAGAGGTGAAAGACCTACATCCTGAAAGCTATAAAACACTTATGAAAGAAATTGAAGATGACACAAAGAAATGGAAAGCCATCCCATGCTCATGGATTGCAAGAAAAAATATTTTTAAAATGTTGGTACTACCCAAATCAATCTACAGATTTAATACAATGCCTATCTTTTTCACAAAGCTAGAACCCTAAATTTTATATGGACCCACAAAGACCCCGAATAGCCCAGACAACTCTGAAAATGAAAAGCAAAACTGAAAGTATCTGAATTCCAGACTTCAAGTTATATTACAAAGCTGTAGTGATCAAGATAGTATGGTACTGGGACAAAAACAAACACAGATCAATGGAACAGAATTGGACACCCAGAAATAAATGCACAATTATATGGTCAATTAATTTTTGACAAAATAGAAAAGAATATCTGGTGGGAAAAATGCAGTCTCTTCAACAAATGGTGTAGGGGGAACTGGACAGAAACATGCAAGAGAACAAAACTGGACAACTTTCTTACATCATTCACAAAAGTAAACTCAAAATGGATTAGAGACTTAACTGTGAGACCTGAAACCATAAGAATCCCAGAACAGAGCCCAGGCATTAATGTCTCTGACATTGGCTGTTGCAACATTTTTCTAAGTATGTTTCCTGAGTCAAGGGAAACAAAAGGACAAATAAACTATTGGAACTACATTAAAAAAAAAAAGTTTCTGCACAGTGAAGGAAACAATCAAGACTAAAAGGCAACCTACAGAATGGGAGAAGATATTTGCAAATGACATATCTGATAAAGGGTTATTATCCAAAATATATAAAGAAGTGATAAAACTCAACTCCCAAAACACAAATAACCCAATTAAAAGATGGACAGAAGATGGCATCCAGGTGGCCAACAGACACATGAAAAGATGTTCAACATCAATCATTAGGGAAATGCAAATCAAAGTTACAATGTAATATCACCTCATACCCGTCAGAATGGCTAAAACCAAAAACATAAGAAATAAGTTTTCCTGAGGATGTGGAGAAAAGGAATGCTTGTACACTGCTAGTGGGAATGCAAACTGGTCTAAACATCATGGAGCTTCCTCAAAAAGTTAAAAATAGAACTACCCTACAATTCAGCAATTGTACTACTGGGAATTTATACCCCCAATACAAAAACACTTATTTGAAGGGATATATACACCCCTATGTTAATGCACTATCTACAATAGCCAAAATATGGAAGCAGCCCAAATGTTGATCAATAGATGAACTTATAAAGAAGTGGTACGCATATAGAAGGGGGTACATATATTCAGTAAAGTACAAATATTCAGTCAAGAAATAATGAAATCTCACAATTTTCACCAGTATGCCTGGAGCTAGTGTGTGTACTGCTAAGCAAAATAAGTCAGAGAAACAAATACCATATGGCTTCACTCATAGGTGGAATTTAAGGAACAGCAACAAAATAAGCAAAGAAAAAAAAAGAGACAAACCAAGAAACAGACTCTGAACTATAGAGAACAAATTGATGGTCACCAGAGGGGAGAGGTTAGGGAATGGGTAAAATAGGTGATGGGGATTAAAGGCTATACTTATCATGGTGAGCACTGAGTAATGTATAGAATCGTTGAATCACTATATTGTACACCTGAAGCTAATATAACACTGTAAGTTAACTATACTGGAGTAAAAAAAAAGAAAAAGAAAAAGTTGTATAAGATACCACACAAGAAATTATATGCCAACAAATGGGATAACCTAAAGGAATCAATAAATTCCTAGAAATATACAATATTACAAACTGAATCAGTAAGAAATAAAAAATACAGACAGATTAATTTCTTCTAACGAAACTGAATAACCAAAAAGCTTTCAACAAACAAAACTCCAGGAGTTATAGATTTAGGTGTATTCTACCAAAACATTTAGACAGGAGTTAATACTTATTCTTCCCAAACTTAAAAAAAAAAAAAAAAAGTGGGGAGGGAGGGAGGAGTCAAGATGGCAGAGAAGTAGCAGCTGAGACAACATCAGGTAGCAGGGGATCAGCTCGATAGCTTATCAAACCATCGCAAACACCTACAAACCCAACAGGAGATCGAAGAGAAGAGGAGCAACGATTCTAGAAACAGAAAATTGACCACTTTCTGAAAGGTAAGACTGGCGGAGAAGTGAATCCAAAGCGACGGGAAGATAGACCGCGGGGGGAGGGGCCGGCTCCCGGCAAGCGGCGGAGCCATGGAGCACAAAATCGGGACTTTTAAAAGTCTGTTCCGCTGAGGGACATCGCTCCAGAGGCTAAACCGGGGTGAAGCCCACGCAGGGTCAGCGTGGCCTCAGGTCCCGCAGGGTCACAGAAGGATCGGGGTGTCTGAGTGTCGCAGAGCTCACAGGTATTAGAACGGGGAAGCCGGCTACAGAGACGGAGCCGAGGAGTGACTCTCAGCTCGGGGTTACCTTGAACCGTAATCTGTGGCACAGGCCACTGCTCTGTGAGTGGGGTCTCCATAAGATCCGGGGAGACCCACCTGGAAGAGCTCAGGGATCTGCAAGGTTCAGAGACTCCAGGCAGAGCTGTGTGCCAGAGACAGAGACACTTGGTGACAGGCTGGGTGAGCTTGGAGCGTGGCTGGAGGCCAGGGAGATGGGAGTAATTGAGTGCTTTTCTCTGAGGGCACACAGAGAAGTGGGGCCCTGAGCTTTTGGCTCCTCCAGGGCCAGAGAGTGGGAGGCCACCATTTTCATTCCTGTCCTCCTACGGAAAGCGCTCAGGGAACAAAAGCTCCTGAAAGCAAACCCGAGCGGATTACTCAGCCCGGCCCCTGGTAAGGGCGGTGCAATTCCACCTGGGGCAAAGACACTTGAGAATCACTACGACAGTCCCCTCCCCCAGAAGATCAACAAGAAATCCAGCCAAGACCAAGTTCACTTACCAAGGAGAACAGCAGAATTCCAGAGGAGAAGAAAGCAAAGCATGGAATTCATGGCTTTCTCCCCATGATCCTTTAGTCTTGCAAAGTTAATTTTTTTTAATCTTATTTTTTTCTTCTGCTAAATTTTTTTTAACTTTTACCCTTTCCCCTTTTAACATTTTTAAACTAGTTTATCTTAACAATACCTTTCATTAAAAAAAATAATAATCTTTTTTGAAACTTCATTATTATAGTCATATTTTATCTTTCATTGTATCTAACTTTATTTTTGGTATACACATAGGGTTTTTTCTTCTAAAAAATTTGGGGTGCAACTTCCTCTAATAGATCAAAATACACCCTAAATCTAGCACTGGGTTTGTTCTAGTCTTCAGCCTGAGCATTCTCTCCACTTTCTTTTATTCTCCCAACCAACTTATCAACTCCTTTTTTAGAAATTAAAAAAAAATTCTTTTTCATCTTTATAGTCATATTCTATCCCTTCATTGTGTTTATATGTTTTTCATTCTTTAAAATTGTGGGAGGTAGTTCCTTCTAAGAGACCAAAATACTCCCAAAATTAAGTGGGTTACCCTGTTCTAGTCACCAGTCTAATATATATATATATATATTTTTTTTTTTCTTTATTTGTTTTAATTTTTTTTTTTGAACTTCTTTTTACCCCCATTCTCCCCACAACAATTTGGGGTCTCTTCTGATTTGGTTAAAGCACATTTTCCTGGGGTCTTTGCCACCCTTTTAGTATTTTACTTGCTTCTTCATATATTCTTATCTGGACAAAATGACATGGCAGAAAAACTCACCACAAAAAAAAAAAAAAAAGAAAAGAAAAAAAAAAAAGAACAAGAGGCAGTACCAAAGGCTAGGGACCTAATCAATGCAGATATTGGTAATATGTCAGAGCTACAGTTCAGAATGATGATTCTCAAGGTTCTAGTTGGGCTCGAAACTGAGGGTTGCCAGCGGGAGGGGGTAGGGAGAGGGTGGCAGGGTTATGGACATTGGGGAGGGTATGTGCTATGGTGAGTGCTGTGAAGTGTGTAAACCAGGCAATTCATAGACCTGTACCCCTGGGCTAATAATACATTACATGTTAATAAAAAAATAAATAAAATACTGAAAGCAAAAAAGAACAGTCAACTGATAATTTTATAGCTGGTAAAGCAGCCTTTCAGAAATGAAGGAGAGATAAAGCCTTTTGTGAACAAACAAAAGCTGGGGTATTTATCACCTGTAGACCTGCCTTATCAAAATTTCTAAAGTGAGCTCTTTAAGTGGTAGTAAAAGGGTAATAATTAACATTATAAAAATGTAAAAAAAGGTTTTGTAAAACTCCTTGGTTGAAAAAATCAAAGTTAGATTCTAAAATATGGTAATGGTGTTGTATAATTAATTCACTTACAACTGTAGCTTAATAGTTGAAAAACAAATGTAGCAAAAACAACCATAATAATATCTGTTATTGAGTACACAATATAAAAAAATTGTAAGCCATAACATCATAATCTAAAATGTGAGGGGGAGAAGTATAAAATTTAAAAATGATTTTGTAGTTGTTATTAGTTTAAAATACAATGTTATACTTTAAAGATATTTTATATAAACTTGATGGTAATTGTGAGAACAGAAATTGGCCCCTCTGCAAATGAGTCCCACATTTTGTCCTACATATAACCTCATCTGCCTGTTCATCTGTACCCTTTGATTTATCCTTTAATAAACTGAAAAATGTATTTCCCTGAGTTTCTGTGAGCTCAAAATTCTAACCAGCTCTAGCTGGTTAATCAAACCATAGGAGGGATCATGGGAACCTCTAACTGATAGCCAACTTAGATAGCAGTTATGGGTAACCTGGGGGCTTATGCTGGCAACTGGCATCTCAAGTGGGCTTGGAGTATTTTCATGGGTCTCAGACCTTAACTTGTGGGATTTGACACTATCTCTAGTGTCAGAATTGATTTAAACTGTAGAATGTTCAGCTGATGTCACAGAGAATCTCTTGGTAGATGTTTGTAATTGGGTTTTAGAACCATTCCAGTAACCACAAAAGAAAAACATGTAGTGATTATATAAAACCTAACAAAGAAGCAAAGTCTACAAATATCAAAAGACATCAAAACACAAAGAGAGTTGGGTATGAAAGAACAATGAATCTATAAAATGGACAGAAAACAATTAAAAATGGCAATAGCGGGGCACCTAGGTGACTCAGTCAGTTAAAAGTTTGCTTTTGGCTCAGGTTATGATCCCAGGGTCTTGGGATTGAGCCCCCACATCAGGCTCCCTGCTCAGCAGGGAGTCTGCTTCTCACTCTCCCTCTGCCCCTCCCCCTAATTTATGCTCCCTAGCACTCACACTCTCTCAAATGAATAAATACAATCTTTTAAAAAATGGCAATAGTAAGTTTAAATCCATAATTACTTTAAATATAAATGGATTAAATTCTTCAAAGACACGGCTGAATGGATTTAAAAAATGAGTATGTTGTCTATAAAAATTCATTTTAGCTTTAAAGACTATATATATATATATATAGTCTATATGTATATGTATGGCATATATATATATATATATATATATATATATATACATATATACACATACACACACCATATATGCATACACACACATACCCAGAGAATAAAGGGTTAGAAAAAGAGATTTCAAGAAAATGGTAACAAAAAAGCAGGAGTAGTTACAATTATATCAGACAAAATATACTTGAAACTAAAAATGGTAAAAGAGACAAAGAAGGTCATAATAACACATAGGTCAGTTTATCAAGCATATAGAATGACTGTAAATATTTATGCATCCAGCTAAATATATAAAGTGAAACCAAGAGCTAAAAGGAGAAACAGATAGCAATATCATAATAACTGAGAATAGGGTATTAAAGTTCCCAACAATTAATAGGGAATCAATAAGGTAACAGCAGATATAATACTATAGATCAAATGAACCTAAGAGGCCTATACAGAACATTTTCTGACACCAACAAATACATTCTTTCCAAGTGCACGTGGAATATACTCTATGATAAGCCACACGTTATGCCACAAAACAAGGCTTAACACATTTTAAAAGATTAAATCATACCAAGTCCTTCTCTGACCACAGTGGTATGAAACTCAAAATCAGGAACAGGAAGAAAACTGGAAAATTCATATAGACATGGAAATTAAACAAGAATCTCCTGAACAGCCAAAAGATCAAAGAAGAACCTGAAGGGGTGTTAAAAAATTGTCTTGAGACAAACCAACATGGAAACAAAACATACCAAATATAATGGGATGCAGCAAAAGTAGTTCTAAGATGGAAGTTTATAGCAATAAACACCTACATTAAGAAACAAGAAAGATCTCAAATTAACAAAGTGACTCTATACCTCAAGGAATCAAAAAAAAAAAAAAAGATAAATTAAGCCTAAAGTTAGCAGAAGGAGAGAAATAATAAAGAGGAAACCAGCAATAGAGGAAAATAATAGAAAAGAATAACCAAACAGTCGATTCTTTGAAGACATACTGACAAAATTTTAGCTAAACTAAAAAAAAGACCAAAATCAAAAATTATAAATGAGAAAACACATATAACTGACACCACAGATATAAAAAGATTATATGAACAATTATATGTCAACAAATTGGACAATCTTAAAGTACAAAAATTCCTCAAAACATACAAGCTTCAAGACTGAATTAGAAACAGAAACTCTCAGCAAAATATTAATAGCAAGGAGACTGAATCTATAACCAAAAACTTCCCATGAAAGAAAAGTCCGGAACCACAAGCCTTCACTGTTGAATTTTATCAAATATTTAAATAATAAACATCAATCCCTCTCAAACTCTTCCCAAAAAATAAAAAATAAAAAAAAATAGGGAAAGCTTCAGAACTCATTTTACATGGCCAGCACTGGTTGATACCAAAGCCAAAAAAGAATACTAAAAGTAAAGAAAACTGTAGGTCAATATCTCTAATGAACATCAATGTAAATATGCTCAACAAATTGCTAGTTAACTGAATTCAGCAACACATTAAACAGATCATTCCTTTTATGGAATTATTGATTCCAAAATCAAATGAGGTTTACCCCTGGAATGTAAGGACCTAAATTAATCAACATGACACATTACATTAATAAAATGAAAGAAGAAAAGATCATGTGATTATCTCAATAAATGCCAAAATTAGATAAATTTAGCATCCACTTTTGGTAACAAGTCTTAACAAACTGAGTTTAAAAAGAACATTTCCCAACATAATGGAAGCCATATATATGGCAAACCCACAGCTAACATACTTAAAGGTTAAAAGTAGAAAGCTTTTCCTGTAAAAACAGCAACAAGAAAAATGAGGGGCACCTGGGTGGCTCAGTGGGTTAAAGCCTCTGCCTTCGACTCAGGTCATGATCCCAGGGTCCTGGAATTGAGCCCTGCATCAGGCTCTCTGCTCAGCAGGGAGCCTGCTTCCCTTCCCCTCTCTCTGCCTGCCTTTCTGCCTACTTGTGATCTCTGTCAAATAATTAAATAAAATCTTTAAGGAAAAAAAAAGAAAAGAAGACAAATGAGCTCACCCTCACCCTAGTCAGCATAGTACTGGAAGTCCCAGCCACAGCAATCTAGCAAGAAAAAGAAATAAAAGGCATTAGAGTTGGAAAGGAAGAATTAATACTCCTTACTTACAGATGACATAATTTTATATATAGAAAATCTTAAAAGTCTCCACCAAAAAAAAAAAAAAAAAAAAAAAAAGATCTAATTGACAAATTCAGTAGAGTTGCAGGACAAAAGTAAACAAAACTAAAAGACAAAATTATCTACAAATCAGTAGTGTTTTTATACACTAATAATGAATTATCTGAAAAACAAAGAAAAAAAAGAATCCTCTTTACAATAGCATTAAAATTAAAATATTTAAGAACAAATTTAACCAAGGAAGTAGAAAGATCTGGAAAGACACATCCCCATAACAGGTCTTGAAAATCAGTGGAGATTATCTTTGGGAGCTTTAAAAATCAGCTGGCTTAACTCTGGGAGTGCTGGAGGATAATAGGAAATTGAATTTCCACCCTTAGAGAACCAGCATTATAAATAACTTGGCCAGAGACACAGAACAGAAGCAGCAGTTTGAAAAACACCTGAAGTATCTGTGGAGAAGATTTATTCACTAATTTAAGAACATGTGCTGGAAGGCAGGAATCTTCAGGGAATTTCTCCTAGAACAAAAGTATTGATGGATTCCATTTTTCTTCTTTCACCCAGCCTAGTCCCCAGATAGCTGGATGCTTGAGGGTGGGGGCAATCAGCACTAACACTCTTCATCTACTTAGCTAGCACTGCCTGGCCTGCTCCAGTGTCCCACCATGAACTCATCTCATTCAATCTGCCTGACTTACAGCAAGGTGCATGGAACCCACATGGGGGACAGCCCTGAAATGCCTGATTCTGGTGACTATAGAGAGAGATTGTGCTATAGGCTACCAAAGAATCTCTTCTACAAAAGGCCACTTCTTTCAAGACTAGGAGATGTACCTGACCAATCTAATATACAGAAACAAAGGCAGAAACTTAAATAAAATGAGAGGAATATGTCCCAAATGAAAGAATAAGACAAAAATCACAATAAAAGAGCTAAAAGTGAAAGAAGGTAAACTATATGCCTGATAAAGAATTCAAAGTAATTGAACAAACTGAAGTTTACCAGAGGAGATGTGGGTGGGGATGGGCGAAATAAATGACAAAGATTAAAGTGTACACCTAACATGACAAAAAAACCTAACAAAACAAAACAAAAAACAAAAATGGTCAGCAAGGTACTCACTGGACTTGAGAAAAGAGTGGATAAGCTCTGTGAGAACTTCAACTGAGAGAAAATATAAAAAAGAGCCAGTAAAAGCTGAAAATAACTGAAATAAAAAAATACACACTAGAGGGAATCAATGACAGATTAGAAGATACAGAAAATGGATCAGCAATCTGGAAAACAGGGTAATGGAAAGCAATAAAGCTGAGTAGTAAAAGAAAAAAGAAAAAATGAGAATAGGATAAGGGAACTCCGTGACATCGTTAAGTGTAGTAACACTTGCATTATAGAGATCTTTGGAGGAAAAGAGAGAGAGAGAGAAGGGGGCAGAAGTCTTATTTGAAGAAACAATAGCTGAAAACTTCCAAATCTGGGGAAAGAAAAATTGAAGTCCAGGAATCACAGTGAGCCCCAAACAAGATATACCCGAGGAGGTCCATATCAAGATACATAATAATTAAGAAGGCAAAAAAAATGATAAAAAAGAAAATTTGAAAAGCAACAATAAAAACTGTTACATCCAAGGGAAAGCCCATAAGGTTATCAGAAAATTTTCAAGCCAAAGGGAGTGGCATGATACATTCAAGGTGCTGAAAGGAGGAAAAAAATTCTACCTGGCAAGGTTATCATTCAGAACAGAGAGTCTCCCAGATAAAAGTTAAGGAATTCATCACCACTAAACCATTTTTACAATAAATTTTAAAAGAAATTATTGAACTAGAATGAAAAAGTCATAAGTAGAAGAAAGAATAATGAAAGGAAAAACATTTCACAGGTTAAAACAGATATATAATAAAGGTAGTAGATTAATCACTGGTACAGAGAGTATGGAGGTTAAAATACAAAACTAGTAGAATCAATTTTATCTACAAAAGTCAGTCAAGTAGGATGCCTGGGTCCCTGAATCCATTAAGTGTCCAAATCTCAGTTGTGATCCACAGCTCAGGTTGTGATCTCAGGGTAGAGACCCTGAGCCCCATGTCGGGCTCCACAGTTAGTGTGGAGTCTGCTTGAGATTCTTTCTCTTTCTTCCCTCTCCCTCTGCTCCTGCCTCTGCTCGTATTCTCTCTCAAATAAATAAATAAAAATAAATTCTTTTAAAAAATCAGTTAAGGAATACATATGATAAAAAGACATAAAATATGTTGTTGTATATATTTAAAATCGTAGAGGGAGTAAAAATTTAGTGCTTTCAGGATGTGTTCTATGTAAGTGACCATCAACTTAATATAGACTGCAATACACATAAAATATTATATATGAACCCAATGGTAACTGCAAATCAAAAGCCTGTAACAGATATCAAAAAGTAATTAAAATAATGAGAAAGTAATCCAATCAAAACAGTAAAGAAAGGCATAAAGGAAGCAAGAAGGAACAGAGAAGAGCTACACAAACACTGGTAAAGAATTAACAAAATGGCATTAAGAACATACCTTTTAGTAATTATCTTAAATGTAAACGGACTAAATACTCTCATCAAAATCAGAGGGAGACTCAATGGATGAAAAACAGCACCCATCTATATTCTGCCTATGAGAGATGGCTTTCAGACCTAAAGCACATCCAGACTGAAAGTAGAGGGATGGAAAAACATACCAAGCAAATAAAAGTGAAAAAAAGAAAAAGCTGGGGTAGCAGTACTTATATCAGGCATAACGGACTTTAAAACAAAGACTGCAGGGTGCCTGGGTGGCTCAGTTGGTTAAGCACCCGACTTGATTTCAGCTCAGGTCATGATCCCAGGGTGGAAGGGAAGGGAGTCTGCTGAAGATCCTCTATCTCCCTCTGCCTCTGCCCCTCCCCTCACTTGTGTGCATTCTAAAAATAAATAAATCTTTAAATCAATAAAACAAAGATGGTGATAAGAGATGCTACCACTTGTAACAAGGACACTACATAATCATAGAGAGAAAAATCCAACAAGAAGATATAACAATTGTAAATACTTATGCACCCAGTATGGGAGCACCCAAATACATCAAGCAACCATACTAACAGACAGAAAGTCAGTAACCAATAGTACTATAATGACAGGAATCTGTTTCCTAATTCCCCAGATTCCCAGGTGAGGTGGACCCTGGATGGAAGTCCAGAGAACCTGTTCTGGGAGAATTCCCAAGAGGGTTGAAGGACTGGGCTGCAGAGGCTGGGATGGGTCCCTGGGCCTGCAGACCAGTTGGAGACCTTTGCAGAGATCTGGTGTCTGAGGACGGTGAAGATGCAAGTCAGCTAAGAAGGAGATCGACTCTGGGTAAATGGAGAAATAGATCAGCAGCCACCAGGGCTGGCTAAGGATATCGGTGGGGGGCAAGGGGACAATGTGCTAGAGACAGACTCAAAAGACCTTGAAAGACCGGACTCTTCCGGTACTGTAACACACAGCCTTCAGCTCATGCCTGAGAAAGAGAAAGATGAGTGTCCTGCTTGAAGGCAGGCAGAGAGAGAGCAGATTTTCTTATTCAGCCTTTTTGTTCCAGTCAGGCATTTCGTGCACTGGATGAGGGCTACCCACACTGTGGAGGGCAATCTACTTTGCCCAGTCTACGTACAAACCCTAAATCTCATCCAAAAACACCCTCACAGACACACCCAGAATGTTTCACCAAACCTCTGGGCACCCTGCAGCCCAGTCAAGGTGGCACCTAAAATCACTTATCACAGGGAGCTATCAAGAAACAGAAGTTTCCTAAAAGAGATAAGAGTGTTGGCTAAAGGGACCGTTTACATGATCAGACTGGACTACATTCAATCAATATTGGACATTTAATTTTTTTTTCTTCTCACCCCACTAACTACTAAATGAGAGATGGAAGGGAATAGATGAAATCCAAGAAAAAAAAATTTACATTTTCTCAGCATCTTCAGTCACAGATAAAGACATACGGCGTATCGTCACACTATTGATGTTCTGTGGTCTGTTTTCTCCACACAAACATATATCATGGCTAGCTCTCTGGATTAATAATTATGGATCTCCCTAAAAGTCATTTTAAATATTTGCTTAGTATTTCATGGCCTATAAGTATCACAATTTGAATACCCAGACTCTTACTGATGGACATTGAGGTTGTTTCTAATTTTTCCTTTTACATAAAGAAAATGCTGTAATGAATGTCGACAAAGAAGATTTAAATACACACAGTTCACCCCCAAAAGCTTTCCGATTCCTAACAGGTTTTTTTTTTTTCTATATTACAGAGAAAAGTAATTTGTATTTAATCTTCATACAAGAGTATGGTAAAAAGAAAGAACAGGAATTTGACAAGCAGTTTGTAAATGGCTGTGGGGATGGGCTGTGCACGCCCAACCACTCGTCCCAGCCCAGCTAGGACTCTTCTGGCAAGATGATGGACCAGGAGATGGTGATCATTCATGCTGCTTAGAAAATTCTGTTCGCCTGCCACACACAGGGCTCCTGCTCTGTGCTGACCCTACCAGACTTCCATGGGCTCTCTCGGTGGCCGACGGGGAGGCAGAGAGGGGAAGCCTGTGCAGGAAACGTGCTTCTGCCTTCCCAGCGAGATGATGAGCCGCAGGAGGCAGGAGAAGCTGGAGACCACCTGAAGAATGGCCAGCAGTCCTATCTAAACCATCCAGAGCGCAGCCTGCCATGGGCGAGCTCTGTTTATCGAGAGCTGCCTCTTCTCGATTGCAGGCGACTGCGTGGCTTCAATTAGACTTTTTGACTGATGGCCAGTTTAATGAGCCTATTTACAGAGGGTCATTCAACATGGCAATTACACCTATAAATCTATTTGCAGCAGGACTCGAATAACCTTCTGCACATAGCCCTGTATAAAACTGCTGTCTGATTAATTAACATTAATTTCCCTGCCGTATGGAACCAGCTGCAGTTGGTGTGAACGCTTCCAGCTCCTCTCTGCAGGCCCTGTGCAAACGGCAGGGGTTCTCTGGGTGGGGGGAGCCCTTCCGGGGCTGGGGGGTGGGGAAGGCTGGTGGCCATGTAGTTGCTATTCCAAGGAAGTTCTGGGTTTTTCTTCCATCCCTCCGTGCTTTCTCTGGTCCGATTTGATTGATGTTTCAGGGCAGTGTCATATATAGGGGGCAAAATTCAATTAATTGGATATGAAATATTTATAACCCTGCTGTACGTGTCTATCAGAGAAGAGCCCTTAATAGATCTTCTCATTAGTATGAGCTGGTGACTCATTTTTCTGCTTTCACAGTCATTTGGAATTAAAATCCAATTAATCTAATATCCCTGTGAATGTTATTAAATTATTGGAAAAACTGCATTCAGGAGATAGGGTGAGGGGAAGAAGCTGGCCTCATGGGTACTCATTTCCTCTTTGCAAAACACACAATGCTGGGAGGACCAGCCCCCTTCCGCTGGGCTCTTTCAGCATTTGGGTTGTGTCTACATTTGGCAAATAAAGTGCAGGATTATGAATCAGGGGCCAATACGGATACTGCCAAAGCTCATACCACCACCATCACCGTCACTACCCACCCCCCAACAGAAACCAGGTTCTGAAAAACTGCCAACGCATTTGCAAGATTGTCATTAAGTGAAAAGGTAAGATTTTGCACTGTTTGAAGCAGTTCTAGAGGAGTCTCTTTAAGGCAGAAGCAGTATTGAGTATGAAGAGGAAATTGGAAGCTCCCAGGGTCTGTGCAGTTCTAGAATACTGTGATTTTATGAGTTCTTAATCTGGGTACCTTGTTAAAAAAAAATGCACAATAACAGTATGATTGCACAGGAATGGCAAATAGAACAAAAAGACAAAGTTTCCTCCTTGTATTTGGAAAAACAGGGACCGTCACTATCATTTACAAATCTCCACGTCACATGGCATTGTGTTTGTCCAGTGGTTTTGGGGGCCCTTGAAATTTTTGCATTTGGGGGGAAGGGGGAGAGGGAGAGATGTTGCAACAATGGGCAAGCAGAAACTTTACCAGCTCACTGATATTACGAAATTTTGGTGCATAATTTGGAGGTTGCAAACTCCAAACCTTAGTTATGGATGTGACAGGATCCTAGGCTTTTAAATTACCCCCTTCTAGCTCCATCCAATGTAGCGACTGGATAATTGATTTTCTACTAAATGCCAGGCACTGTGCCAGGGGTTACAGCACTGGGTATTACACTTATAAGCAGAGATGTTTCCCCAAAAGATGTGGTGATGAAAACTAATTGGCCCCTGACTTGAGAAGCTTCTCAATAGGGGAAAATAATTTGAAATGTGATGGGTTGAAAGTCTTTGCTACAGCAGCACAGCAAGGAGACCTGTCAGAGAGAGCTTCCTGGAGGTGGCGAGTGGCTGGATGTGCTCCCAACTCTTAATATATTTCTAGTGTCTTGTTGCTCTCCTACACTATAAATTGAGGGATAGGACTGTTTCTTACATTTTCTACTGCATCTCTTCTGAAGTAAGCCCTCGGCTAAAGAATACAGTCGACACTTGATAACATTTGTTGAAGGAAAGGTTACCTAGCATTTAATTTCTGAAACAAATACTTTTCCAAATATAATTTGTTCCATGGTTTTTCATTTCCTCTTTGTTCTTAGCTCTCAAAAATGGCTTCTCTGATTATAAATGTCGCTGGTGGGAGTATAAATTCATACAGCCTCTATAGAGGGCAATTTAGCCCCCTCTATTAAAATTTATGAATGCATTTACCCTTCTGACTCAACAATTGCATTTTGGGGACTTATTCATGGATAAATTATATGTATATAATTTCACATATGTATATATATGTATATACACATGTATGTGTGTATATATGTATATGTATATGTACACAAAATTACTCCTTGCATTAATGTTTTTGGTAGTAAAATTTTAGAAACAAACCAGATGTCTGCCATTAAGGGATTAAATAAATTATGGTACATCCATACAGCAAAATAGTATACAGTTATAAAAAAGAGAATGTTCTCTATGCACGGATATGAGTAAGTCCTTGAGATAAATTAAGTGAAAGTACAAAGTTTAGAACAGAATGTATTGTAAACCACCTTCTGTGTTAAAAGTGGGAGGAAAGAAATTTTCTGATTGTGCAGGCATAAAGATTTTGAGATGGGAACACATCCAGCCACTCACCACCTCCAGGAAGCTCTCTCTGACCAGGTCTCTCCAGGCAATGATGCGAGATTAGGCAGAGGTTAAAGAAGAGAAACATTCAACTATACTTCAATTTGGAAAAAAAAAGAAAGAGAGAGAGAGAAAGAAATTAAAAAAAAATTTTTTTGGGGGGGTGGTTACTTAAAAATAGTACTTAAAAGTTAACAGACCTTAAAGTTGACTTGTGGAATGTCTGGGTCTGTGAATTTTAATACATGAGATCATCATGAAACTACCAC
The DNA here is from genome assembly GCF_010015895.1 of Lontra canadensis. Classification (NCBI taxonomy): domain Eukaryota; kingdom Metazoa; phylum Chordata; class Mammalia; order Carnivora; family Mustelidae; genus Lontra; species Lontra canadensis. Next base: position 18,415,487 of record NW_022631015.1, on the reverse strand, counting down.
CACACTAAGACTACAGAATAGTTTTATTATCCTTCCAAATTCATTCTGTATTTACACCTTGAGCCCCCAACAACTGGCAACTACTAATCGGTTATCTACTGTCATAGTTCTGTCTTTCTGAGAATGTCTTATAAATGAAATATTGCACATAATCTTCTGAGATGGTCTTATTTTACTAGCACATAGTTTATCTGTTCACCTGTTGAAAGACATTTTGGTTATTTCAATTTTGGTGACTGTAAGTGAAGCTGCTATAAAAATTTACCTACGTGTTCGTGTAGGAACATGTTTTCATTTCTGTAGTGTTAGTACCCAGAAGTTGGGTTGCTGGGTCACGTGGCAAGTATATGTAGACATTCATGAGAGACTGCCAAACTCTCTTCCAAAGTGACTGTACTCTTTTCCATTCCCTGCAATAATATATAAGCATTCTAGTTGCTTTACATCCTCAACAGTACTTGGTATGGTCAGTATTTTAAATTTTAGCAGTTTTAATATTGTGGTTTTAATTTGAATTTTCCTAGTGGACTATGAGGGGCTTATTTGCCATTCTTAGGTCCTTTGCCATTCTTCTTTCTTATAGCCATGATGAAGTGTCTGTTTGTATTTTATTATCTCTATCTAGAGCTTTCAAACAATGTGAATGTATTACTTATTTGAGAATCACTTTTTAAAAATGGTTGCCTTATCCTCAAGGCCCCAAGGCCTATTTTCCTTTTCTGGAAGAGATTCTGGGCATGGTAATTAACTGCACAATGGCCCAGCTTGTTTCTGTTTTGAAAAGGAGAGTGATAATCTTTAATCCACTGACCCAGAGATACCTCTTGTTGCAAAGGGAAGTTACCAGATTACCTAGACTTCCCTTGGTCCCACAGGGGTTGGTCAAAAAGCTAAAACCAAGACAGAAACCTTAGGTTCTGAAAACACTGGTCAGGACAAAGACCCTATGAACTTCCCTGCTTCTGAGTGTGATGCCAAAACCTTTAGCAGAGGAATGGAGCTTCTGTCCAGATACAGGTAGTCACTGTTTTGTATATTTGTTTCTGGGTGTGAAATGCACACTTGGCGAGGTGCCTGGGTGGCTCAGTGGGTTAAAGCCTCTGCCTTCGGCTCAGGTCATGGTCTCGGGGTCCTGGGATCGAGCCCTGCATGGGGCTTTCTGTTCAGCGGGGAGCCTGCTTCCTCCTCTCTCCCTGCCTGCCTCTCTGACTACTTGTAATCTCTGTCTGTCAAATAAGTAAATAAAATCTTAAAAAAAATGCACACTTGGCAGAGGTTTAACTAAACAAACCAATCCAACAGTTCATGCTGGCACTAGAAATTTGGAATTAGTTTTGGGCAGTCCTGAGGACCCTCTCTGGAGCCATTCTTCCTCTCTTTTACTGGTGGGAGCATGGAGTCCTATTTGTCATAAGTCCACTTGGCGGGAAAATCTGTTACTAGCACTCAAATCAAGAGAAAATAAGCTTACAGCCTCCCAGTGGCCCATCACCTTAATTCAAATCAGACAAACATTTTGAACCCTTACTTGAGGCCTGGCCTCCCTAGAAATACCCAAATTGTCACTGGTCTCAAGAACTCATCTGAAGTAGCATTCATTAGAAGGAGTATCATGGGGATAGCCCAGGAGGTATAAAGAAAGTCTCCACTCTTATTGTATAGACGAGAAAGCAGAGACCCACAGAGGGTAGGCAATAATATGTGAGGGATCTGGAATTTAAACTCAGGTCTACCAGACTCTCAAGCCTGTGTTCTTTCTCATTCACCAGTGATATATTTTGTCATCAAGATTTTTGTGCTCATTCGTAAACTTACAATTTGATCTGCCATAGTCATGGGAAATTGAGACCTTCCATTTGAAGCTGCTAAAATATAGGATACCTAAAAAAGTATGGAAGTAAATAGCCTCATCCCCCTTAGAATAAATTTTAGTGAATTCCCAATATCTTTAAATTAAAAACCATAAGCCTATCACACTAAGGCTATAAATCAAACCAATCCTAAGTGGCTAAGCAGGTTCCCACAGACTATGTCCCAATGGCCAAGAAACAATGCCACCTCCCTCGTGGGCTCAACTAGGGGGAAAGGGTCAGCTTATGCTAAAAAGGTCAGGGTACTGCTAAATCCTTTATAGGAAGGATTTTCATCAACCATGTAAGCTGAAAGTTTAATAACCTGCAATGGACCTTACAACAAAGAGGCAGTAAGTCCTAGGTGCCTCTGAGGACTTAAACAGTTCACTAGTGAAGGTATGGCATAGACAAGTTTCAAGAGGTGTTTGAGGCTACACAGTGTCAGAAGACCCTGCCCTCCCCACCAGCAGCCCCAAGCTCGGTTTGCACACCTCCTCCCAGAGACAGGCAGCGTCCAAGAAGCAAAGAGTTTGCTCATTCCAGCCATGTCCTTCAGCTTCTGACATTTTGCACCACCCATTGATTAAATCTATTTCAAAGCACGCTAAAGCTAGAGTTTTGGGGTTTTGCTTTTTAAAGGAATTCTAGTAGCTTCGACATCACATCACGTTAACAGAGTCCACAGGTATTGTGGTTTATCCCAAAGATTCCTATCAGTAATAGTGAAGAACTGCATATTTATACAAATGAAATAAAGGAATAGGTGAGAAAGACATTGCAACGTACTGTCAGCATGCCGAATTTTCAGTGTCAGCCAAATTTGGAAGTCATCAAATCTGGTGAAAACCCCCTCTTCCCACCACAATCTTGATCACCACCAAATGACAACAAAGCCATTTGAGAGAGGCCAGCAGCAGAAGCTGGCCTGTACGTGGAATGAAGCGAAATTTGTCCCTCTTCATTTAACGGAATCACTATACCTCATATAAAGTCATTTTAGGCATTTCTAAAGAGTGAAATCATTTGAAGTCTATCCACACTTGGGCAGAAAAAAAAAGAACACAAAGTTCTCTCATTCTGTGGTCCATTTTGAGGGACATGATGCAAGGGTGTATCTCAGAGAATGACTACAAAGAATCGTACAGCCATTGTAAGGAAACATAACATAACATACACTTAAGTGGTCATTAAATCCATAACCAATATAAACTATCACTACTAAGGAGTTCCTCCTTCTGTTCGTGATTTCTCTTAATGATCTTTCATGTTTACAGTAGTGGTCACTTCAGTAGTTGCCAAAGTTGTGTGTGGTTTAGCTAGGTTTTACCATGTTTGTGCTCTTTTATGGAGAGTATCAGATCAAAAGGAGCTTCTCCCCTTAAGGAAAACAGCCATTTGGTGGGGGTAGACTTTGGACTGTGAGGACTGAGGGCTGTCCTTGGAGAAGGCAGGATGGCATAATCAGAGATCAATAATCTATCGCAAGCAAAAATAAATGTGATCTTTACACCTAGAAAACAGAGTTCTGTTTCTAAATCTGAACACACAGTGCGTTGGGTGCCTGGGGTTTACGGCAAAAGCTGAGGATGGGTTTAAAGCTAATTTGACAAACACAGCTCTCTTCTAAGCATGGTAGCTAAAATCTTGATAAAGTCTTCTGGTGTGTATTCCCATGATTTAATATAAATATCACTAATGTCTTTACCACCTTTGTGGTGGTGGACACTGTCCTTTATGATCACACTCAAAACCCTATCAAATGTGGAGAAAGGGGAACCCTCTTACACTGTTGGTGGGAATGCAAGTTGGTGCAGCCTCTTTGGTGAACAGTGTGGAGATTCCTCAAGAAATTAAAAATAGAGCTTCCCTATGACCCTGCAATTGCACTACTGGGTATTTACCCCAAAGATACAGATGTAGTGAAAAGAAGGGCCATCTGTACCCCAATGTTTATAGCAGCAATGACCATGGTCGCCAAACTGTGGAAAGAACCAAGATGCCCTTCAATGGACGAATGGATAAGGAAGATGTGGTCCATATACACTATGGAGTATGATGCCTCCATCAGAAAGGATGAATACCCAACTTTTGGAGCAACATGGACGGGACTGGAAGAGATTATGCTGAGTGAAATAAGTCAAGCAGAGACAGTCAATTATCATATGGTTTCACTTATTTGTGGAGCATAACAAATAGCATGGAGGACAAGGGGAGATGGAGAGGAGAAGGGAGTTGAGGGAAATTGGAAGGGGGGGTGAACCATGAGAGACTATGGACTCTGAAAAAAAATCTGAGGGTTTTGAAAGGGCAGGGGGTGGGAAGTTGGGGGGACCAGGTGGTGGGTATTGGAGAGGGCACAGATTGCATGGAACACTGGATGTGGTGCAAAAAACAATGAATACTGTTACACTGAAAATAAATTTAAAAAAATTAAAAAAAAAACAAAAACCCTATCAAAGGCTGTGGTGTCCCGTGGTGCATGGGCTTTTTAAACAGGGACCAGAGTGGGGCTTCGCTTTTCTGCACCTTTGCTCAGGCAGTAGAGAGGGTGGGATAAGCCCCCTCCTCCCCCAGAGGGCAGTTTGTTCCACTATCCATGCACTGGGGCTTGGATGGTGATCGGTCACCTCAATGCCGAGACCAGAACATCCTCTCTTAGAGGCATTGTTGGGAGACCTTCTCAAACCTCTGTGGCTGATACACTTTAAGAAGCGCTTTTCTCTGCCCCCACCCCCCAATGGAAGAGCTGGTATGAACTTAAACACCATTTTTTAAAAAATGTCAGCACTAGTAGAAACTTGTATTCTAAAGATTATTTGAGAGACCAAGGGTGCATGCACGCATGAGTGTGGGGAAGGGCAAAGGGAGAGGGAATCCTCAAGCAAACTCCCCACTGAGCATAGAACCTAATGTAGGGCCTGATCCCATGACCTTGAGATCATGACCCAAACCTACAGCCCAATGCTTAACCAACTGAGCCAACCAGGTACCCCAAACACCACTTTTATACCAGATATGAAGTCTTCAATAGAGGACCAATGTGTTCCAGGAGAAAAGGTATTAAGATGACAAGGTAACCCTTACTTAATATCATTTTAATCAACTGATGAGGGGATGTAGTGCCCCATGTGGTAGAAAAGGCGAGTTAGCTAACATAGCTTCGGAGCCATGTTGGAGAGGGTGGTGAGCTGGACTGTCTTCAGACCAGCCCTGAGGGGCCCCTCTGTGACAGCTTGCAGGGACCTCTGGTGCTTCTTGCTGAGGCCAGCAGGCAAGGGCTGCCTTTCTCCCAGCTTTGGAATCCTGGAACAGGTCCATTTTCCTCCTTTGCCAACACCTCCCCCTTCTCACCTTCTTCTCTGAAATAACCCGAACATTTCTGGGTGTCTACCCTGTGTTTCTGCTCCCAAAACCTGCCTTGGAAATCATCTGGCTCCAGCAATTTTTGCTTGGCTCTTCTGGTGAATATTCTCCACTGAAAAAGTGGTTTCCGCTCTGTCCCAGGCCTCCCACCTGCAACCAAGGCACGGCACAGAGAGAGAGAGCTGCCCTCCTCTGTAGCTCAACAATACCACAGAGCATTAGCCTGTGGTTGTAAAATGCTTCTGCTGATCTGCTTTTTAACGCTATTTATGAACCTTAATTGATATTATCATGGAGATTTAGATTAAAAAAATTACTTTCATGGTTCATTTGATAGAAAGATGAATAAAAAAGAAACTTCATTATCAATGCAACAGACCAGTCTATAAGCTATCAAAAATAGGGTCCCATCTAGTGTAAGTTTTTCTTTAGAACTTGCTCTTAAACATGATAATGTGTTTTTTCCATGTAATTAGATGTATTAGCGATCTATTGCCATGTAACAAGTTAGCTCGAAACTTATCAGCTTAAAAAACAAAACAAAACAACAACAAAAAAACCCACTTTCATTTGCTCACACAGTTTCGGAGGGTCAGAAGCACCCCTTGGCTTGGGGTTCCGGCTCGGGGTCTGCCATAAGGATACAGTGAAGATGCGAGCCAGGCTGCAGGCATCAGAAGGTTGACTGGGGCTGAAGATTTGCTCCCAGATGCACGAGACTTCAGATTGTTGCGTGCGGAATCTTCTGCACAGGATTGCTTGCAGACATGACAGCGGGCTACCCGCCAGGGTGACTGCCCTGAGACGGCCAAGCTGCATATCTTTTATAACCTCATCTCAGAAGGCATGGACCATTACTTCCGGCATATTCTTTGGATCACGTGGACCAGTTCCAGCAGAGTATGGGCAGGGACTGCACAAGGGTGGGAATACTGAAGGTGGGGAATCTTTGGCGGCCATCTTGGAGTCTGGCTACCACTGCGTGCTTGCGTGTGCGTGCATGCGCATGCGTACATGTATGGTTCAAAGCTCTCCCCTCCCTAGACACCGCAGTCCAGGTATCACCTCCTCTTAAATACCTCTCCTGAGCGCCCCCAGTCTACATTAGGTACCCCCCTTGAGTGTTCTCACAGCACCTCCTTCTCCTGCCAAATACTTTAACACACGGTCTTATAATTATGTGTTCATATAGCTTAGCTTTGCTTTCTCTCTGCTTCTTAAACACGGAGTCCGAGGTCCTGTTAATGGGTTTAGGGTAGCACCCCTTCCTACTACGTGGTTGATACCCCAGGGGAGCGCGCCTCAAGGACCCGCGCGGTCCATGAGAGCTGACGGAGGAAGACTTTATGCCCCGACTGCCACGACCCTCCTCATCCTCCTCACCGCCCCGCCGGTGCTGTGGTTGCTTATCCCCGCAGCAGGCTTCCACAGACGAGGGCTCTGCTGTGTGAGCCCTTCCAGATCCAGAGCGTGCCAGCCAGCGCGGCAATCGAGCTTTGTTTTCATTATGCAGGCTTCCTGGGAAGTTTCAAATTAATTTTAATCCTCTCCTCACTTTTAAGGCCTCTAAAAAGAGGTGGTGTTTCCACCTTCCTTGGTAAGCTGGGGCCTATCCCGTTCCCTAGGACGGCTTTCAGCCTGGCGAGGGCTGCGTGCCCCCTGCCTCCCCCGGGCCTCTCCATGCCAGGCCGGCTTCCAGACTTCCAAGCTGGGGGCGGGTCTCCACCTGGGCCCTGGGAAAGCACGCCTGGTGCCCAGCAGCCAGACCCACGGCCACCTGGGTCTGACGAACCTCCGCTTTCAAAACTCACCCCACAGCACAATAATTTCTCTTCTGCTTTCACCGTTGTTAAAAGTAGACAATATCAGGGTGCCTGGGTGGCTCAGTGGGTTAAAGCCTCTGCCTTCGGCTCAGGTCATGGTCCCGGGGTCCTAGGATCGAGCCCCGCATCGAGCTCTCTGCTCAGCGTGGAGCCTGCTTCCCATCCTCTCTGCTTACTTGTGAGCTCTCTCTCTGTGTCAAATAAATAAATAATCTTTCAAAAAAAAAAAAAGTAGACAATATGAAAATAATTATCCTACTGAACATAAAGGTTTTTTAACAGTTGGCTTTGGTCTGAGGTAGACTATGGCACTGAGAAACATGTAGAGACCACACAGAGGTCCACGTTCTTGCCTAGAACTACTTAGAGGTTCTTGGCAGACCCACTCAGGAAGAGGAATACAGATAAATGGAAGCTACTCAAATTCTATCTTGTGTATTTCATGTCTGCCACATTCCACGATCGGTGTCAAGCATTTTCATATACTTGGTCTCATCGGAACCTCAGTACAACCCTCTGCAGCAGACAGCATCACCCCCCATTTTGCAGAGGTTCCAAGTTTAAGCAGTTTGCTTGAGGTCACCGAGGTGGCACATGGGAGCATGGAGATCTGGTCCTTTGTCTTTTTTTTTTTTTTTTTTAACGACTTCATTTATCTGACAGAGAACACACACAAGCAGGGGGAGTAGCAGAGGGAGAAGCAGACTCCCCACCGAGCAGGAAGCCCGACCACGTGAGACTGGATTCCAGGACCCTGGGTCATGACCTGAGCCAAAGGCAGATGCTAAACTGACTGAGCCACCCAGCCGCTCCTGCCTTCTGATTTGAAAGCTCCCTCTCCCGTTACCATCCCAGCCCTCCCTTTCTCCAGCTTCTTTCAGCTGTCAGCCTGCAGGAACGTGTCGATGGACCGAGATTCATTTTCCCACTGTGGCTGAAGAGTTCAGCCACGTTAGCAGCTCTGGCCAGTGAGTGGAAGGAGATCTTGTGCCGACAGCAGCTGGGCCTTTAAAGGGAGAGGGGAGCAAAGCAGGCTGGTCACACCTTCAAAGCCAGACCCTGGGAAAGGCATTTTTAGGATCGGAGGTAAGCACAGCGATGGCACCATCCAGACACAAGGCCTGAGGAGGAGGAAGCAATCCTTCTCTAAACTCCCTTCCCTGTGGGAGCCATTACACTACCCCCACCTACGGGAACCCTATTTTGTATTTCTAATAATATTGTTTCCCCAACAATATTTCTAGTATTCACAGACTAGTGATAGTAGGCAGGGATAGAAGTCATACTGGCTGATGCTGCTACGTCTATGAACCGTGAGGTACCTCAGTTTCCCTAATTGACAGCCTTTTTTTTTTTTTTTTTAATTTTTTAAGAACAGAAGATCTGGTGGGCTGTCCAGGTAACCATTGCCAGATTCCCACTGTCAGACACACACATAAGAATCCTAGATTAATCTCAGGCTTGGGCCTCCCATGTGGCTGCTGAGCCATCAGGCTGGCTATGAAACGCCTTATTTTATTTTCTGCCGAACATCAGGCTGCAAATGAAAATACCTTTTCAACCCTAGTATTATTACCCCTATGGATGGCACCTTTAATGCACGCTATTCATTGTTATAATGGCCGCACCTGTGTAGCACGCGCACATTGGAACTGCAGCAGCTGTGGACCGTAATTGCTAAACATTATTTTCTGTGTCTGCCTGAAAGCTTTTGTGCGCGCGCACGTGTGTGTGTGTGTGTGTGTGTGTGTGTGTATCTATGTCCGTGTGTTTGTTTCATCTGTAATGACTCTGGTCCAAAGAGTGTCTCTCGCTCTCTCTTTTTTTTAATCAACACAAGCCTGAATGTAAATACATTTCTTTCTAAATACAGGTTTCAGAGAAAGTCAAGTTCACACACACCCCCTCCCCCAACAAACCCACACACTCAGTAATGAGACTTTAGAGAGCTACTTCGGAGCGTGTGGTCTGTGGAAATGCTCACGCAATGGCTGCTGCTGGGAGCAGTGGTCTTTATGCGCGTTGGCACACAGGCTGTGCCGTGATTAATGCATTTTTTTCCTTGATATTCAGCCCCTGGGTGTCTGCAGGACAGTGAATCAATTTAGCACTTGCGGGTCCAGATAATCAGCAGCACCAAAGACGTTTCTGCACCAGGGACTTCCCAATTCAAAAACAAGGATATTTCTAAAAAGAACAATTTTTTTCCTTCTCTTTCCCGCTTTTCGTTCTCTTTGTGCTTTTCTGAGCAGTCATTCAAACCCCCCGTGCCAGGCCGCATCCCCCGGAAGGCTGCTAGTTGGCCTTTGAGGTTGTGTGCTTTTCAAGTCAGCATCGCAGCTAGTAATTTGAGATTGATAAGGAGGCCGATGCGCTAAGCAGCACCCCCACCCCCGTACCCCACCCCACCCCCCACTCCCTGCGCACCATCCTGCCATTCTCCAGGGAATCTGTTGGGACACACCATCTGAGCACTGGCCTCACAGGTGATATTTGATGTAGTTATCTCAGCGAGTGTCTGGCGGCCAACAAAAAGAACGGCCTGCACTTGGCCAAAGAAACTTGCCTCCCCTCCTTCCCGTGCACTTACCTCCTTCACAGAGATGCTGGGAAACTTGCTGTTGCCTCCAGCCAGGGGACGAGCATAGAGGAAATTAGAGTGGCCTTCTGGCACAGAGCTGCCACTTTGGGATGGGGCGACAGGGCTCCTGGCGGCCTCCCCACCTCCTCTCCACCCGGGGTTAGGGAAGCAGAGGGCCATCCACCCGCCGCTCCAGGGATGCGGGGCAGGGAGTGAGCACCGGCCCCAGCACACGTTCCCACCTGGTATAAATACGCGCGCTTTTCTGCAGGTGCGCAGGGCTGCCAATCACCACGGACCGTGGCCTGATAGACCCGAGTAGAGTTCTCAGAAGGCTGGCGCTGCCTTCCCTGCTGGGTTCTGAATGAGGGAGGACAGGGACCTACAGATGGAGAGGATGGAGAGGAGCAGGTATGCGGGTCCTCAATCTTGCGCTCATTCAGCGGAGAAATAAATGTCCTAGACTTGCGCACTTCACATTAGAGACCTCCACACCACGAAGACTACTTCCAGCTCTTTGGTGCGGTGGTGCGTTCTCACTCGGTGCGCTGGTTCCTTTGCTCTTCCCTTTTCTTCAAGGGGCCAAATACACAGGTGCTCAAATAAACAAGCCCGCCGTAATCGCCTTATTTATTGTAAATATGTTTGCTAGTCAGATTGTCCAATGCAGGGGGCCCCCTTAAAAGGGTAAAGGGGACATAAATATTTTACAACTGATCAGGATGGGGCTACTGGCATTTCAGTTTTTGGATGCTCAGAATGTTGCCGATGACTTCAAAAGAGTAAAATATATTTAAAAAAAATCAAGTTCAAGACCATTCAGCTGGCAGACTTGAACTCATTTTTGAAAGATAAAAAGCATTAATTAAAAAATGCATTAATAAAAGAAAATCTGGATGAGAATCTATCTACCCCTCTCCAAACCCTGTAAGAGTTAAGAAGTCTGGAAACAAGATTAAAAAAAAAAAAATCTGGTAAACTTTGTCAGTGTGATTGATAGTTCTGCCTTTGAAGAATCTGCTTAATTGGTGAAATGGGCTTTCTGTTCTATTATGCATGTGATTAGTGTTTTTATAGGGACTTCTTCTTCTTCTTCCTTTTTTTTTTTTTTTTGGATACTAATGTTGTGAAGGCATAATGACAGAAAAGAAAGAAAGCCAAAGCAAAATACTTTACTAACCCAGTAAACGCTGTTATAAACAGGCTGATGTCAAGGTTGTGATGACTGCTTATTGCTCTTTTGTCCAGAAGGTGGCAACGTTTCCTCAAGAATTCGTAAGAAAACTGTAGCTTCAGAAAATGACAATTTATCTCCTGACGTCGCGTTTTGTTCTCTTTTCAAAAGCACAGCACAAAACGCAGGGTTTCTCACACCCTTACTCCCTGCTTATTCTCACCAGATTAAAGGGAAGAACATTGTCTCTTTCTCTCTCTCTCTCTCCTCTCTGGAGAGCAGTTTTAAATTGTCAAGATTTTCAGGCTGGAGTGAGTTGCTGCTGAAATAAAATTATGTAGCTCACAATTTAGGTGATTAGTCTTCTACTCCGTCCCATGCACCAGAAAAGGGGTGTTTTTTGTTTTTGTTTTTTTTTTTTTTTTTTTTTTGGAGAGTGTGTCTGCTGAAGAGCCACTTACCTTCATAGCAGTTAAGTGCTCGCTCACAACCATGAACATTTAAAACCCCAGTAACCTCAAGATCATTCTTTGCAGTAATCCCTCTGTGCTCCATTGGACTGTTGGTGTGTCTCTACATTTTTGTTCTGTGGTAGAGATTCAGGAGCGAGACAAAAAGGAGGGACGACACTTGTTTGAGCTGAGGTAGGAAAATCAAACAATGGATGAGGGGTCCAGGCACAAACATTTGAAATCCTGCCTGCAGCCCAACGTGCCACGGGCAAGTTGGGGGACACTCTTCCAGGAACTGGAGATGTTGATGTGTTCTTCTCCATCCCACCCTGCCCCCACCTGTCTCCACCCTCTCAACATACCCCCTCCACCTCCTCCATTCTTCTTCAATATATGTTCATTTTTGGAAGCCACAGTAATCATAAATACACCCATCCCCATGCACAAATGGGTCTAGTTAGGATAATTTTCAAAGTTGTTATGACTTTGCTCCAGAGCAGCAATATCTATGTGTGATCTACTTTTTTTCTGATTCGAATGGAAAGTTGGAGTTAATATGATTTGGCTATGGGAATTGCTCCAAAGGATAATGACAACGAAACAATAAGATGAACATTTAAAAAAGGTATTTGGAGCGCTACCTGCTGTTGTGTAACCTCGTGACCTCACCCTTTATGTTGGAAGGAGGGACACTATGGCCATGCCCAGGACATATCATACTTGCAGTCTTATTGTTCCCAGTCTCTCCCCCCACCCGCACAGGAGTTTCCCGTAGGATGTATAGATAGGCAGTACAGCTCCTTGCCTCTGACTCAAGAATTCCCACCACAACCCATAATTCCCTTGGCCAGAGAATAGGAAGTGGCTTCTCAGACCTGTTCTGAGGGCTTCGTCTGTGCCTCCTCTGGATATGGGAGCCTTCATTCTTCCTCCTCCCGCGCCCTACGTGGCCCCCTTTCTCCTGGACCTTGGGAGAAGTGCTCATTCTGAGGGTGTTTTCTCCCTTCGTCCCCTTGCCACAAGGACCCCAAGTTCTCCTTTCCTCTCCGTGGCCCTGTCTTACCGCGTGGCCATTTATTCCTTTCCCGTTTCATCCCTGGATGGATGGGGAGAGTTCTGATCTGCCCCAGAGTATGTAGGGAAATGCCCCAGACATGGCATGAAGGAGGAGGAGGAGAAGAAAGGTCCGTGCATCTATGCTCATCAACGGGAGAACGTGCAAAACATAGATCTCTTTGGATTACACATAAGCATATAATATACTATAGAACAATACAAAATACTATTTTTATTTTTAAGTGAATGAAAAGAATGGAATTTTATGTTCTTGAAAGCAGTAACATTGACTCTTCCCAAGGTGCAGAATCTTCCAGTTATACGTGTAGCCGATTTAGACGTTTCCTGAAGTTCCTTACCCAAGTTGCGAATTTGCTCCTGCTACTCACCTCTGCCCAAAGAAAATAAAAAACGTCTTTCTTGTTCTTGTCTATCACAAGCCCTAGTCTACTGGATAGTGCAGGGAGGGCAGGGGACCCTGCCTTTTAGTAAAATTCCATTAACCGAGTCTGATGGATAGGTGAGCCTCTGCCTCTTTGGGTCTCTCAGATTTCCCATCGGTGATTCTGCTCCCCCTCCAGATGGCATATGCTCTCTTGGAAGTGAGGTCATCTCTATCCCTACTATTGTCCAAGATAGAGGGCTGGCTTTCCTGTCTTCTGGTTTGGTTGGTGACCCCGGAGGCATGGGTGCTTGCATCCATCTTTTGGGGGGCTGGTGTACTTGTGTCTACGACTGGTTTGGGCCATTTGCCCCTTCTCTTCAAGTCCCCACTTGAGAGCTTTATCACCCTAACCCACATGTGCTGGTCTCCCTTGCATTCTTGCATGAGGCATAAAGTTCATCTCGAGTCCCCATGCACACCCACAGGAAGGGGGATGTCAGGGGACCCATCGTATCATTTCCACATATGGCATTATTCATTCCTCAGGGCCAAGGGGAAGGTTGGCTGCCTCTCCCTCCTACACCCTGGGAATGTGCCACTAGCCCAGAGTTTGCTGGATCTCCCAGACCTTTCTGGATATTTCATAAGCTTTACCTTACCCTGAGGACAAGGAGTAGGCCATGAGAATCTTGATGTTGGAACTCGATTTCTTGGCCTCTCTCGGCTCTTCTCATGATCCCCTCCTAGAAAAGGCAACTTCTACATTTTTCTTCGAGTCTCAGAATCTGTCATCTATGTGTCTTCCTCTATGACATATCCTTTCTTTGTTAGGGCAAAAAGTGTAATAGGCTAAAGGGTCATAAGCAAAAGGCGAATTCTTTATTTAAAGATTTTATTTATTTATTTATTTAATTTTTAAAGATTTTATTTCTTTATATATTTGTTTATTTAATTTATTTATTTGACTTGAATACAAGCAGAGGGAGTGGGAGAGGGAGAAGCAGGGAGCCTGATGCGGGGCTCGATCCCACAATCCTGGGATCATGACCTGAGCTGAAGGCAGATGCTTAATGACTGAGCCACCCAGGTGCCCCTCAGAAGGCGAATTTTATCTGCATTATGGGAGAGAAAAAAATCTTAAGATCTGAGCCCTTAGGCTTGGCTCCTGATATACTAAAGGAATTGAGAAAACGTGCTTTCTTTCTCTCCCCTCTCTAGCAAGTCCGTTTTCAACCGATTGTGTTTCTCAGTTTTGAATGCCAAAAGCTGAATACAAACACTTCATTTCTCTTTGAATTTCTGTTTGAATTATCCCTAATGCTTTTTACCCTACCCCTTCCCTTCAATAAATACTTCCAAATGAGAGAAGGTGTATGTACAGAAACACAGAGGAGAGAAGCACATTAATATTTATTGTCCCCTTCATACTAATCTCACTCATGCTTGTAAAAGAGCCCAACCCCCTGCCCCAAGCTCTGGGCAGAGGAAAGGCTGCTACTCCCTTCTGGTGGACTCAGGGGGGCCAACACCTCAGCTCCTTCTTCGGGGCTGGATGGCATCGAAGGGCAAAATGTAAGTGTGGGTTCCGGTTTGTTGATTCTTAAAGTTGCTGCCTGCTTTGTTTTAAGTTCCTTACCAGTGGGGTCCTAGAAATCATTTCTATCCAGTAAATTAATACATAGTTTACGCGTGCGTCTAAAGGAGCCCCATTTCTACCCATGCGATCTGCAGCTTCCTGCTCAGCAACAGGAAATGTGTGAATGAATGCCTGAAGGAATGAAACCCAGCTCCCTAAGCTCTTATCCATTTGTCCTGGCATTTCGGAAACTGATTTTGGGCGTCCTGCTGTGGACGAGATGTTCTGAAGAAACACCTACTACTCTAGTCCTCCTTCCCTCTCGGCAGATTGCAGGGGTGGCCGTCCGAGTCCCACCAGCTCACGGAAACGTCCAGGGCTCATGGCCTGACAGCCTCCTCCTGGCGCTCTGTGGAGGAGTTGGACCAGGGAAAACACTTTCACCACAAGAAATCCTCGAAGCCCCTAAGTGAAGTCTCATGTAAAATTTCTGCCCCACAAGCCTAGATTGTCTGTGGCATACGGAACAAGGACTCCAAGACAGACTGACTTAGGATCATGTCTGATCTTTTACCAGCAGCCAAGCTGTTCCGACTGAGGTCGCAGTTTAGTTCATTCCCGTTGGTTAGGGGGAGATTATAAACTGGAATTTCAATGGCGTGTGTGAGGCTCAGCCTTAGTCAATATTTACTCATAATGATAGTTCTCATCAAGGCATAAGGACTTAGATAGCTATGAAATGATTATACATCACAACCCATCTATAAACAGGATTTTAATTATCATCAGCAGCAGCGACAACAAACATTTATTGAGGAGCTACCCTGTGCTGTAATTGAATTAATGAATTTGTTAATCGTTGCTTCCTGTTCCCATAAGCATTTGCTTAAGTTCAATCTCAGGCAAATCACATCGGCACCAGACTGACATACTTTGTCATTTAAGAAGATTAACTGTTTCCTTATCGTAGTAAGAGGTTTTTAATTGTTTTGGAAAAGCACAGAGTGCCACGATTTTTTCAGGAATACCAGATCGACAGGGCAGAGTCAGAAGTCTTGGTCTGCATTGGCGAATGGCAGTCGGATGTGGACTCTTCCAGAACCTCCCCCAGCAGGGTCCCAGGATACGGAGACCCCAGTTTCCTGGCAGAGTCTCTGAGTGACACATGTGTTTGCCTCACCTGTCCTCTTGATCCAGGGCCTTGGGGTCTCCCCTTGCCTTTGGTCCCGACATGCCTGTTGCAAGGTTCTGCACAGCCCCAGGGAAATGTGATTTCTTCTGGCTCCAGGCCTGCCCTGGACATTAACCCATGTTCTGTGGCGGGGCTTCCGTCTTCCTTCTCAGAGCCCCCTGCTGGCAGGGATCTGATCATCCCTCTGGCCCTTGCAAATATCCAGTCGGGTTTTAGGCTCCAAGCTGGATGGCTTGTGTTTGCAGATTCCTGCCGTGCTTTTTGCATTATGACTCTTTGATTTCATCTTCCCTCTTCCATTCAATCCCCTCCCACTCCAACCATGTGAACCTCTCCCCAGAATCACTGGAGGGATGGGTGGGAAGGCACACAGGGGCGCTGCCCTGAAACACCCATGATTGTTTCTCAGTTCTCACACTTGCCCGTGCCCCTGGAGTTGCGACCTTTAACTGTGGCTCCTATCACTTCTCCATCAGGAACACTCCATCCTACCCGGTTCCCAGGCCAAAAAGTCAAGGGCAATGCTTACCACCTGCTTGCTTGTGGGACGCAATGGCCCAGGATTAATTTTCTGTGATTTCAGTTTTACTTTCTTTTTTCAGATCACTTCCACCCTCCCCAAAATTTTCTAAGAGAAATTCGGGGTTTGCCCTCTCTTGCCTCAGAAGCAGAAGCTCTATCTGATTTTTGTAAATGGCTGCACTCCGACAAGATGAGATATTCCCAGAGAAGGAAGGGAGAGCCCGAGTGCTTTTGAGAGTGTTGAGAGGGGAGATGAGAGGTCCTCCACCCTGGGCTGGGAGCAGGTGGGAGGCTGATGAGTTTCAGTAGTAGTGGGGAGCACATACCCCCAGGGGCAGCTGCCAAAGCAAGGGGAACCCTTCAGAAGGGACGTCTGCCTGGAACACTCATTAGGAAACATAGGGCTTTCAGTTCATCAAAGATTTTCTGAGTCTCATGAGTGGGGGAGAAGCAAGGGAGCTGCCATATCCCAAAAGGCTGGGACCATGGAGACCCCACTCTATTCTGTAACCCCCAATGTCTCACGGCTAGTGGGGCCTCATGGAGGTTCTGTGCTATTTAAGATCCAGTGACTTTTGTGTGGCCCAAGATTGGAGAACTTCCATGATAACCGAATTCCACTTTTCTAGTCATCATGGGGTTGGAGCTTAGAATTTGACTTAGGTTGACTCAAAGAAAAATGAGGAAATGTAATATTACTTGTGCTCTCTGTCCTGGGGATTGATTATGGGGCTACACTCTGTCCAGTCTTTGGATCTCTCAGGAGGGCCTGTCAGAAAGAAAACCACTGCCATTCCACCTTGATGGGTTTGATTTCCTACCATGAGCAATGCCCAGCAGAGCACCTCAGGGGACCCTCTCAGCATCAGAATGAGCAAATACTCAGAACCTGCAACTCTAGATCCTCATTGTAGAAGAACTCCCAATTGTGATGCAAATCTAGGTTCAAAGAAAGAAGCAGGTTGAACTTGTTGTGATAGGTTGGCTTAGTGGTTTAGCAGCTGGTGAACAGAAAAGTAGGACATACAGAGGGCAAGAAGCAGACCAAGTGGGTGAACAATGGTTTGGGTTGTGAAATCAAGTGAGACTTGCTATTTGATCGTCTGGTTTGGGAGTGCACCTTGAGTCTTCATTCATTAGGACCTACTGATAATTATGCTGCACTGTAATGGCTGCCCACGTTGCCCTGAACTACACGGAAATTGCTAGAACAAGCATTGGGTTTTTGTCTCACCTTAAACTGTCAGTGTTAATCTGGGAACATAAACACAATGGAGGTCCCTCTCTGTGTTCTTTCTGGAGGTTTTCTGCACGTAATAGATGATTGTCACTCAAAGTCCAGGGGGTCTGGAGACCTTTCCTTTGGGAGTCTTTAATAGTGTAGCACGAATGGGGAAATCCTACTGGCCACAGTGAGAATTTATAAATTCCCATCCACTTCTTTCTTCACTAAGAAAACTTAGGAGCTAAGATATGATGGAGAATAGCCCATATGTTCTATGTTACATACATTTAAGCAATGTACCTTCCTCTGTCTTATTTACCCTGTCAAGAGGGTACAGACTTCACTAACCACCATCTCCCCCCTCAATTCCCAGTAATCCCAATGATCAAACTTATATAACAATTAATAATAATTTAAATAATAGAGCAACATAATAATAATAAATACACCTCCTCCCTGGTGATCAACTAACCATATTTGCATAGTTGATCTTTCCCCCCCTTTTTACTAATTAGTCTTTTCACAAATGAAAGACACAAATGTCTTTTTCTTCTTCTACAGTGCTTCGACCCTGTGAATTAATGAGCCACAGTCTAGCAAATGAAACAAACAAACAAGACTAACAAAACACTACTCTACATGCAGAAAAGACAAGTGGTGCCATCTGAGGGTAGGGGAAAGACACTGTTAGGAATTAAGTGGTCTGTATGTGTCAGGCATTTCATATATGGATTTCATTTAATCTTAACAACTTTACAAGACAGGCAGGAGTAAAGCCATTGTACAGATCAAGAAATGGTCCTAGGGAGGTTAGAACATGGTCTAGGGACTCACACAAGCAGTTCTCTGGGACTGGAATTGAAACACGGGTCTACTGGAAGCTAGAGTGCACACTCGTGTACTCTACACACTGTCTCATAGCCTTAGCAATTAAACAGAGAGCAGAGTCATTGCAGAAAGAGAGGGGTTGAGAAATCTAGAACTACAGAGTTTAATAGAATTGGTAAAGAAATGGGACCTACGAAGTAACTGGCCAATTATTTGATGATGATATGAGACTGAGATCTGACAGCTCATCCCAGAGCCTGATCTAAATTGTTGGGTTTGGATTAAAGTGTTTGAGAAAGTCACAAGAGGGCTAAAGGATAATCATCTTCATTGCCTTATTTAAGTCATAAAAAAGATTAACGTGTACTAAGCTGAACTGAAATTACAGGGGCAAAGTTAACAAGAAGTAATTTTGCTTTTGACAGATTCCCTTCCTTATTTCTCCACTTGCTCCAGATGGAGGATAATGTAAACTTTATATCATAGGAATAAATGCCTATTGATTGATTAAACATTGATGATGGCATTCTGTCTCCATCTGTACAGGAAAGTGGCTGTTTTCAAAGTTAACCCTTTTATGGGTCCGACACATGCTATCAAGATGCATCCTGAATTTTGGAAGCCAGACTGCCCACAGCTGTGCAATTATGTAAACTAGGCTATTTTCCAGACATCATTTGCATGCAATGGTAAAAAGCTACTTTTGTAGTTTAGTTTAGATACAACACACACTGGAATGTTGCTATTGACTTCCTTTCTTCGGGAGTGTGGGATGCTTCCTAATGATTTGGGACTTTTCTTTTACTTCACAATCAACACGTTTTTCCTGACTGCAAGTTCACCAGTAAGGAGTTCCCCATATAGTTGAAATAAATACCTTTCACTTAAGGTTTTTATTTCTTATCTTAGCGGTCTTTTTTGGCCTGATGAGAAACACATGTATCTTCCCCCTTGCGGTCGGCGCAGAAATGAAATGAGGGATGTGTATCCATATTGTTGGATACTTTTAAAATCTCAATAGAAATGCTTCTGGAATGCAAAACCCTTCCTTTGGTTGATGATTCAAGAGCATGAGAATTGCTATCATTCTGCCCTGTGCTCTGTCCTTGACAGGGACCCCAGGATTGAAGTGGTGGGGAGGGCTGGATCTGCGGGCTATCAATCTCAAAGGACGAGTGATGTGATTCAAAATAGTCATTCTATTGTCACTGTCATTCAGGCACAACTTATTGAATGGCTACCATGAGCAAGGCCTCATTGTGCCTTGTGGAGGACACACAAGGATAGGACATGCAACCACTGCCTTCAGGATTTAGTAAGGAAAATAAAACATGCATACATAGACCTACAGATGAGGGAGCCAATAGCAATCTCTGTGAGAGGGGTAAAATTGAAGTGGGGGAGGGGCTTTCAGACAACAGATATTTAATATAAAACCATATATTATGAATGCCTTGCACATTAATTTGTCTAAATCCTTCTTGAATCTTTTCTTCAATGCCTCTCTCCTAAACTGGGACTCCCTTTCATGGACACATGACCCACCAGATGACATGTCCTAAATTACTCGTCCTGAAAAGAAAAAGTTTCAACTTCTATCCCCCTGACTCTTGTGATGAAGCTCTTTAGTAACATCTAATATATGCAAGAGGTGGAGGGAGATAGGTCCCTAATAGGCTGGCATATAAGACTTCAGTAGTCAAGACTCGAAAGTAGATTATTGTGGAAAGAGGCACCTCTAGGTCAGCAAGAAGTATGATTTAACAGACAGGGTGACATATTGGGTGCTGTTACCAACTCTGCCACTTGTTCACTGGATAGTCACTTAACTGCTCCGTATTTTAGTTTTGACAGCAATAAAATGCAGATAATAAGATTTCAGCAGCCGTTCTAGGAAATTAATGGTCAACCAGGTCTTTGAAAACTAATATTTTAAAAAAAGCATCATTTGGTCAGTGTTCAGGTGTAATTATATAGGGAGATAAAATACCCTTATATGCTATAATTATGAGAATTATTATATACTATATATTATTATATATTATATATATTATACATTATGAGAATTTTATAAATATATGAAGATATTTTAAACATTGTATACCTGGTGTTTTGTCATTTCAGCACTATTCAACTGATGTCATTGTCTTTCTTTTTGGAGCATTTCATTTTCTTTGAAAGAAAGTTTATATTGTGTTGAGATTTCAAAATAGCTGCTCTCTGGACATCTCACCTTCGGTTGGTCCCTGTCTCTGCAGGCCATTGATGTCGTAAAGGCAGGAGAGAAGACCATCCTGCAGTCTTCAGGATGACCAGATCTCTCTCTCTCTCTTTTTTAGAGGACGGGGAGGGCCAGAGGTAGAGGGAAAGAGAGACTCTTAAGCAGGCTCCGTGCCCAGAATGAAGACCCACGTGGGACTCAATCTCACAACCCTGAGATCATGACCTGAGCTGAAATCAAGAGTCGAATGCTTAACTGACTGAGCCACCCAGGTGCCCCCCAGATCTCTCTGAAGGTGACCTGCTTTCAACACTGCCTGTGGACTCCTGAGCCAAAAATCAGGTTTAATAGCCCCCTGGCTTTGAAGTGGGATGTGTGAGGTAGGGAAAAAAATTAGGGCAGGGCCCAATTATACCAGATTGTGTGGATTCTTCTGTTTCTTCTATGATCATTTTTCTTCTTGGCCACTCTTTTAAATTTTGAGGAGTTCTTGGACTCCATTCCACATTCACTATGTTTCTGAATCTACAAAGTTTCAACCACATGCCCTGTCTCCTGCATCCTTACTTTTTTTTTTTTTCCTTTTGGTTTACATGTTTGTTACAAAGCAAACTTTATGGACTCACTCAAGTTGGCAAGGGGGAGGGAAAGGTCTCCCAAGCAAAGTTCTCCCAAGTTGTAGTACCTCAAAGATTCCAATCAACATTTGCTTGCCCAGTATGTGGTTCTACTTCAAGTTAAGAAATGAATTCTCATGGCAAACTGCTTGAATACCATTTCATAAGAGTTAAGAGAATGACACCTGCAAGGTGATATTGATTTCTCCGGAAGGATTCCCCCTAAACTCTAGTCACAGCAGATAGTCTTAGCTTTTTTCTTTCATCAAAAAAATGAGGCTACTAGACTGTCCCACCTATAGGCCCAGGCAAGAGGGGACCCTGGCCGGCATCCTGTGCTTTAGAGAGCACCATTCTGGCCTCTGTCACTTAGCTCCTTGTTAGAGCAAGGGGTGTGTGGAGCTAAAGGGACATGCCTACCCAGGGCCACCATCTTACTTTTCTGTGTACTCTTCCCACGTGTGATAAGTACACAGGACCCAGAGTCCTTTGCACAGGTCCATGGCCTGCAGGGGCCTCTTTCCCAAATCCTTCCTCCCCAAGACAGGTGAACCCACTGTGAATGCAGCTCTAGGCCCTAGCAATGGCAAAGAATGGCCGTTTGCAGAAGGATGTGGACAGAACCTGGGCATGCAGCCTTGGGGGTCCTCACCTACACCTGTCAACTCCCTTGCCCTGTACGATGGGGCCAGTGGTCGGAACAGAGAAGAACTGAGCCATTGGCTAGCACTGGCTCTTACAGGCCTCCATGTTCCAGTTTGGAGCTCTGCATCCAAGATCCCAAGTTAGAACTTGAATTTCCAAGTTTTAAAGAAGGCATTTCTGTCACAATAAGAGTGTTCTATTGAACATATGCATCCCATGTAGCTAAGGTGTTCCATTTCACTGGTTTGGGGGCTTGATTTCTAATTGTTAGCTATCCGGACATAGATATGTAAGTGTCGGTTTGTACTCTTGCCCTGGGCTCAGAAAATGTGGGGGTTGGGAGGCCATCAGGTAGGGATTCCTCAGTTTCATGTCTGAAGTAGGTTGGAACCCATTCTTCTCCAGTCTCAGGGAACATGCTGGTCTTCTAGACTTAAGCCTACCCCATGCTTCCAACCTTTTATGTCATCCCTGGATCTTGGGTTATAAAATGTCCCCTATTGCTATGGTTAATTTCCCTCATCTTATTAATAAGGAAGTCTCTCCTATCTTTAAGAAACAAAACAAAAAAAACAAAAAATTCAATTGACCACCCCACCCTCATTCTGCTAACGCTTTTTTCCCCTTCACAGCAGGCTTTCTTGCAAGTCTATTTTATACTGTTTAGTCTTAACGTCTTCATCTCAACTTATCAGCCAACCTTTATAATCTGGTTTCTAATTCTATCAGTCCATAAATCCAGTGGTCACTTTGACAGTAATTGATTGGTTCACTAGACTTTTCTGGTATATTTGGTTCTGTTGATCATCCCCATTATCTTCTTGAATCTTGAATTCCTTGGGTTTAATTATACCAGATTGTGTGGATTCTTCCATTTCTTCCATGCCCAGTTTTCCTTTTGGCCACTCCCTCCAAATTTGATGAGCTCCTGGATTCTATTCTATGTTCACTATTTTTCTGAATCTACAGAGTCTCATCCACATGCATTGTCTCCTATATGATGAGACCTTGCATCTCTACTTTTCTTGCTTCAATGTCTACTTTCAATCTTGAACTCATAGGCCCAAATTAATGTTGGCCATCTCCAATTTGTAATGTCATTAGATACCTCAGATTCAATATGTTAATCTAGACTCAACTACTTCCCTGTACATTCTTCTCATTTTTTATTTTCTCAAGTCCAGGAGTCTCCTGAGTTTCTCCTTCTCTTCTTTTATCAAATCTATTGCTAAATGCTGATGGTTCAACATCATAAATATTTCTCAGATCTGTGTCATATTTTCCATTGCCTGCCACTATTAGCATAGATCTAGCTTTCTTTCTCTTTTAAATTGAGTCAGTACTTCCTATTTGTTTCCCCTCTTTCACTCTTGCCTCAATATTGTCTTTCTTCCTTTTTTTTTTTTTTTTTTTGCCATCGAAAACAGAAGTCTGATCTCTTTTGGGAAATCATGGGTTGTTACAGAATAAATGCTAAGTTCCTTAACATGGCATGCCCCTCTCTCTGTGATCAGCCCTCTCCATCCCCTGCCATGATCTGCATTAAAGTTCTGTTCTTGTTATGTTGCCTTCTCATGCATCCCCTGCCTCAAACACACACATGTCCGATGTCTCACACCAGTGAGCTTCTTTCCCAATGTTATTTCTGCCTGAATTACTGTTCCTAACCCCTACTCCTCCTTCCAAACTCAGGTCCAAATCACCTTCTCCACAAAGTGTCTCCAGCCTCACCATCCCCAAAAAGTCGGGCTAGGTCTCTCACTTCTGTGCTCTCATTGTGTCCTTTGAATGCCTCTACCACTATATTTGTTACACTGTATTGAAAAGTTCTATTTATGGGTAATTGCTCTGTACTGTACTTAGCAAGCTCAAGAATGGGTAGGGTATCTAACTTATCTTGGTATCTTCAGCACCTCAGCACAGAAGGTATTTAATATGGGCTGAGTAGCAGCGTTCCAATCTCCCCAGCGTCCTAACATTTCTACCCCTTGGTATACAGAAAAGTTCAGGTCCCAATCAACAAAGAAAAACTATTCCTCTTCCATTCTCTCCCATCTAATAACTCTAACTTGGACCAATGGATCTAGTCTCGAACCCTGAAAATGCCGAAACATTGGGGGGTCATGTTGGACCTGGAGGCTCAATTGCATGGATACAACCAAGCTTCCTGACCTCTAAGGGATGGTTATACAGAAAGTCTCATGACTGACAAGCTGAAGCTGCCGAATTTGGGTCTTCAGGAGTGTCACATACTTAAAGGTGGTGGGTGGACACGGAAATGAGCAGCAGTCATTTCTCCATGTGAAGGCGGTGTGACGGTACCCACTATGGTTTCTGATCCTGGAAACCGGGTGGGTTATTTGGGTTACTCAGTAACAGCTGAAATTTGAGGGGTGCTTATATGTGAGGATGACAGTGTACTAAGGCCTTATATTCATTAAATGTCTGAACTAAATGTATCTTTTGTGCATGCAGATTTGCTCTATGGCCTTGAAATGAAATCCCTTGAGTACTACTTTTTTCAGTCTTCTACTAAAGCTGAGATAAGGGCAAGGGTCCAGAAGGAAGCAAGGGTTTCCTATTATATGTATGGGGAGATCCAGACTCCTTCACAAGGCCAATAAAGCCTTGCAAAATCTCTCTCCCCCTTTGTCATGTTCTAGGCCCCACCCCTTCTCTGCTCCTCCACCCCTAGTCAACTATGCTCCCACCACACTGGCTTTTTTCACCCTTTGTCATTCCTCCCACTGCATTGGGGCTGGGCTTGTGACTGAGTTGGCCAAAAGAACATGGTGGAAATAACACCATGCCTGTTCCCAGCCTTGCCTTTGAAAGGACTGGCAGCTTTCACCTCTTCCCTCTGGGAACTCAGCCGCCATGCTGAAGGAGGTCCAGGCAGCCTCCTGAAGAGGCCATGGGAGGGAAAATCAAGGCCCTGGTTGAAGCCAGTACCAACTTTCCTGCCACATGAGTAAGCCACATGAGAAGTGGATTCTCCACTAGTAGATATTTATCTGAAGGATATGAAACTAGTGATCCAGGGGGCACCTGCACCCTAATGTTCATAGCAGCAATGTCCACAATAGCCAAACTAGGAAAAGAGCCAGATGTCCATTGATAGAGGAATGGATAAAGAAGATGTGGTAGATATAGACAATGGAATATTATGCAGCCATCAAAAATGAAATTTTGCCATTTCCAACTGCATGGATGGAACTAGAGGGCATTATGCTAAGTGAAATAAGTCCAAGAAAGACAAACACTGTATGATTTCACTCACATGTGTGGAATTTAAGAAACCAAACAGATGAACATAGGGGAAAGGAAGGAAAAATAAGACAAGATGAAACCAGAGAGCGAGACAAACCATAAGAGACTCATAACTATATAGGAAACAAACTGAGGGTTGCTGGAGGTGGGGGGTAGTGGGGTTACTAGGTGATGGACATGAAGGAGGGCATGTAATGTGATGAGCACTGGGTGTTATATGCAACTGATGAATCACTAAATTCTACCCCTGAAACTAATAGTACACTATATGGTAGCTAAACTAAATTAAAAAAAAAAAGAAAGAAAGAAAGAAAAGCGTCTGGTTCATGTCCAACCGCTTTGTTGTAACTGACAGCACATGGTGCAGTACTAAGTTGTCCCTTGAGCCCTGCCCTCCAGCCTGGAAAGTCCCTCTGCGCAGCGTGTCCCCACCTGTTGGAAGGCATTGCCTTGGCAGTCATCACGTACACGCAGACTGTTGAAGGCTTAGGTCTTTCAATGGCTCTGTGCTCTGGGTATGAACACCCAGCCCACTGCGGCTGTGTTAAAGTGAAAACATCTCAACACCAGAGGCTGGTTTCTCCCTTCTTAGAGCATCAGACAACTAATAAACAGTAGGGGATGTCTTCCAGTTTCTAGGTTTGTGGATAATCTCTGAGGAGAGAGATGTCAGCTTGAGGTGCATGAACGTCAAGGGCACGGCTGCTGAGGACCGGTGACTTCCCTTGCAGAGGGCAAGAAGTAAGAGGCGTAAACAGCGCTGTGCCCAGGCCAGCAAAGCGGGCACCCTCTGAAGACCTGGCTGGGAGCAGCTGCATTAGCATTTCCCATCTCTCATGATGGCCTCCATGTTCCCAATAATCACCGAGGGCCCTGCTGAGAGCCGCAGCAGCCCAGAAAACTACTCAGAAGCAAAAGTCTCCTTCAAGGTGCCACTGGGAAAGTCCAAACAGATTTGCTGTTTACTGCAGCCCCAGCTCCCACGTGGTCTCCTCCCAGTAACAAATGTAATTCTGCTAGTAACTGTTTTGGTAAATGAGTCATATTGTAGCAATCTTCATGAATCAAAGATAATTATATTTTTACTCAGCTAGCACTGGTTAAGAAAACTCTCTCATTCTTCAATTAGCTGTCTTTTCACTCTGGTATTTATCTAGAGGTTCTTCTGCATAATATTAACCTAGTTCCTTGTGCCTTTTTCCTACCACTGAAGGCCTTTTTGCTTTTCATGCCTCCCCATGTTTTCTTGTAATATTCTTTGTCATTGTTCTTCTTCTTGCGTTTGTAGGAAACCACCGTAGTGGATTAAGCTAGGCTTGCCTGGAGGAGACAGACAGCCTCTGCAGCCCCCAGAGTTATCTATAAACCGTGACATTCGTTTTCTACTCCGTGAAGAGGTTATTGTTCACATCTTGTCTGCCTTGTGCTAACTCAAAATCTTCCCCCAGAAAGACCACGGAGTTGGAATTGCATCACTAATGACCGCTCCCATCTTTGACCATGTGTTGCAGAAACTCTTGTCAAGAGCTTCCTTACATACATATTTTAGCCCCTGACAGGTCACAAGGACCCCATGAATTTTTTCCATTTTGCAGATAAACAAACTGAGGCTTAGGGGTTAAATAGTTTGCCCAATGTCATACAGCTGCAGCAGAAGCTCTCAGAACCTGCTTTTGATTCTAGCAGCTTTTCATACTGCGTACCTCGTGAACTTCTCTGACCTGGTATAATATGCGGGGACTTCGAAGCTATTTCTCTGCTCTTACCCTGTTTCAGAATGAACACAGAATCCCCAGACATGACATCTAGCTCTCCACACCCTGTTCTTTTGGGGTTTTATGGTGGCTTCACTACTGGGTCTTGGTTGATCCATTTACCACCTAACCCCACTCACCTCTCCTGAAACTTCCAGCCCCCTAACCCTGCCTCTGGGTCCCCTTCAACCAGCCCCCCTTCCTCAGGTGCAATCTTTAAGCTGTCTCATTAACCTAACAAAAGACAACTTCATCACCCTGATCACTTAGGAAATGTCAAAGGTTTTAGGGGCTCTGTGCCAGAACCAGGGAGGGAGACCAGGTACCTGCTTCTTCTTATAAATCATGTATCCATAGCCCTTCTAGAACCTTAGCAGGCACCGGGATCACCCAGGTTTGGAATCGGTCAGACTGGGTGGGGCCTGAGAGTCTGCCTTTCTAAAAGTTTCGCCAGCCCTGAGGCCTAACAAATTCAGATGAATTTTGTTTGGGTGGAGCCTGGTCGGTCATCAACATTTAAAAAAATTTTTTTTCAGTGAGCTGCCCCAGCCCGGAGTCCCCCCCACCCAGCCCCCCAGGAGGGGTTGCCTGCTCTCCACATCAGAATTCGTTCTCAGATAAGTTCTGCTTCCAAGTCAAAATCTGGAGCCTCCTGAATCAGGAGGATTTTTCTGGGTACCGTGTCTTTTTTTTTTCTCCCAATTTTAATTATTTAAGATAGAGCGAGAGTGAGAGAGAAAGAATGAGAGCAGAAGCAGGGGGTAGGCAGAGGAAGAAGCAGGCTCTCCAATGAGCAGGGAGCCCGACATGGGACTTGATCCCAGGACCCTGAGATCACGACCTGAGCCGAACACATAACAGTTAACCAACCGAGCCACCCAGGCGCCCCCGTCTTGTCTTCTTTAAACAACCCTCTGACCCCTCACTGATGCTTTTCCCACCTCTGACTTGTTCATCCGGTAAGGCTGGATGTCCTTGGGCAAATCTGTCTACCACTCTGGACCTCAGTCTCTTCATCATTAAGAGAGAATTGAACCAAATGCTTGTGAAGATGTAGGATTGCCCAAGACATGCTTAGTTGTACCAGACCCGGGTGTCATTCTTCTCGGAGGCTGTGTGTGATTGATGGGGCCTTGGGAAGAGTGTATGGGGGCTTGTTTGGGCTGTTGGGTGGGCAGGAGGGCAGTGTGGAGGAGGAAGCAGAGGCTGTTTGCTGGCCCTCCTTCCTGATGGGGATGATTCACTCCATCCCACAGCCAGCGTGGAGGTGGACCATGTAGGACCTCGGTCTCCAACCAACCAATCATTTGGCCTCAAGGAATATCTCCGTGGAGTATTACCACCAGAAATACCTGCCATCCTCTCAGCCGTTTTCCAAGGTGGTTTCAGCATGTGGCGTCTGCAAAGCAACTTCTGTCCTCGTTTCTCCATCCGGGAGCGGCGCTGGCCGCGCCAATCTCTCCTCTTGAAGCCAGCGAGCCTGCGGATAGATGCGACTGCGTGGCTTTCCAGGGAATTCATTCAGTATCTTTCATGTCAGTGATATCTGTGAGGAACAGGGAACTGTTTTCCCATCTCATTCACATAATAGATAAGATGAGAAATTAGCTGCTGGATGAGCAACCTGGGGGCTGTTCATTTTGTCACAATAAATAAGACTTCTGCTGCCGCGAGTGTGCGCCTGGCTGCGCGTGCACACGCTGCACGTTCTCACGTGAGAGCTCTCCAGCTTCACCCCTGCAGATGTTTCCTTTCTTGTG
This sequence comes from Lontra canadensis, assembly GCF_010015895.1. Classification (NCBI taxonomy): domain Eukaryota; kingdom Metazoa; phylum Chordata; class Mammalia; order Carnivora; family Mustelidae; genus Lontra; species Lontra canadensis. Next base: position 18,387,190 of record NW_022631015.1, on the reverse strand, counting down.
CTTTTCCCTCCGACCCTGCTGAAGATTTTCTCAGCCTGAACGCATCCGCGTCGGCGGAGTTCTGCAGCCACTTTCTGCTTCGCTGCCGGGCAAGCACAGGGACCCGCTCTCCCACGCCCCCTTCCCCACACCCCCATCCTGCTGTGAGCTAAGCCCTGTGCCCCAGGTGTGGCCCAGATACCAGCCGCTTCTGCTGGTGCAGCCAGCTCCTCCCTGGCCTGAGTCATAGTCGGCATTTCACCAAGATTCCAGGTGACTCATGCCTCTGCACATTCGCATTTGAAGAGCGCAGGTCACAGGTAGAAAATGCAGGACGTGGGGAGTCCTGGGACAGGGCATCTCTTCCCACATTCAGGGCTGTTGGGGTGGGATCTAAGGATCAGGTCAATTCTCTGGGCTTTCACCTGCTAGTGACCACATGGGGGTGGGGGGTAGCTGAGGGGGCAGGTGTGCACGGGCACTGTTAGCAGCACCACGTTCACAAGTGCCCCGACGTGCTAGGAGGGGAAGCACCCTGAGAGCGATGTGCCTTCAGGTTTGACTTGTCCTTGATGCCTTCTTGGGTTTTTGCTTTAATGCTGTTAGAAACGGTTGGGGGTGGGGTGAGTGGGAAGGATGTGGGGACAATGAGAGGAACCGGGACTCACGGTGACACTGGAGATCGAGGGGAGAGTTCCCTGCTGCTTGTGTATGAGACACAGACGTCCTATGAGTTGGCCTGGACCGTCCGGACAAAGCACCACCTGCCAGCCCGGCGGCTTAAACAGCAGGAATGTGTTGTCCCACCGTTCAGGAGGCTGGAAGTCCAAGATGAAGGTGTTGGCAGGGTTGGTTCCTTTGGAGATTCTGAGGGAGAATCTGTCCCATGCCTCTCCTCCAGGTTCTGGTGCTTTGTTGGCCATCGGGACATCTGTCTTTCGGCATGCTGGCTGCCCACGTATCTATATGACGTTCTCCCTGCCCACAGGCGTTTGCATCTGAATTTCCCCTTTATAAAAGGGCACTGGTCATAGAGGACCAGAACCCACCCACATTTTAACTTGACACCCACCTCTGTGAAGATCCTGTTTCCAAATAAGGTCACCTTCCGAGGTGCTGGGGGGAAGGATTCAGTCCTTAACACACCTGAATCTCAGGGAGTTATAGAAATCGCACGGGGCATTGCTGGGAAGAGGGGGAACTTTTCCTGCTCACTCCTCCCCTCCTTTTGGAAGCTTGTGGCTGGTGAAGAAAGTGGGCGTGGTCAAGAGGGCAGCCAGGGCAGGGCAGCTGGCGAGAGGAGTGTCGCCGGAGCTCGGCTTTATGTGGTTGTTGTTGTTGTTTAATGTTTAGAAAACTAAAGAAAGGGAAATCAATTATGGGGCCTACCTGAATTTTATTTCCTCACCAAAAACCAAATTACTCAGCAAACTTATCGCGTGCTGTTGCAGGCTTTGGTATTAAAGAAAACAATCAGGCGGGCAGGATTAATCTCTGACAGCTGCCTTATCTTTACCTTGCACCTTTGTTATTTTCTGATGAGCTTCTCCTTTTTTGCTGCCGCGTTGTACCATACCTCACTGGTTCCTTTCATTTTATCATCAGGCAAGAGCGGAGGACCTTTCAGTTTATTAAAAAACCTTTATTTGTGAAGAACAAAGAGGGGGGAAAAGGCAAACAATGAGGTCAGACAATCTCCTTCCTGCCAGGAGTCACTCACCTGTTATTTAGAGTGTTATCAGTTAGGGGAGACTTGCATCGTGGAAAATGAGGCTCTGACAAGCTATTTGGTCACACACACACACACACACACACACACACACACGTGTGCGCATGCGCACACACGCACACCCCAAATCTGACTGATGAACATCAACCTCCACAAAAGGTCCTTGACTGGCCATGCTGCAATATTTTCTTTTGTTTCTAAGCTTCTGGGAAAGGGAGAAAAAAAAAAAAAAAGCCTACCAAACCTGCCCCTCTCTGCACCACCCACCCCTCCCCACTTTCTCCGTCAATGCAGCTGAGCCTTCCTGCAAAGGATAAAGCCCTGGCTATTTTGGTGGCCAATTCTGTCTGGCGGGAGCTGGGAACCACTGGGTTGGCTGTTCTGGGAGCTGGCCTATCTCTTCCACGTCTTACTTGTGCCTGTTAATTTGGGGATCAATGGGAAAGGCAGCCGTTTTGGGCACACGCTGATTTCTGTTTGGAAGGGTAGTTGCGTGCGTGGGGTGGTCAGACGGCCGCACCTGGTGCTTCCACATGGCTTTGGCTTTGTTAATTGGACAGAACACTGCAGATTCCCTGCTGGCCCATGCCTCCGTTTCTTCCTGTCTAAAATGGAGGAGCTTCCGAAAGATGACGTTAGGATTCCTGCGCTTTCTAATTCTCAGCATCCTTGACCCATTTTGCAGCACAACTCCTTCCAGATATGGGCAGGTTTAACTTTGACCACTGTATTTGCCACTAATTAGTAGCGTGGCCTTGAGCAAGCTACTTCACCCTCTCCAAGGGTCAGACGAGATGCTCTCCGTGGTCTCACGTGGGTCTTGGATCTATGAAGTATTGATCTCTTGTTCTACATCACAAAGAGCAAAAGCAAAGAAGCTCCAGACTCAGGTTACACTTGCTGCTTCTGTCCCCCATCCTGGTAGGCAAGGTGCAGTCATGCTTTTTTGTTTGTTTTTGCTGTGTAACAGATAATCACAAACTTAGTTCCCACTGATCAGAAACCCATTGATCCATTTTACCTAGGTCTTTCACCCAGGGTCTCAGAGGCTAAATCAAAGTATCAGCAGGGGCTGGGTTCTCATCCAGGGCTCAGGTTCTCCTTTTCCAAGCTCACAGGCCTTTCGCAGAATGCATTTAAGCCTGAGGTCTTGGTTTTCTTGCTGGCTTTCCACAGGGGAATGCTGTCTGATCCCAAGGGATGCCTGCAGTTCCTTGTCATGTGGCCCCTCTCAGCAGTTCACAAAGTGGTGTTCACCTTCTTCCAGGCCAGCAGGAGAATGTCTCTGTAATGCTTCTTCTTTTAAGTGATCCTCTGATTAGGCCAGGCCCACCCAGGATTGTCCTCCTTTTGTATGGGGATGATGTGCCATCATATTCCCAGATCCCACCCAGACTCAAGGTGAGGGGATTATCCAGGATATGAACAGCAGGAGGTGGGCATCTTGGGGCCCATCTCACAGTCTCACCTACCATGCCATGTGTCCACATTCATTAGTAACTTTCTTCTAGGGTACATTCCTCCTATTAGCAGTCTAAGAATTTTTCTCCTTGTGGTTTGGCACTGTGGGCAGATCCATTTTGGGTAAAGGAAGAACCTTTAGCTTGCTCACACCACTGACAAAATGGGAGATAAATGTTATGGTTTGCCTACCAGCTACTTGGAAAGATCTTGAGGGTATTACCATCCTTTAGGGCAAGGGTAGGAATGGCTGTCAGTTGGATAGAAGAAGGGACACCACCAGGCCTACCCAGAGATGCTGGGGATCCCAACCCATGTTGGTGATCTGCTTCTCTGCACATCACAAGTCTTAGTCAGTGAACTTTACCCATACTGCTGCCTCATTTTTTTCTGTCATTTCCTGTGTGATTGATCTCAATTTAGAAGCCCCAATTGGGTCTTTTAGTTTTTTGACCTTGTTTCCTGTTATTTTGCCCCTATTTCACTCCAGACCCTAATCTCTGAGATTCTGACCTCACCAGCAACTTTACCCAGATTCTGGATTTCTCCCCTTTAGTATTTGGTTCTGTCTTTGAGTCTGAGCTGGACCTGGATGGTTGTATAATTAGCTTTAGCAACTCAGTGAGAGAAGCCCACTTCCCTCCCCTAACAAAGATACTTGTGGGCCTGTGTGACCCTCTGCGTGACCATATTGGGCTCTGACATGCTTCCTGATCTCCTGCCTCCTCTTCCCTTTTCCCTCTCCCTCTAAGGTTCTGAAGAATCTTTAGGAATTGAGTTTTGAAAAGGCATGGAAAGATGCCAACTTCTCAGCCTAACGGGCTTCTGTAAGCTCTGTGGACTTGCTCACGGCCTCTGGGTCAAGATCAAGAGCTACGTCCTTTCTCTGGGGACGCTGTCCTGGCCTTACTGAGAGGATGGGACTCCAGATCTAACGACAGAGGTCTTTTCCAGCCTCAAGAGAGTCAACCACTCTCTTCTATCTCTATCTTTAGCTTTCTCTATCTTTATACACACATACAACACACACACAGAGAAACACACAATCAAAACTAACGAGATGCTACTTCATTCCCACTAGCATGGTAATTATTAAAATCAAAAACAAAAATCAAAAAGAGAAAAATGACCAGTATTGTTGAGGACGCGGAGAAAGTGGACCCCTTATGCCTTGCCAGGGTAAATGTAAATGGTGCTGCTGCTATGGTAAGTAGCACGGAGCCTCCTTGAAAAGTTAAACATAGAATTCCCATATGATCCAGCAATTCCACTTCTGGGTATAGACCCAAAGGAATTGAAAGCAGGGACTCAAATAGACACTTACATGCCAATGTTTATAGCAGCTTTATTCACAATAGCCAAAAGATGGAAACAAATTAACTGTCTATGGACAGATGAGTGGATAAGCAAAATATGATAATATATATATATGTACCCATACATATATATATATATACACACACACAACAGGATATTATTCAGCCTTCAAAAGGAAGGAAATGCTGACACCTGCCGCAACATAAATGAAGCCTGAGGGCATTGTATTCAGTGAAATAAGCCAGGTATGGAAGGTTGAATATTGTATGATTTCACCTTTATGAGGTACCGGGAGTGGTTAAACTCATACAGAAACAGAAGGTGGAATGGTGGTTATGGGGGGCTAGGGGAATGGAGGGGGCAGTTACTGTTTAATGGGTGTGGAGTTTCTATTTGGGAACACACAAAAGTTCTGGTGATGGATGGTGGTGATGACTACAACATTGTCAATGTATGTAATGCCAGTGAACGGCACATACACAAATGATTAGAATGGTAAATTTTCATGTTCTGTATGTTTTACTACAATAAATGTAAGCAACACAATAACACACAGGTATGTTACTGGGTGTGTTTTGAAAGCTTAGGATATGCAGATTAGGTAGTACTTTACAGCGATATAGACCCTTCTGGAAACACACCCTGTCAAAAGGAGAGAAGTCAGCGGTGGTGGGGGGAATCATCAAAGTGTGTAAGTTCTTTCCAGCAAAGTGGCACCATACACGGTTGAATGTATTTCATATTTAATATTCAAATGCAAGAGCAGCGTGCTAAATGAGAGCATGATATCCTGTGTCTTTATAATCAATTTTCCAAACATGGGGAAAGTTTACTTTTAATGCCAAGCATTGTCCGAACTCTTCTTCTATTACAGAAGATGCTCAAAGGGATATAAAGATGACACTGAAAGGAAAGATCTAATAAATTGGCCTCAAGTCAGAGAAGAAGGGGCTGAGGTCAGCCATGCTGTGTCAATGAAAGGATCCTGGCCTGGACGTAGATGTGGGCTTTGGTCATACATTCGCCACTTTTATGACTTTTTAACAAGTCATTTAACTTTGGGGGCCTTGGATATTTTATATACATAAAATAAGAGGGTTTGTACTAGAGTTATTCATTCATTCTACATGCATTAACTGAGCACCTATTTGGAGTTTACAGGGGAGTGACAGGAAGCCCGGGTCCTTACCACATTGCAGCTGCTACTTTTCTCTTCTTCCCTCATCCCCACGACCCCTTCCCAGTCCCTGCTGCATCCTTTTTGCAGGTTCTAGCTGACTTCCCTTATGCTGCTCGTCCCCTTTCACTTGCAAACCAGCTCCCTAGGGCTGGTTTTCACCCCCGCCCCCCCACTAGACAATGAGGCTCAGAACGGCAAGGGGACATATCTTGCATCCTCCTCGCACCCTTTCTAGTGTCTTACAGTAGACATCATGCAACATCTATGCTCAAAAAATTGCTTCCGTGTCTTATTTTTCTAATTATGAAAGTAATTCAATGATGAGTTGAGAAACTGGATAACACGAAAAGTGAGTCCCGTGAAGAGGCTGTTGCCAGAGTCTGGAAGAAATGATGAGCCTCTGTGAAGGCAGTGACAGTGGGGCAAGGGTAACTTGGCACCGTGGATGACATTTATCAGATGGTCCTGGCCTACTTGGAGTTTTGGGTCCTTGGACTGCCAGGTCAAGACTCAGCAGGCCAGTACCAGGCTGTGGGGAGCATGCAGGCTGGCGGGTGGGGCCCATGAGGCAGAAATACAGAGGCAGGTGGCATGTGGAAATGTGGGCAGGTGGTGGGCGTGGCTGGGGAAGAGGCAGGGCTCGGTGGGTGGAGCAGAGCCCAGGAAGAGCAGGGAGGGTGGGAATTAGCTCCCTGGGGAACCAGCAGCAGCTGGGAGGGCCACTGGGAAGGGCCTGGGGGAGGGAGGCACCCGTGAGCTGGGGAGAATAGAGTATGGGGCAAATTTTTAGGGCAGAGACCCAGACATGGAGATGTTAGATAAGAAGTTGGGCAAAGGGTGGAGACTTAATTATAGGTAAAAAGCAGAGGCAATAGTGAAACAGGATTTAATGTTTATTTAGTCCTTCCCTCATTCCAAGCATTTCCAAGCTGGACCTATACGTGCCAGACATGTCACTAGACCAGAAGGATGGGGAAAGGTAATCAGACAATCAGGATCCCTGACTTCACAGACCCCCCCCCACATTCTAGCAGGAAGAGGCATATGACAGGCAAGGAAAGAAACCATTGACTTGGAAACTCTCCAATGTATCAAACATCTAATCGTACACCTGAAATGTATATGACTTCTTGTTGTGAATCATACCCCAACAAAAAAGGAAGAAGGAAAATATCAGACAGAGGTGAGTGTTATTAAGGAGGTAACACTGGATAATAAGAGGGACCATTGAGGTGGCCCAGGAAGGCCTGGCCAGAGAAGTCCTTTCTGTGTTGTGAGTAGAAGGATGGGATGTGGCCATCTGTGTGAAGGTCTGAGGTCCTGGCGGAGGAAACAACAAGGTCCAGTGAGAAATTGGCAGGAGACAGGTGTGGGAGGAGGGCTGCAGCAGGGATGTGTGTTCCCAGATGAGGCTGAAGACGACGACAAGAGCCAGACCTCACAGAGCCTGTGGGATGTGACAAGGGATTTGAATTTTATTCTAAGAAAAATGGAAAGTCTTGGAAGATTTTAGGAAGGAGGATGTCTTCTGATACTGAGAATGGTTCTAAAGGAATGGAAATTTATTTCTCACCATTCTGGAGGCTAGAAATCTAAGATCTGTGTGTGGTCATGGTTGGGCTCTGGTGAGGACCCCTCTTACTTGCTTATAGAAGGGTACCCTCCTCCGGTGTCCTCCTGCTGGTTCTGGGAGAGCCCTGGTCTCTTCTCTTCTTCTTATAAGGACACCAATCTCATCATGGGGCCCTACCTTCATGACCTCATCTAAATCTCATTATATCCCGAAGGGCCTACCTCTAAATCCCATCCCATTGGGGATTAGGGCTTCAACATATGCATCTGGGGCGGGGGAGGGGGGGACACAAACATTTGCTCCATTACAAGGGGTGACTTGGCACTTTGGAACTACCCATTGGCTGCTCGATGTGGATGAAGGGTGAGTGTGTATGTGTGGGGGGGCTAGAGAGGGCATCCCTATGCTAAAGGTCTGAGATGCTAAGTTACTTAAGCTTTTACAATAAATTCCTTTTACAAAGGACAGGAAACTATTCTAGAGTCTGGGTCTTGGCGAATTAGAACTGGAAACAGGTAGGGTCCATTGTGGTTACAGGTAGCAGACAGGTCCTTATAGAGAGTAACTGTAAGACCTGTGCTTGTATGGGTGTGTATGTGTGCAGGGGTTGGGGGGTCAGAAAGGGAGGGCAAAGAAGGAACGGAGGGAGAGAAAATCACAAGCTGACTTCCAGATCCTGCCATTGAAATTATAGTCATCATAGCAGAGGTACAGGGCAATTTCAAAATCTCCACAGTTTCCATAGACCCTAAATGAAACATAACATGTACAGAAAAATGCACACGTCTTATATGAGAACAGTGCTCTGAGTTTTCACAGGGGGAGCACACCTGGGTAACCAGGACTCAGATCAGTAAACAGAACCTTCCTGGTGCCCTTTATTCTCCCTCTGGTCACGGCCCCTCCCCCAAGAGTCACCACTGCCCTCACTTCCGACAGCCTAGATTAGCCTGTATGTGTACTTAAAATAAATGGAATCGCTGATGCTATTTTAAAGTTGTTTCCAAAGCTATTTTGAAGCTTTTTCCAAAAGGACACATGAACTTGGAAAGAGAGAAAGCAGGAGGTACATTAAGACGTGCTGGTGAACTAGTTCATCCCAAGGGCTCCTAGTTTCAAAATGTCTTTTAATTAAGGGAGTAGCCTGCCATGTGATCTCTAACTCCTGAAGCACGTTCTGCTTTATAAATCTCATCCTGGGTCCACCTCTATTGAAAATCTGTCTGTTCTGCTGTAAGGAGAAGTAGAACGTGTCCGGGGTCTCCAAATGCCGACCAAGTAGACCGGTCCCCTTGTGGGTATGGTACTGTCGAATTTCACACTCTTGTCTTCACAAAGCAAAATGTAAGAAAATTATAAAATTGATAGAAACCAACCACTTTTTATTTCACACACGCCTTATTTAATCTTCACAAGATTTTGAAATAGACGTTATTATTACAATTTGAGGGTGAGAAAACCAAAATTCAGAAAGGTTACTTATCTTTGAGCTGGCATTTCTGGGAAATATCTGCTTTCGATGCCGTAGTCCTGCTTTCAACTCCAATTCCCTCGGGCCACATCACCCTCCAGTGATGCCTGGATAGCTCGATACCACTTCTGCCACTTCCTATTATCAATCATGATTTTCAAAATATAGCAAATAATAATATATGTTTCATTCATTCAACAATTGTGCAATTCCTCTTCTTGAGGCTCTTCTGTGTTCTGGACAGTCTCTCATGTAGTGGGGAAAAAATACTGAACAAATACAGACCTGGTTTCTCTCCTTGTGAAACTTAGAATTTAGTGGGGGAAACATATAAATAGCATGACTACACAAACAATTGTAAAGTAGCAACCGTGAATAGTGCAAAGAAGGTGGGAGGGAGATATGGGTGCCAGGAGAAGCTGTATCTTTTCTCTTCCTTTCCATCCCCAAGCCCTGCAGACATATGAACACACACACACACACACACAATTTCTTTCACAACAGGAACATCAGAGAAAATTTCCTAGAGAATACATGCTTTTGAGTTGAGTCTCAGGGATGAGTAGCTGTTAGGGTAACAAGGGAGAGGAAAGTACATTTCAGATAAAGTGAAGAGCATGTGCAAAGGCCCTGAGGTAGGAGGGAGCATTGTATGCCTGAGGGGGTGAAAGAGGCACAGTGTAGCTAGAGTGTGTTGAGGAAGGCAGGGCACACTGGGAAATGTAAGAGAGAGACAAACAGGAACCAGACCTCCCAGAGCTTTGTGAGTCTGGAAAAGAACCTGAAGCATATTTCACAGTGAGTGTTTATAGGGTAGCAAGGAAAATGGAACACAAACTTTCAGCTTCCTTTATCATCTCTCCTGTTCTAGAGAATGCTTTGCTGCTAAGTGTAAAGTCCCTTGGAATTAACATTATTTGTTTCCTTTCAGGAAATATGTTCATCCCCCAAGTGCTCTACAGAACCAAATTAAAAATAAGCATCTAAACCAAGTTAGGCTGCCTAGAAACACTGATAATATGAGCCAAATTGAAACCAAGTTGACATGCTGAGTTCATGTCAGGTTAACATTGCTGTGAACCTACTGATAATTTACCACATTCATTTTTTTTTTTTTAAAGCTGGTCCTGTCTGTTAATCAAGGAGGCTTGTGTTACTTGCATTACACAGTGAGAGAGGCAGCATTACCACCCCCAGTGGACCCAGTGCACTTGAAAGTGGACCATAGCATTTCAAACCACAGCATTTCAGAGTTCATTTTTACTGCTATCGTACCATATTTTTGCTTTCCTTGTACAGAGCAGGCAGCAGCCCCACAATTATAGGCCTATATTAAGAGATCTTGGCCTGTGGTTATCGGACTTCCAAGAACGATGGGAATGACTGCAAGTGAAATCTGAGACTCCATACATACCATGTGTTTTGCATAGACAGATACAATACAGGGAAGGTATACACTGGGCATGGGTGCTTTTGTGGTTATGCAAATGTGTTGTATCCTTTTTTTCATATTTTATCTTAATCAATAGAGAGCAAAAGTAGAACCACTCTGCCTGAGGTGGTCCTCACAGGTTGTTGACATTTAGAAGAAGGTCCTATACTCAGAAAGTATGTGACGTTCTTGCCTGATTAAGGAATTGGCGTATTCAGATTGCATATTTCATGAGTGTCGAGATTATTTATCATCTTCATGAAAGCTCAGGGATGCTGGTGTGAGGGACCAGCAAACTGATTTTGGGTATTGCCATGATGGTCAGTGGTAGATGCAGAATGGTCATTTCTAGAGATCTGGGAAGGAGGATCCTTAAACCACCCCGTCATTGCTAAGAATGACCTCTGGAAGCTATGTTTTGAAAGTACCTATGTCTGTGACTGTTTCCTTTTTGCGTGTGAATGCACATGTGTGTATGTACAGGGTGGGCTGGGAGGTTGAAATTGGGCGCCTTCACAAGTGCACCCAAGGGTAGATTAAAATCGGCTTCACTAATTTTCTGCCAAAAACCTCCAGTATCTCTAGTGGGCCACTAAGGATCTGTGTGAATTTGTCTTCCCCCAGGGTTGGGTAACAATGGACAGCTTGTGGTACCAGTGGGTCCCCGACCTCAAGCTGGAAAAAGTTTCCCAACCCCCCCTTTTTAAAGTTTTAATTTAAATTCCAGTTAGTTAACATACAACGTAATATTAGTTTCAGGTGTACAATATAGTGACTCAACACTCCCCTACATCACCTGGTGCTCATCACAGGTGCCCTCCTTAATCCCCATCACCTATTTCCTCCATTTGGTAGCCATTCCTTCTGGTAGCCATCAGTGTGTTCTCTAGAGTCTCTAAGAGTCTATTTCTTAGTTTGGCTCCCTTCCTCCCCCCCGCCATGTTTGTTTGGTTTCTTAAATTCCACATATGAGTGGAATTTTATGGTATTTGTCTTTCTCTGACTGACTCAGCTTGGCATAATACTCTCTAGCTCCATCCACATCATGTAAATGGAAAGATTTCTTTCTTTTCTGTGGCTGATATTCCACTGTATATATATATACCCCACCTTCTTTATCCATTCATCAGTCAATGGACGTTTGGTTTTCCCCCCATGATTTGGCTATTGTAAATCATGCTGCTATAAACATTGGGGTGAATATATCCCTTTGAATGGGTATTTTTGTATCCTTGGGGTAAATACCAGTAATGCAATTGCTAGATCATAGGGTAGCTCTATTTTTAACTTTTTGAGGAACTTCCATACTGTTCTCCACACCAGCTGCACCAGTTTATACCAGTTTGCGTTCCCACCAACAACGCATGAGGATTCCTCTTCTCCGCATCCTCACCAACACCTGTCGTTTCCTGACTTGTTAATTTTAGCCATTCTGACTGGTGGGAGGTGATATCTCACTGTGGTTTTGATTTATATTTCCCTGATGATGAATGATGTTGAGCACTTTTTCATGTGTCTGTTGGCCATCTGGATGTCTTCTTTGGGGAAATGTCTGTTCATAAATCCTGCCCATTTTTTTAACTGGATTATTTGGGTTTTGGGCATTGAGTTTTATAAGTTCTTTATGTATTTTGGATACTAATCATTTATCAGATATCTCCTTTGTAAATATCTTCTCCCATTTCCTAGGTTGCCTTTTAATTTTGTTGATAATTTCCTTTTCTGTGCAGAAGCTTTTTAGCTTGATGTCGTCCCAATAGTTTATTTTTGCTTCTGTTTTCCTTGCCTAAGGAGCCATGTCTAGCTCAGTCAGTAGAGCATACGACTCTTGATCTCAGGGTTGTGAGTTTAAGCCCCATGGGGGGCCTATGTAAAAAAATAATAAAGTCCCCCCCCTTCATTCTGGAAAGGTGTTTCTAGTGGCTAGCTCTCTAATTATGTATACTTTACATAAATCATTGCCTTTTGTAAGCAGGCCTGAATTTTTTTCCCACCCTCCTTTCTTGGCCAAACAGAATCCAGGTAGTCTCATTTTCAAGAGACAAATGAGGATCCCAGGGCCATAAGTACACTGTCTTCTGCTCAGGAAGTCCCCACACCATGGTGAACCCCTTAACAGAGGAGGGTGCAAAGAGAAGCTAATATTTGAGGGTCCTATACGGCTTGGCTTTTTCTGGGTTTATTCTCCCATAATTCCTGCATCCCAACAAAGGTATTAGCTTCTCATTTTACAGTTGAAGAGACAGAGGCTCGGAAAGGCTACATAACTTGTTCGAAGTTACAAACCCAAAGGAAGGGGAGGGGTCTGAACCCATGTCTGCCCGCCCCAGTCTGAGCTGTTTCCCGAACACCTGCTACCCCGCAGTCATACTCAAGCAGTGGAAAATCTGCCTCCACGGGAAATCGGCCCCACCTGGGGGTTTCCCTGTGTTAGGAGGGCAGGGGCTAGGTCCTTGAGTGCGTGGTTGCTGGGGTAACAGAGGGTGAGGGGCGAGGCAGAGACAGTCTCGAAAGCCCCACTGTGACGTGTTAGGTTAAGCACAAGAACAGGTTGGGACAAACCTCAAAATGTCTCTCCCAGCAAAACGTGCCTGCCCCATCAGCCAGAGCATGGCATTAAAACCCTGGCTGGGTCACTAGTAGGAAATTAATTTCAATTCCTATTATTTTTAATATGTGTGTACATATGTCACCCAGTCCTCTTTCCCCTTTGGTGATTTTCAAAACTCTGTCATAACAACAAACAAAAACAAAGAAGGACAAGCCCAAACAGGCTGAGAATCACCGGGGTACTGAAGAAATTAGGTTTTCTTATTGGCAATCTTAATGCCTCCTGCTTTAGCATAGGTTTATTTCTTCCCCCTCCCCCACCCCCCTTTTTTCCCTTTCTGTTTTGCAGTCCAAGGAAATGGAGACTCATCTCCTTGGGTACCTGAAGACTATTATTACGTGCTTCCCCGCCCTTCTTCCCTGGATCCAATAATCCACTAAGTCCTTCCTGCAAGGGCCGGTGTTCTCCACTCCCATCAACAGGAGGGAAGCTCTGATTAAATCGTAAATCTTCTGGCAGATGACCGTCTGCAGACACTTGGCCACCACGCTGGGGCTGGCTCTTTCTCATTTGTGCTTTTTCTCGCTGCCATTTTTCCGAAGGGCCTTTTCCTGACCGCCTCCGTAATTTCTTCCTAAACACTTGTAGAAGTTCGGAGGAGGACAGAGAAATCCTCTGCAGGGATGTTGCTCGTTTCTGGGCTTGAGCTTGATACTAACAAGGTCTTGGAGGGCAAGGAAGGTAAATAGCCTAGAAGCATGCTGGTTTTGTGGGGAGGGCCGCAAGAAGGCAGCGGGGGCCACCGGCTTCTTGGCGTCTGAGATGATTCACAGAATGCCCCCATCACGGTGACACGGTGACAGTTACCCCAGGTGAAGCTTGGCCACATACTCATTTTCATCGAGGCAGGTATTGCATTATACTGAAAACTAGTAACGTGAGGATTCTGATTTCAGTTGGGGTTTTGCATGATGAATAAAGATTGTCACATGTCACACGTGTCACTGGTTAGCTGGCTGTGTGACTGGCTGTATGTCACTGTTTTGAGCTTGTTTTTTCTTCCGTAATGTGGAGATAAACATACCTGCCTCGGGGGCTTATGATTATGAGATGAGGTGACACAGTTACTGACCTGCTAGTGGGGTGACTGTGGTCTCCAAACACTGAATGGGGGCAGGGGCTTGTGCACTGAGTCTCGCCCTCGCTCCCAGAGCCATACCCGGAGGGTAACATCTAGCAGGTAGGTACCTGGTCTGAAGCAGATGTTTCCCAGGTGCTCCTAAAAATAGGCATGACCATTTTAAATTTTAACCAGTAATAAACCGCTTAAGATGGAAATGGACAAGGATTCCCAAAGTACCTCTGTTGTAAAAAAAAAAAGTTGTAAATCTGATCATAGCATAGTATTCAGTGTTATTCTTTTTGGGGGCTGACTGAAAGGTTATAAATGGTTCTCATCTTTCCTTTTCAGTATTTTCACGAACACAATTTCATTCTGGAGGCTTGCGGAAAATATTTAGCTTTGATTAAAGCAAAACCATTAAACACACACACACATGTGCAGAGCACCCCGCATCCATTTACCAACAGGAAAAATACAAATCCCTGTGATAATGACAAGATGTTTCTGCCTGCAGCAAGGGATAGCTTATCCAGCGTCTGCCTGGTTCTCCCTCAGAGTTGAAATCCTCAACCATCTGTGTGCATCAGTGAAACAAATGTCCGGTGCATTTCATGTTCTAACTGGATGATGTACTAACAGGCCTAATGAAGGATGCTCGGGGCTCGAAAGGGCCCGGGCGCTGCTGGTCCTGCCGCCCGCCGGGCCCTTTGTGCTCTATAGAGTTGTCTCTCTCGTCGGAGCCAGGAACCAGACAGCTGGAAAACAGGTATTTCATTTCCTTGATGATCTATTTCACACCTCTTGCAGGGCTTGGTTGGGGCGCCCATGCTCTCTCCCGGTCCTGTTCCACCTGTGAATCTCAGAGGGCAGCTCGGGGAATATTTTGTTCACACTTGCTTTGTGTGATGGGCAGAATTTACATCCTGTGAACGTAGCCTCAAACCTGCTGTCAGAGTGTCTGCGTTCTGTTTTCTGAATCTTATTTTTTGGGGTGGTTGTCTGAAAAGCCTCTATTTTTGTAATATTACATATTACATATTTAATATTTATATATATAATATATATTATATATATAATATTATATACATATAATATAATATATAATATAAATATTACATATTTAATATTACATATGTAATATTTGCATATTACAAAATTTGCATATTACAAAATATCCTTTCTCGGAGGCAGATCCTAGCTCTCCTAATAAATGTGACCTTGATTTGGAGAAATATTTTAGCTTTTGACACCGAAGAAAAATTTTTAGGTCAAATTGTCTCTCTCATGAGGTGTAGAGATGGGTGAACATTCTTATGCGTTTCTTCTAAAAACATAAGCTGTCTCAACTAATAATCTCAGAAAGTCCATACCATGTGCACATTCTATACCCTGCATGCATGCCCTATAGATTTATAAGAGCATTATGGGAAAGGGAAAGTGGTAGATAGTTTTTTTCCCTCATTTTAAAACTTTAATAAAGTAAATAAATGAATGAATAATGAATAAGTATGCCATTTGTTTCTGTTCAAAAATTAATGAATTGTTTTAGTGACAATTTCTAAATGTATATATGTGATAAATGGACTTTATAAATATTGCATCAATATATTATGAGCTGGATTTCTATAAATATCAGGACATGGCTCTTATCACATTTTTTTTTTTTACAAACTTTGAAAGAAGACCAGAAACACAAAAGCAGTGTGATTTTCTAATTTTAGTTCTACTTGATATTTATGGGCATGCTCTTATCGGATAAATTCCAAGCCCAGAAGATGGGTCCTACTGACGTCATACTCCG
The DNA here is from genome assembly GCF_010015895.1 of Lontra canadensis. NCBI lineage: Eukaryota > Metazoa > Chordata > Mammalia > Carnivora > Mustelidae > Lontra > Lontra canadensis. The sequence goes on along the minus strand of NW_022631015.1, from coordinate 18,371,573 downwards.
TTCTCTTGTATGACTGTCAGACCATAACACAAACCAGGGCAGGTGAATCCAGGAGGCCAGGCAGGGGTTGGGGCATCAGAGGCCATCACTGCCCTCTCCTTCCACCAAAAAGGAGCAAAAGAAGATGAATTAAGCTTGTCCTTTTCTCTAGGCAACCCCACTCATTCCACCCTCCAGCCCGACCACGTTTTCTGGGGCACTAAGGTAGCACCAGCAACATTTCACTTTACTGTTTTCCCTGTTTCCTCACTCAGGGGCTCCTTGGCAGTGGGAGCCCTGTCTCAGTGATCTTTGTGCCACCAGCACTAACATGGTACCCGGCACTAGCCAGAACTAGCATTGAATCATAAGTCACAGTTTGTTGAAAGAATGCATTCCATTGTATGATGTATCTGTCAGGGTTCTCCAGAGAAACAGAACCAACAGATAGAGAGGGAGAGAGTGAAGAGAAGAGAGAGAGAAAGACAGATGGAAAGAGGGAGATATGGGGAGCGAGAGAGATTGAGAGATAGAGATGTTTATTTTAAGGAATTGGCTGATGTGATTGTGGAGACTTGGTAAGTCTGAAATCTGATGGAGGCCACCAGGCTGAAGATTCAGGAAAGAGCTTCAGTTAGTGTCCAAAGGCAGTCTGTTGGCAGAATTAGCCTTGCTTAAGGGAGTTTAGTCTTTTGTTCTAGCCAGGACTTCAACTGATTGGATGAGGCCCACCTTATTATGGAGGGCAATCTGCTCTATTCAAAGTCCACTGATGTAAATGTGAATCTCATACAAATACAGAAACATCCGGAGTAATATTTGATAAACTCTCTTGGCACCATAGCCCACCCAAGTTGACACACATAATTAGTCATCACACATGATTTAGCTGTAGTTTAATAGGCAATGACTGATTACGTTCTAGGCAACTCTGAAGACATTGCTGTCATTGAGGAAATATTTATCTAGCTTTAAGATATCTTACCTAGACAAATAGTCTAAGAAAAATAACATGAGAGTGGCAAATTTTGGTATCAGAAAAATAATTAGTTCCTCTTCTGTTTCAGCTCTAATTTCAAAAATGACATGTTATGTAAAATTAGGATTTATACCAGGAGCAGGGAATTATTTCTGTGTATATGGTTTCAGACCCACAGAAGAAAAAGCCTATATGGGTATAAAGTAGAGAAACAACTTGATTTGATGTTGTAAATTAATTTTTCACATGGAATACATGTGTATAGTTTGATGATCAAATACCATCAAGAATTCAGCAGAAACTCTCATACATTCTTCTCCCCACATCTACTGAGTTTTACATCCTCCCCACTAAGTAAGCTTTTCAAATTAGTTTTTAAGATATATTTCTAGATTTCTTGATGTAGTTATAAGGAAATAGAAATGCAAATGTATGCTTTTATTTTTCAGCTTTGAAAACTTAATTTTTTAAATTTAAGGATAATAATGTGGTCATATATTAAGATCAGACTAGTGAACTTTATTCACTAAGTATAATAAATTAAAGTTAAAATTTATTTTTACATTTTAGTTGCCTAAAAAACTCAAGAATGTGTGGAGGAAGAAAGAGAGTTTGTTCAGAATGGTCAAACTTTAAACATGAAAATATGGATTTTCTTGTGTATAAACTCCAGTTTGTTAAAGTTCTCATTACAAAACCATTTATTGCATTTCTGATAGGAATTTGCAAACATTTGTTTTTGCATTTTCGTGTAAGATTTCATATAAGTAGAAAGAAAAGGAAAAAAACCACTTAGTGATAAAAGATGTGAAAGCCATTTTGTTCATGTTCATGCTATCATGATTGAACACATCTACAGAATTAACTGATCGATGCTTACTATTTGCAAAGGATAACATTCTTGAATGACTCAGTAGGAGGGTCGTTTTTACCAAAAAAAATTATCTTAACTAGGTAAATATTAAGGAAATCCAGATTATGGGTTAATGTCTCATCCAGATAAGAATTTATCCTCTGGATTCACTATTTGAGAAATAAAATGTTTTCTAGAAATCATGCCTGTGAAAAGAGAATAGCATTTATTTGCCTACGTGACCAGCCAAAAAATAATATTACTTGGTCATACAGCACAATCATTATCAAAAAACATTTTTCATATGACTACATGGAGAGATAGCTTTTGACTATACAGGGTAGACATGCCCCATTCTGGGCCCAAAGCTCTAGCTCGTGGGAAAGGAGGAAGGAAGAAAAAGCTGTGGGATTTCATGGCATATTGCCTGTGTGACTTGGAGACATGGAGGCAATGGGGAATCCAAGGTCTCTCAATGGATTGTAGATGAGGGTCCTGTGGTGCCTCCTTGGTTGGGGAAGTTGGCAAGTTAGCAATCAGAGCATTCTATATAGATTTGTAGGCTGGGGATATAGAGTAGTGGGGTCTTTGGAATCTGGTTGACTTAGATCTGAATCCTTTTCTGTGATTTACTCACTGTGTGTCCTTGGACACTGAATTTGCACCTTGGTTTTCTTTGCTAAAAAGCGGACATAATAATAGTGCTTACTTCATAGGGGTGTTACAAGAATAAGTAAAATAATAAATAATAAGTATAATGTATGTAACATGTGAGAATAAGTAAAATGACGCATGCAACACCTTTAAATGGTGCCTGACCCAAGGCACCTGGTCGGTGCTCAGTAAATAACACTAGTAACTCATGACATATGTCACAGGTACACAGAAAAAGCTGGACAAGCAATAGGTTGGCTGCAGCCCATGGGGACAGGTGGAAGAGCCGGGGTCTGGGGATGGAGATTCCAGGTCTGATGGAAATAAAGAAAATGATCGACTCCATGTAAAAACTGTGGGAGAGGCAGGGTGATGAAGAGGTATAGATTCTGGAGCCCTATTGCCTGAGTTCAAGCCCCAGTTCTACTGCCTAACAGATGCGTGGCCGAGACAAGTCACGTCACCTCTCTGCACTGCAAATTCTACTAACCTCCTTGACTTGTTGTCTCCTGGGTGTGTGTGTATTTAGAGCAGTGCCTGGCAGTATATAAGCGTGAGTTGTTACTGTTGCTATTTTTATTGGAGTGTGTGCTATTTCTGCCTCTCATAAAGGTACAGAGCATAAATCGGGCCTGCTGAGGTGACTCCACAGCCCACATCTACTCAGAATGGCTCTCATTGTGTGAGGGATACTGATCCTTTTCTATAAAACAGCTCAGGTCAACATTTTCAGCCTCATCATGAACGGACAACTGGGAATAGTGGAGAAAAATAATTGACAGGTCAGAGCTAGAAGTGAGGTTCATGCTTGTTCAGTCTGTTGGCATTGGCTCAAAGAATCCCAATTAGACAGATAAATGACCCATCTAAGGTTTACTTCTTTTGAGTAAAGCCGAAGTAAATCCCACCTGCTCACACCCACCACTCCCTGCCAAACAGTGGGACAGTGCCTGCTGGGGACAGTATCTCAGGACACAAACTAACAGTCGTGATAATAACCAGTGTTTGTCCTGTGCTTCCCGCTTGCTGGGCACCAGGCAAGTTGTCTTATTTGTATTAGTTCAGCTACTTCGTAAATCTTTATTAGTTACTATTACTGCATCTTAAATGTAAAGACAAGGACACTAGAGAGTGAATAGGAATTCCAGAGTCATTCAGTGAATGGCTAAACTTGAATTTGATGCCAGTTCTGCGTGATTCCAGAGCCCATGCTTTGAATCACAATTCTCTATCATGCATCTGTCTGAAAACAACTAGGTGACAGTCCCTTGTTTTATAAGTGAAGACATGGCCCAGATTGAATGGCTTGACAAAGGTGCTTTCTGAGTTCCCTACTGGTGGAGCCCAAACAGCAGGGACTTCCTTATCATTTGTCACCTTACAAGACTCCCCAAAACTTACCTACACCAGGGAACTGGCCTGACATCTAACTTGCTCTGTCTCCTTCGCCTGACTGAACGCCCACAACACTCCATTAGCTGTGTGGTCTGGACCATATCCCCATGCATTTGCATGTTCTCTAATTTTTCCAATAAATATAAAGACCAAAGATTATATTTACACTAAGATGCAAAATTTTGCGAAATGAATGATTTTCAGTCCAGGAATTTTCATGATGAGCTCTGTGGGACCCTGGATTTTATACCTTACTCTATGAACATGGTATATCTTTCTAGCTAAGGCACTGATGTGGGGAGATGCTTCACCCTCGGTTTAACAGAAGCAGAAGGTAGCAAGAAATGCCATTTCGGAATGCTAATTACATATTGTGTGTACTCAAGACAATTATGGAGAAGATGATGAGGACACTAGGCTTAATGTATATTTAAAAAATTCAAATCACTTACAGTCATCAAAACACTGTGTTATTGGCATGAGAAAAAGACAAAGAGATCAGTGGCACAGAGTAAAGACAAGGGCTACTTACGTATGTGACAGCAGTGGTATTTCAGTTTAGCCACAAAAAGATGGTGCTGGCAAAATTGTTATCTAGCAAGAAAAAAAGAAAGTTGGACCCCTCCCTCACATCATATAGAAAAAAAAAATCCACTTAAAAAAAAAGAGTAAGTATTTCAGTATACAAAAATAACGATTTTTAGAAGAAAATACAAAATAGTATTAGGTAACCTCAGGTGAGAGACCTTAAAAAAAAAAAAGATTTATTTATTTATTTTTAGAGGGAGAGGGTAGGGGGCACAGGGAAAGAGGGAGAGGGAGAGAATCTCAAGCAGGCTCCCTGCTGAGTGCAGAGCCCCATGTAGAGTTCAATCCCAGGACATAGGGATCATGATCTGAGCTGAAACCAAGAGTTAGATGCTTAAGTGAGAGCACCACCCAGCTGTCCCAAGAAAGAGACCTTTTAAGTGAGAAAACAGTCTTAAAAACTATAAAAGAAAAGCATGTATAAGACTACATTAACTTACAAGACAAAAAAAGGTGCCTAATAAATTACATATTTTGTTGTGGAAAATACGACTGCAGGTCAACATCCATAGCATATAAGTGCTCATATTGCCTTGTAAAAAAAATTAACATCTCAATAAAAAAATGAACAAGGGGCATGAGCAGGCAACTTACAGAAGAGAAAATCCAAATGGCTAACAAATCTGTGAAAAGGCGAGGAATTTTCCTACTAATCAAGAAAATACAAATCAGTGTGGCAGTGTAATGAAAGGCGAATTCACCCAAAAGACAAGCAAATAAATAACAAGTAGCCACGAGGCAACCGTCAACTGAATGCACTTGAAAGACTAGGGGGCAAAACTGGTTTACCTACGGGCTGTATACACGAGATTCCCTTCAGAAAGATGGCGCCTGGTGCTGGGAAGCCTTCGCATACACAGGACTTCTAGACATCCTACTGTGGCTCAAAACTTCTCTTCTTTTTATCCTGTTTCTCTCAGTGCTCGGCACAGGGCTGTGCACAGGTGATCTCAGTCAATGGACGCTCTCATGGCAGAGGACCAGCACGCAAAGCAGGAGAGCTGAATGCAGATGAGGGGGATCCCTATGTGTCCTCGTCCTCCCTTGGCTGGGGCTCCGCTCACAAACAGAGCCTGCTGGGCTTTCTGCCGGGGACACCAGAAAGGGACAGAGGAGAGGCCATTGCTGGACACCCTCTCAATAGGTGTATTGAGTCTTTGGACAAAAAGTGAGTTTGGAGCTGGCAAATGCCGCGTCCAGTGGTCTGAACAGAATGAAAGGGGGTGACCGGGCAGCATTTTTTCAGTCTGTGCTTTTGCCACAGGATGCAACAGCTTTGGATTTGTTTCCAGGATGGGGAATCCTCAAGTGTTGGCATGCCTTTTATGTGCACTGTGGGATTCAGCCCCGGGCCGGAGATGGAGGGTTGATGAAAATGACTACTGGCTGAGGCAAACACCCTTTCTGCAAAGACAGCAGAACTGTATGGGGATCCTCTGCCTATGGCAACAAGGTTGGAGCCCAAACCTTCTGTTTCTATAGCATCACCCCTGCACAGGCCCCCTCATCTTTGCCGTCCCCCCCTCCCCCATCCCTCCTTTGTGCAGCGCTCTGAGCTCATTTGCTTGGATTCTCCCCATCGCAGACTTCAGTTCAGCCATCACACTGAATATCGCCTGAAGAGTGGGGAAGGAAAAGTGTTTTCTACAAAGAAAAATAGAACAGCAGGAAAAGCATGATGTGGAGGGCTTGGGGATTCCTTTACAGACTGACTGTACTGAGGGGCTAGGGGTCAACGAAGCACTTCTCTTGCTTCTTGTATGGTTCAGTCTTAAGTCCTTTTACTTGTGTTCAGGTCCACTTACCCCCTGCTGTTTGTGAAGTCACCCCCTCTTAGGAACCTGCTCTCATGGCCAAAGTGAACAAATGTGCTGGTGTCATCCCTTCCAGCAGTATCAGAACACACAACACCCAGCCAAGTGTACCCACACCTGCTGGCTCACACTCACATATAGATGTATACATCACACATACATGCAGTAACAATATTGATTATTGTCAGTGTTTCGGATGATCTTTTAAAGATTCTCCGTTCTAACTTCCCATGTGTGGCTTTTGAATTGACTGCACAAATCTACAAAACCACCAGCACTCCGAGGTGGCTCCCTAGAAGCCACCGGTGTTGGCAAGGCCACACGCCCTTCAAAGGCTCTAAAGGAGAGCCCTTTCTTTCCTTTGCAAGCTTCTGGTAGCTCCAGGCCTTCCTCGGTTTGTAGCTGTATCATTCCCATCTCTGTCTCTGCCTTCTTCTCTTGTGGTCTGTGTCTTCTCTTCTGTCTTATATAAGGCACTTGTTAACTGCATTTAGGGCCACCTGGTTAATTCAGGAAAATCCAGACTTGAGGTCTTTAGCTTGAGGAAAACCCCCTTTTCCCAATAAGGTCTGACTCCTAGGTTTTGGGGCTTAGGACTTGGACATGTCTTTTTGGGGACCACCATTAAACCTGGCTCAATGTTCAAAAGCAAGATAAGGAATTCTGTTCAAAACCCAGCCCTGGCTTACCATTGTGCTTAAAATTACACGTTCCTTGGATAATAAGGAATAAGACCTTGCTTAATAAGACCTTGCCCAGTCTGGCTTTCTCCATCACTGTTCAGTATCATCCACTGTATTCCAGTTCCACAGGCCTTCCTTTGATTTCTTGAGCACACTAAGCACTATCCTTCTTCCGGCTTTTTATGGCCCACATTTCTGCCTGTGCCTGGGAACTCTTCCTTGTGGGCTTTTTATGGCCCACATTCTGACCTGTGCCTCACTCTTCATTGGGTTGCCTCCATTTCCTCTTCATCTGTCCGCCTAAATGTCATCTCCTGGAACCAGTAGGTTTTAACATTATCCTTTATAGTGACAAGTCCTTGCTTATCTCTTGGTCATTATTTGCAATGATTCATGTATTAGTTTCTTGTCCAGGTGCTCTAGGAGCTCTGTCATGGACTTTGTCCACCTTAATCATTGTTTTAGTGACCAAATCTTGCCCATAGGGAACAATAAATATATGTTGAATGGATCTATGAATGAATGATGAATGAATGAATGATGCTCTTCGTTTGGGAGGTGCTCTGAGAACACTCAGAATGGGGGTGGTGCTTCACGCACACGTGAACTGTGTCGAAGGCTTGGCTCCTTAACCGCACAGCCATTTCTTATGACACAGACCGGCGAGGCTACAGTAGAAGATGAGCGGGCTGTTGAGGGATTTCTGCCGGGGTAATGGGTTGGTATTAGGTTGGAAGGAACCTCTCCGACAATGATGGGTCTGTACTCAGGAGTCCAACTTTTCAACACTTCCTGCCATCCTTCCTGGGAAATAAGAAGTGGGTGGTTTCTGTCTTCGGAGGCTACCGAGAAGACATTGCTTTCACCCTCCGAGGAAAGCGTTCCACTTCCTGGGTCAGAATATTCACAGGTGACAGAATATGAAGTGGATGTTTTCTGTTGCCTTAGACTTTTGCCTAACACCCCGAAGCTGAGAGCAGTAGGCATTTCACAGGCCAGCAGCCAAGAGGCTGCCAGGATCCCCTTCTGGGGGCTGTGAAGGGTTTCCAGGCTCATCCTTTAAAACCACACCCCCCACCCCATGTAGCCTATTTAAGCAAAATCCTAGAATTCGTTGAAGAAGGGAATTAGGAATAATGAGGTAGCAGCCTAGTGGAGAGTGTTGGGGCCTGGAGGGAGGGGTCCTAGGGGAAATCCTCATGAAAGTCAGGGCTGCTGGCCACAAGAGCAAGGGAGGATGAAGGAGTGCAGGTGTGGGGGCCGGGTGAGGCTGGGTTGGCGGGGGAGGGGTGGCCTGGGCTTGGGGGGGAGCATTAGCATTTTGGCATCAGAAAGTGACTCGTAACTATTAAAATGGGACTCGCTCTAAGTAGGAAAGAAAGCTAAGGGACCTACAGTCTGAGATGATGTCAAAGAGAGAGAGGGGGTTATTTGAAGGGATATGTTTCAAAGCTGTGATCGGGGAAGAAAATGAAAGCCGCCTCCTGTTTAATCTTAATGGATTTTGTTCTGTTCAATAAACCAGTTAGCTTATTATCAGAGTTAGTCTATTTAATGTAAACCATAGGAATAAGGACGTTTTATTTCTTTAAAAAAAATTTGTATATACAATGATTAACCTTTGGTGAGTATTGACATCAGGCCCTGTACTAAGTGTTTTATATACTCTGTGTGTGTGTTTGTGAATGTGTGTGCTTGTGTATACAGACACATAGGAGTCCTCATAAATTCTCATGACAAGCTAATGAAGTAGGGACTGCTGTTATCAACTCATTGTAAATGAATTAATGGAGGCATAATAGATAAAATAATTTATCCAAGATCACCCAGCTAGTAAGCAGCAAAACCAGAGTTTGAACTTCCGTCTGTCTTACGACAGAACACCAAGATTTTAACCACTCTGCTCTGCTGTTATTATCTAAAGTGCACCGTTTTCTTGAAAGGGAGAATGAAGGTGGGAAGATATTTTGGATCCTTTAAAAATAGGCAGAACTTGTCACTGGTTTCTATGCAAAATGCATGGAAAGATGACCCTGCCTTGCCTCTTGATTTCTTACAGTCTAACTCTGAAAGTAAAACCCAGGCACGGCGCACTGCCCTCTCTGAGGACCACTTATGATTTTAGGGTCCCAACACAAGCTAGGACCTGAGGGTACAGGGTGGGAGGATTTCTGGGGACTGGCCAAGTGGTGAGTTTGGTTTTGCTTATATTTGTGAAAAAGCCAGAGGGACTCTATCCCATCCTATGTGTCAGGGGCCATCCGGGTCACCTAGACGTTAAAGAGCCAGGGGGAAGCAGAACAAAGGGGTGCTCAGGGGGAGGTGGAGGGGTCTGTAGGAAAACTAGATGGTGGTGAGGGCATTGTGGTTGAGGGATCGGCCACATTCTAGAGATATGACCTTAGGCAACTCATTTCTCTTCACTGGGCTATAGTTTCCTTATCTGGAAAAGGAAGCAGTTGGGTCATATGGTGCCCAAGGCCCTTCTTCAGTGCTCAGTTCTAGGAATCGATGATTCTGTGAGATAGTGAAGAATGGTTAAGGCCAAGAAGGAGGCAGAGAATAAAGAAGACATGTAAAGCAAAGAGGAGCTAATACAAGAAAAGTTATTGACTTTTTTGCCCCATTGCCGTTCCTTCCTATAGAAACAATCTCCCAGAAAAAAAAAAAAGGGGGTAGATTTGGAAAACTTGTAGCAATAGATGGTTGAGCAAAGACTCTTAAAATGATCCTGCCGTTGAACAACAAGATTCGTGATATCTGGAAGCTCTCGCACGTGCCGCATCTTCAAGGAGACCCAGCGTGCTTGGAAAACTGCCTGATTAATATGCCCCAGTCCCCTGCCCAGGTTCAAGCACATCCCCGGTCACGTCAGCACTTTGATGCTTCCTGGGGCCCTTCTCGTGCTCATTAGCATTTCCAGAAGGTTATTCGACTCAAATCTATTAGTGAGATTCGCCCTCCCCCACACGCCCAAGTTGTGAGGGGCTGGAACGGGAGGAGACAGGGCAATGAACTTGGAGGACACTCACCCCCAGCCCCACATTCTTCTGGTAAATGGACAAATCTGTGTCTTTCATGGTGAGAGAATGGGTCATGACCCCTTCAGACACTGTCTCCGGCGGGGCAGAGTGCAAGGCTGCAGAGGAGGGGGGGCACTCGTTTGGAAAGACCCTTGCGGCTGACTCCATCCCTGTCCTTGAAGAGACTTTTTTGCTTCTCTAGACACTTGCCCTCACCCTGGTGGGTTGACCCCAGGGACTCCCATCTCGATTTGAGACCAGCTCTCTGGCTGTCACATTCACTTCAACGTAGCCCCTCCTTTCCTGAGAATGACCTAGAGGTGACCCTCTGAAGGAGACAGCGTGTCTGTAGTATTTGGCAGAACTGATAACTATAGTCTTTTTTTTTTTTTTTTTTTTCAAGAGCAGCCAGGAGAGATGGTGCACTTGGGTGCCCGTGTCTGGCTATCCTGGAGACACTGAACTGAAAACACTGGTTTAGCAAACAGTAGCTCGGAGCCGAACAAAGCTCCCATGCTGTCTGAGACAAAAGGCAGCAGGAAGTCAGAGGCTTTAAGTTGGGAGTGAATGTGAGTTGATGGAAATCTTGAGTTCCTTTTGGACTACCAATAAGCGATTTGAAAATAGAGACAGAATTTTTTTTTTTTTTTTTTGAAATCTGCTTAAAGTAACCCTGGGAGGAAAATAGCCTGAGTTTGGGTCTTTAATGGAGGTATCAGGAGGCAATTAAGTAGTCATTGTCTCATGTTTTGGACAACCCTGCAAAAGATATTGATTCTCTCTATAGGCTAATGTGTGCTTATCAGCATGAGCTCATTTATACCTTCTGCAAGCAAGTTGTCTCCTTTTATATGTAAAATGACCAGAAAGGGGCTTTAGGATAAGGAATCTGGTGCTGTCCCACAGGCTGTGTTTGGGAGGGAAGAGGGGGCAAGAGGAGGTCATTAATGGGACCTTGTGATGATTTTAATATTAAGAGGAGAGCCCAGGCCCCTGGGGGCATCAGGCCTGAAGAAGAATTTGCTATAGAATGGCTTTCAGAAAAGTTTCTGAACGAAAAAGTAAAAATAAGCAAAATGTAGGAAAGTTGGGTTTTTTTGTTTGTTTGTTTGTTTATTTGCTACTTTGGCATGTGGGGACAGGACATGTCTGACCGCAGTGACCAGTGACCATGGGACGGAGTATGGTGGACAAGTTTGCCAGGACTGCTCTAACAAAATACCTTAGATTAGGTGGTTTAAATTATGGGACTAATTGTCCCTCTGTTCTGGAGGCTGGAAGTCCAAGACAGAGGGGTCAGCAGGGTTGGTTTTCTCTGAGGCCTCTCCTTCACTTGTGAATGCCAACCTTCTCCCTGTGTCCTACATGGTCATCCCTCTGAGTGTTTCTGAGTCCTAATGTCTTCTTATAAGGACACTAGAAAGGTTAGATAAGGTCCACTCCCATGAGCTCATTTCAACTTCATTGTCTCTTTAAAGGCCCTATCTGCAAATACAAGTACATTCTGAGATACGGGGGGTTAAGACTGCAAGCTATGAGTTTTGGGGGGACACCATTCAGCCTATAGTGGGTGATGTTCTGGGAAAAGCTGTGAAGAAGGAAGCAGATCACCTGAGTTTACTCCTAGCCTTGTCGCTAGCTCTGTCCCTCATTTTGGCCTTTGATATCTCAGCTTCTGCTGTTTCTTGACCTCTTCTGCCCCATGCTGAATATCAAAGAATATCAAAGAATATCAAAGAATATCAGCCTCACCAGTGAGCTATTTTATATTAAGCTTACGCATTCCAGACATCTCCAATGTCTGGAAAGTTCTGCGGTCATCCTTTGGTATCCAGAGAAGATGGTCTGAGTCTTCATCTTACATGTTACTACAAGTAATCTCTGCTACTCGTTGAATTGTCTGACGGACTTCATTCTCCCAGGCCCTCCGGGCTGCCCCTGGTCATGACTCTCAGCTTCTGAGATGTTCTCTTCCCAGACTAGTCCTTTTACTCAGAAACATCCTACAAGGACTTGAGACCAAATTTTACTGGAGGTTTTTAGGGCAAGTGTAGGCATGCAAGCATGACAATATTACAGTGCCCTGTGAGGAAAATCTTCAAACTGAATCGTGGACTTCTCTGCTTTAGGTTTCTGTGGCCGTTCCTTATTTCAGGGTGTTCCTTGCTGGGTCACCATCTGCCATGTTGGCCCCTGCTTTCTGGCCATGATTCGGACCTTCCTTCTATTTTCCTCCTTCCTGGGTCCCCTCACATGCCCCATCCCACTGTCTCAAGCTGCCAGTGATCAACTCCTGAAATCCCATTATTTTCTTACCCAGAATTGTAGCTCATCTCAGTTTTTGCTTTGAGTGGGACTCTAGAAGGAGTTATAGGTGGGTTGGGGCTCACGTTCCTCCACCAAAGACCCATCGAGACGTAGTCCCAGTAGGGTCATCTCTTCCGCAGTGAATCATGCCTCCAGTGTGTTAAAGCAGCTGCCTCTCTGTTTAAAATCACATTCTTGTCTCGTTCTCCCATCTACCTCTTTGACTATGCTCTCTATGACAGCCTTAGGCACCCCTCTTTCATCAGTGATGTAGGTGCATTGATGTTACAACAGCTTGGACTACATTTGGGTATTTTTGTGTAGGGTGAATATCCATGGTAAGAAAAAGGGAGACACACTTTTCTCGTCCTGGTTCCATAGTACTGATGATTGTTTCAAGTAGAAAAGCGTTCCAGAGTCATTTATTTGATTCCCTCTCCGTCAGGAAGTAAATGGGTCAAGCAAGAAGAAGCCCATGTCCTATTTCTTATCGGTGGAAGGTGCCAGTCTTTTTTTCTGTTAGGTCTTTAAAACAACAACAGCAAACCAGCCCTGAATCACCTGAAAACTGTGAACAGCTGTGCTAATGTTTCAGGGTCTTCCTCTTACCCAGCCTTCTGGAAGTCAGTGCTTTGTATCTCAGCAGACCGAGGGGCCTCTGAGGAGCTTCATGGTGAGAGCACGGACTCAGGAGACAGGAGGTTTGGGTTTCCGCACTTGGTCTGTGGCTTGTAGGTTACGTGACCCTGGACAGTCACAGAAGCTCTCCTAAACTAGTCCCCTTATCTATAATATAGGGAGGAATCCCACTCCCTTGCTCACAGGATTGAGTGAGATCCTGGAAGCACTTTTTTTTTTTGGCTGGAAAGACTGGAAGCTGAGTATCTGAGCTGGGTAGCTGCTGTGACATCAGACATGTTCGGGCACGTCTGGAAGTTTAATTGGCATGTTGGCCAGGTTCAGGCTCGCCTGACCCACTCAGGGGAGACACAATGACTGATTTTATTGAATCCGAGAATTGGCCCCCAAGAGCAGCACCTGGCACGGTGTCTGAGTGGGAGCTAGCCGGAGCACAGGTGATCATCCCGAGTCCAGGAACGCTGGTTGGAAGGGAGAGGGGATGACATGCACAGGTGAGAAAGCGTGCCTCCATATTGTCTCCCTGCCTCACACAATTCACGCCATGTTCCTTGAGAGAGGAAACCGGTGCGAGGAGTGGGCCAAGGGAAAGAGGCTTATCCCTGGAGATGCCTTGAAGCACTGAGAGAGCAGTTCCCTGTGGGACCTGGTGACTCTGGGGAGCACTAAAGCTGGTTCAGTAGAATAAAGCTAGCTCCAGGGGCATGAGTGGACTTAGGTTTAGTGGGACCTGAGGTTGTGAAACGTTGGGCATTCTCTTTAAGAAAAGAATACACAATTACCAATGTAAAATTGAGCAGGAACTATTTCTTTAGAAAGATAAAGTAAACCATAATAACGTACGTTTTTAAAAAGCTGACAAATAGTACAAAGCCTGGGAAAATAACAATATATATTTTTTTCTAGTCGTCTGACATATCTCTTTAATACCCTTTCTCTTACTTTCTTTGGTGACACATTTTGATCATTACTTCATACGACAATGATTTTGACTATCACTTTCTATTAGAAAGAATGAAAACATAATTTGGTCTTTTTTCCAGGATGGGTAATCAAAATTAATTCTCAATTATTGATTGTTAGGAGGAATAAAAGAATGAAGACAATGCAAATGATGTACTCTTTGTGGGATTCCTACAGCTTGAGCTCAACAAACACAAGAATCCTGAAGGATCCCATTTTGAGTGAATCCTATAATAAAAAGAAAAAAAATACATGGCACATTTATAATTATATATACCAACAAGACAGTCTCTGTTTTGACTAGGTGTTGATGAGAACCAAATGTCTGCTTACATGTTTACATGTCTACAACTACAAGGAAGTCCCACAGAGAAGCTTCTGTCAGGTGCATTTCAAACCTTGCTCTCTCTACTGTGTGTCCCTGTGGTGCCGGGTCTCATGAGATCTGTGCATGCTGAGGTAGAGCTTTTGGTCCTGCTCCTTCATGTTTGGATACCAGGTTAGTTGGCGCAAGGGTAGTAGAAAAATCCCTGGAAAGTCACTACTATACTGTATAGCTGGCAACAATGTAAATATACCTGGAATTGATTTTGAACCAGATAAATAGATCCCATTAATTCCAAAATAAACTTCCCTTAACCAGTTTCTAAAAATGTCCCTGGCCACTCCGATGCCCCTGGAGACAAAGTGAAGTATAATGGAGGGCAAATCAAAGAGGAAAGGGAATGTGGCCTTTAGCTACTTGTAGCTAAAACATTTCCTTCTGCAAATTCTAGAAAAGAAATATATGACCACATGAACTCATTGCCAGAGACTTCTCCAGGTTCATAGATAGGGACCATGGAAGTGAGAGGATCTCAAAACTGAAGCTCCATTACCTTTTGAGGAAGTATGTCTCTGGCTGAAACAGATAACGTCCTGAATTTCAGCGGCTTTACACAATAGTGTGTTGACATAAAGACCAGTTGGTGGGTGGTGGTCGTGGACATGAGTAGCCTGGTGTATGTGGAGGGGCAGGGGTAGGGAATCCCTTCTCCAGGCAGTCATTCCTGGGACCCAGGATGATAGAGGCTCTAGCATCTTCAACATGTGCCTTCCAACGTTGCTTTAGGCACTGCAGCTAGCCAGAGGGAGGAGATAGAGACAGAGAGCGAGCAAGGGAGCATACAGAACATTTCATGGGCCAGGTCAGGAAGTGGGGTACATCACTTCTTCCCTTGGTGTTTGGCTGGAACTTACTCAGCTCCATACCACTGCAAGAGGGGCTGGGAAATGTGGTATAGCTGTGTACCGAGGGGAAAGAAGGAGTAGGTTTTGGTGAATGACAGTAGTCTTTGGCCTACGAGGGGACAGGACTTTCCCTCACTTGGGATTCGAGTGATACAAGTATGGCAAGAAACGTGACTAGAGCCACAAGAGGCAATGAAAAGCCATCAAGAGCTCCTGGATGACCCTCCCAGTGTCCTCCTGAACCAGGGAAACTTTCAGGGCTGCGGTAGGAGAGATGTGTCATGAAAGCTCACAGAAACTATTGTTTTGCCATTGATATTGTCACTCCCTTTGCATCCAGGAAACCTGCCTGGAAACCAGCCTAAGGGATGATGATAATGCTGACTGTGAGTTAATAGAGAATTTTAGGGATGAGTTTGGGAAGTCATATCACTAAATTTTACCCAGTGCCATTCACCCAAGGGTTCCCAATGACTGTTCTTATCAGACTGTGAGCTCCAGGCATGAATGTGTCTCACTTACTTTCGGGTCCCAGTGTCTAGCAGGGGGCTCTACTGGATTGTGGAAGAGATTTTTCTTTACTCTCCTAAATATATAACCATTGTATAAGCACTACACATTTTTTGATAAACAGTGATGTTCAGAGCCTTAGCAGAATAGATAGTAATGCCCAAGGTCAACATATTATGTTCACTTTGATATATAATTCCCAGATATTTCATAATTAATTGAACTTGGAGTTGTGCTTTGAGGTTGATTCTTTCTATAAGACCTTTTCTACAACAATTAAAAAAATAAGGCTTAGGTATAAAATTTTTTTTTTGTCTTTCTTGGAATACAGAAATTCCCTCAATCAGTTAGAAAAGGCAAGTTCTTCCTTTCTTCTGGCACATAGAAAATCTTCCTTTAAAGCCTTTCCCTCCCCATAAGTTAAAAACCCATTAGTAAATTAGGCTTAGCTGGGTACATTCATTGATATTTGATCCTTGGAACCTCTCAAGGAAAATCAATGTGTGGCTTTTCAGTTAACTAACATAGTGTTAATAGAATGTATAATGCCAGCGTCGCTGGAATGCTCAGACTTCGTGTTCTGCTCAGCCCGAGTGAGCAGAAAGGGTTGATCAATACTTTTCAGAAGAGAGCATATCTGGACTCCTCAAGAGAAGACAAGCATAGGACTTCTCTGTGAAAACTGTACCTGTCTGCCTGTTCCTGTGTGATTGCCTGGTAGGGATTGCTACAGCAGGAAGACAGGCTAGAATAAAGCTAAAAGTGAGAAGAATTCAAATTCTGTCCACATAAGGGCAATTAGTGGCAGCCGTGGAACCTGACCTGAATAGCAGATTCAAATTCAACCCTCTGAGACGTGGAGCTTGAAGAGGCACAGGATGAGGAAGTGTGGGCTGTTAGCTCAACTACTTCCAGGGTTTCTATGGTTAAGAGTGTAGCCACGAAACAGTCTCCTCCCTTCCTTGCTCCCCTCAAAATGTTTAATTGTGGTAAAAGACACACAACAGAGTTTACTATTTTAACCATTCAGTAGTATGAAGTATATTCTCATAATCAGGTATCCATTACTGCCATCCACCTCCAGAACTCTGTCTTGCAAAACTGGGATTCTCAAACAGTACCTCTCTTCTCCATTCCCTTCTCTCCACTGGCCCCTGGCCGCCATCTCTCCTTTCTGTCTCTATGCACTTGACTGCTCTCAGTGCCTCATGTAAGTAGACTCTTAACAGCATTTTCACTTTTGGGAGTGGTTCATTTCACTCAGCAGAATGTCCTCAGGGTTCATCCATGTTGTCAGAATTTCCATCCTTTTTAAGGCTAAAAAACACTCCATTATATGGACACACTGTATTTTGTTTATCTAGTCAGTGGACACTTGGATTGATTCTACTTTTCGGCTATCATGAATAATGCTGCTATGAACATGGTTGTACAAATATTTCTTTGAGTCTCTGTTTTCGTCTCTTTGGGGTATACATCTAGAAGTGGAATTGCTGAATCATATGGTAATTTTAGTTTTAATTTTTGAGCAACTGCCATACTATTTTCCATAGTAGATGCACTGCGGTGCACACATGTTCCAATTTCTTCACATCCCTCCAACCCTTGTTCCCTTGTTCTTCCTTCCCTATTCTTTTTTTTTCCTCTCTCTCTCTCTCTCTCTCTTTTTTCTTTCTCTTTCTCCCTTCACTGCTTCCTTCCTTTCTTTTCCTCTTTCCTTCCTTCCTTCCTTCCTTCCTTCCTTCTTTCTTTCCTTCTCTTACTTCCTTCATATAGTAACCATCCCAATACGTGTGAGGTGGATATCATGCTGTGGTTTTGATTTGCATTTCTCTGTGGATCATTGACGCTGAGTACTTTCAGTATGCCTGTCAGCCATTTGTATGTCTTCTTTGAAGTAAACCTATCCAAACTTTTTGCCCAGTGTTGTTAGGTTTTTTGTGTTTGGGTTGGTAAGTCCTTCCCACTACTTCAGATGTGGCACTCTGGATTACTCTGGTTCTTTCTTTACCCAATCTTGTTCAAGCCAGTCTCAGTATGTTTTGGAGAGTGACTTTCCAGTCACGACCCCCTCTGCCCTCAGGAGCTGATAGGGGCTTAGGAGACAGCTGGGAGAAGGGAGACCAGGAGTGGTGGTCAAGAGGAGATATGCTAAGATCTACTCCTACCTCAGGCAAGGGAACTTCATTTTTCCCTGGTTTATCTATCAGAACTTCCATCTAAGATGGCATTTAATGTTTCCCTGCTGGAAAAAAAAATTTCCAAAACAGTTGTTATAGGGATAAGTTTGGCCTCAATTACCTTCCTTTGCTGCAGCCTGTTTGCAAACAAGCCCAGCTGCGATGTGCTTTGAGTTGATTTCTCTGAAGGGAGTCTAGGCGAAGCATTGTTCATTTCTCTTCCACGGATAATTGAGGGATGTCCGGTATGTACCAGACCCTGTCCTGATCTTACCGAATTGCTCACCGATAAACAGAATGCCTCATCTGGGATGGGATCTGCCACCTTGGAAATAACCAGGTGAATGGGGCTCAGGGCTAGAAGGTGATCCTAGCCTCATGTGCCTGACCTGGATCTGACCAGGCCCAGTTCTCTGGGGACTCTCTACTCCATTCCCAACTCCTAAGTTCAACGGGGCACTCAGCGAGGGAAAGGTAAAGGCTCAGCCCAGACACTGCCTACTGACCATTTTCTCTCTCCTTTCCCTGTCCCCCAGACCCTTCCTCTCTCCCATGCCCCACAGCTTCCCTTCTCCCCTCTCGTCTCCAAATCTCACGCACCATCTGCCATGACTAGTGTTCTCATTCACCTTCTCCTGCTTATCTCCTCTTAGGCAGGAAAGTGCTTCGGAGGCTGACAGCCTAATCTCTCCGCCGATCCTGTGTTTCTGAATTCATCATCCCACCCCTCAGGCTGCTGCCCTGCACAGCTGCCCAGCTGAGCAGGAGGAGGGAAGAGGAGGCTGGACCAGACCAGAAAAGGAAAAAAAGAAAAGCAAAGGAAAAAGAAAAAGTGGAGGAGTCATCCAGGCACAGGGAATGAGGCTGTGGGTACCCCCAGACCACCCTTGAGGGTCAGAGAGAGGCTGAAGGAAAGGTTGTCTGTCCCTTCTGTTTCCAGAAGCAAAATTGCCCCTGCTTTCTCATCCCTAAAATCTGTCCCTTTCTGGTCACACACCTTCAGCAAGGTCACTGGCAGAGTGGGTTTTCTGTATTGCTATCCGGATGTTAGCTGTAAATTTTCCCTTTTTCTGTTATATATATTTTAAAAAATTGACTTGACTTGTAATTGGGAGATGATACGGCTCATCATCTAGGGGAAAGGGCAGGAAACTCCACTGCAAAAAAAAACCCCAAAAAACAAAACAAAAAAAACTACCTGTAAACAGACTGATGACCATAACATGAGGCCATTAAAGTGTACGATGCTACAACAGATTTTCTTTAAACATACATTTTTTTATTTCTATTCTACTTCAGAGAATGAGCTCCTCACCTCCACCCCTGCCTCCTATACCACAGAGGACGCAGGCTCTGCTCCATGACCCTTAGTGACATTTCACACTTCCAAGGCCTTTGAACATTTCCAGAACATTCTCCTTTTATTTTCTCCTTCACAGGCATGCACACATTCTTCCTCTTTGTCCCTTTTCCTCCCAAATCTGGATGATGAACCAGACTTCTTTTTTTTTTTTTTTCTCTCTCCTTTTCTGTTTTGGCTCATTTGAGGATGCTACGCTGAAAAGGAAGGACGCTTCCAGCCCACTATTGGAGTGCTGAGGAGTGCACTTTGGGGAAATGAAACTCAGGTCATGTGTCCACTCCCTGGAAAGGGGGAATTATGATAAAGTGAGAGAGTTTGTCACTGTTACTGAACTAGCACGTCCTGGAAGGAAGGAATCGTCATTACCACAGGTGTCCTCACTCCTCTCTCTCTCCCACCCTAACATACCTCATGTAATAATACTTCTTTCTTGAGCAAATGGAAGAAAACCGTGTGCTTTGGAGTGGCAAGCGAAGCTGATAAAATGCTGAAATGAGGCCCAGACCTTTTGCTATCTCTTTTTTAAAGCTACTTCCCAGGGGAGCGACGTATCATGGGTTCCAATCCCATCTTTGGCATTCCCAAAACTTGTACCTCACGAAGACGTGGACCTCTGTTATGGTAAGTGGTATTGTCCGTTGACAATACAAAGCACCGATTTAGAACATAGAAGTTTTAGGACTTCTCACTTTTTCTCATGGCTGTGGACATCTCCCTCATGAATCACAGAATTTCGCCACTGTTGGGAAGGTGCTTGAAAGAGCTCGCGTGTAAACGCCACAATCAGAGCGAATGGCAGTCTCTTAGCGGTGGGTGTATGGGTTACAATTTTATTCAGCCTCATTCCTGGGAAGAAGCTGTAGTGAAGCCATCTTCGGTCAGAGCAATAGTTGTCAAGTTTACCGAATGGGTCAAAAGTCAATAGCAAGAAGTTTGGCAGTTTCTCATGGAGTTAAACCTATACTTACCCTATGGCTCACCAAACCCACTCAAAAATATTTACTCAAGAGAAACAAAATCCTATGTCCGCAAAAATACTTTGATAAGAATGTCCGTAACAGCTTTATCCATAAAAGCCCAAGACTGGAGCTGTCCAAATGTGCATCAGTGGGAAAAAGTAGATAAACAAATTATGGAATATTTGTAGAATGAAATGCCACTCACCAATAAAAAGGAATAAACTATAGATATATTAAGTAGCATGAGTAACTCTTACAGAAATCATGTTGTGTGAAAGAAACCAAACACAAAATTAGTGTATGTTGTGTGATTTCCTTTATGCAAGGTTCCTAAGCAGGCAAAGCTAATCATTAGTGATAAAAATCAGAAGAGAGAGACGTCTGGGTGGCTCATTGGGTTACACATCGGCCTTCAGCTCAGTTCATAATCCCAGGATCCTGGGCTCAAGTTCCAAGTCAGACTCCCTGCTGAGCGGGGAATCTGCTTGTCCCTCTGCCTGCTGCTCCCCCGTTTGTGCTCTTGCTCAAATAAATAAGTAAAATTAAAAAAAAAAAATCAGAAGAGAGGTTGCCTGAGGGGACCAGAGAATAGAGGTCAACTAAGAGGAAGTATCAGGAACTTTCTAGGGCAGTGGAGGGGTCCCCAGTCCTGGAGTTCAGGTAACATGGGATATCTATTGGTCAAAACTCGGTGGGCTTAAAAGTTCATTTTACATTTCAAGGAATATAAATTTTATCTCAAAATGAAAAAGCCCTGTAAACAAATATTTTTACAAAATATGTTGCCAGTGTGGGGACAGTGTCCCACAACGGGGGCTGTTTCACAAACTCTGGTGCGGCAGCTGTGATTTTCAAACCTGGCCTCATGTTAGCTACTTACTGGGGAGCTTATATTCTGCCGCTGCCCGGGGCTGTCTTACCCCCAGAAATTCTGACTCTGGGGTTGGTCTTGGACTCTCCATTTCAGAATAAATTCCAGGGCTGCCATTTAAAAAAAAAAAAAATATATATATATATATATATATATATATATATATATATATACACACATACATATATATATTATATATACATATATATATATACATACATATATTATATGTGTATATATATATATATATATATATATATTTATTTATTTATTTATTTTTGGTTGAGGATTTTTAGTTGAGAGAGAGAGAAAGCATGAGCGGTGGGAGGGGCAGAATGAGAGGGAGAAGCAAACCCCCACTGTGCAGGGAGCTGGACCAGGGGCTCCATCTCATGGCCCTGAGATCCCGACCTGAGCCCAAATCAAGAGTCAGGTGCTTAACCACCCAGGCACCTCTAGAATAAATCCCAAGGCTTCTTAAAGTACGTGAGAGGGGTTAGATCTCAGTTTGACATTTTTAAGAGGCTACTACAATATTTGGTCCCAGTCACCTCTGCCACCTTTGAGTTGTGACATCAGTGAATTGAATGGTAAATGTGTTCATTCAAACCTACGTATATGTTTATAAAAGAAGTGGGTGTGAAGTGGAAGATAGAGGAAAGGAACTAACTAACGTATATTGAGAGTCTAGGATGTGCTAGGGCTGACACACGCTAGAGAGGGTATGAGTAATTTCACACAGATAATTTCATTTAAATTCTCTAAGAAGCACATTTATCTTTTATTATCTGTTTTTTCACTGTAATCACCATAGTCCAGGCCCCGTGCTATTAACGGTCTTGGCTTTTAAGCTCCAGCGAAACCAGCTTTCTTGCAAATCTCTTAATAGGCTGAGCTATTTCAGGGCCCTGGGTCTTTGCAACGCCTGGTATACGTGTCCCCTTCGTCTGCCAGATGTGCTTCTACTCATCTTTAAGGGCCCAACTGAAGTATCCCACATTATACAGGGTCCTTCCTGGCCCTCCCCTTATTCTGTTGGAGGCATTTTACTCTTTTTCAGGTATACATTGTATCAGTTGCCCTAGGATTTGTAGCAAAGTGTGTTTTGGAATTCTCTTACATGAATCAGAGATACTCCTTGGTGGCTGATTTAATGCTAAATGCACTTAAATGGACAAAACACTACAAATAAATCTTTAGCAGTCAAATGTAGGTTTGCACTCCGTCAATTTCTACTTTTAGTATTACATTTATCGCACAGAATTATAATTTTAATGTACATTTCTCTCTTAGCCACCAGACAAAGATCTCCTCGAAGGCAGAACCATGTCTTATTTGACTTTGAAATCCCACGACCTTGCAAATACAGTGCCCAGTAAATTACTGTTGAATAAAAGTATGTGTGAATGAACGCGATCACCTTGCTTCTCCTTAAATCCAGTCTGTTACTCAGATACATAGTGAATTTTCAGTAACCACCCACTGAACTCAAGATAAATGTAAACCCCGAAAATGGATTCCAAGAGTTCCGATAGTTATCATCTGCCCTACCTCAGCGCTGTCTCTAATTAATTTTACAGGCTAATGATTACTACATTAAATCCCCTGGCTGATATATGTTGACCCATTTCTTGAACATCATACACTCATTTTTTCCTCCACAGTCCTGATTAAATTGCCTTCTACTCCATGACATAATGGAAAGATCATAATTTGTCCAAAGAGCTGATCATGGGATTCATAGTCATGTTAGCTTTGTGATCTCGGTCAAACGACTTACCATCTCTGAGGCTTGTTTTTTTCTCATTTATGAAATGGGACGACATCTGCAGTAACACATATAGGTTGCCTTGGAAGCAGTGCAAATTTTATTATTATTATCCTTACATATTATTAGAGCTGCACATAGAACTGTACAAATATTATTATTATCCTGCATATCCTTCAGTGTGAGGCTTTAAAGCCCAAATTCTCTTTGAAGGTGGGAGAGCTGACATTGTTTTCTGAGCTGTCTGAATCACTAACTAGGTATTTCATCATATATTATCACAATTGTCATTTAACCGTTTCATGTGTGCATGGTCTTTCTCTCAGATTGGGAGCCTCTCAAAGACAAGAGCTGGGAACCCGTGTTACCCTGTTACCCTTCTCTTTAAGCCCCTGATCACTTAGCAGAGGATATTACCATATTAAAATGTAGTAATATAACCATTAAATGTATTAATGTTAAATTGTCTTACATAAAGAGAATGGAAAATAGATTTAGAATCAGAGGGTTTGAGAGTGATACATCCTAGAACATCACTTAATACAACCTTCCCTTTCTATGGAAACTGTAACCTACGTATGTTATGTGCCTTTCTTGTAGCCACAGCTAATAATAATTCATGCTAACAAATCCTGAGACTATCCCAGCACTCTGCAAAGTAATTTATTTTTTTAAAGATTTATTTATTTAGTTAGAGAGAGAGTGATATAGAGCATGGGAAGGGGCAGGGGGGAGGGAGAGAGAATCCCAAGCTGACTCCCTGTTGGGTGTGCAGCCTGATGTGGGCCTCGATCTCATGACCTTGAGCTCATAACCTGAACTGAAATAAAAAGTCAGCTGCTCAACAAACTGAGCACCCAAACACCCCTATGCCAAGTAATCTAAATGAATGGTGTACTTTAATAATATTGGAGTATTTATGATCCCCATTATACAGATGGAAAAACTGATGATTAGAAGCTAGGATTTAAACCCAGGCACCCTTCTCTGGAGCTCCCACCCTTAAATCTGCCCTTGGCATTGACGTTTCTCAATTCTCACCCCAGTCCCCTTCCCGCTCCAGGGGCAACCATTATCTTTTCTCTGTGGCAGTGGTTCTTCATGTGGTCCCAGACCAGCAGCTGTAGCATCATCTGGGAACTTGTCAGAAATCCAGATTCTTGGGTTCCACCCAGCCCTGCTGAATCAGACACTTGTTGGAGGGAGGGGGAGTCCAAAAATCTGTGCCTTGTCAATTCCCTGGGGATCCTTCTTGATTGAGAATGACCGCTTTTGGATAAATATTGTGCTTGTCTTTGGGCTTCGTATACTGCTCACCCTGTTGCTTAGTAGATGTTTATATAATAAGGTATTTATGTAACAAGGGTGATAAGAGTCTACATCTCCCCATCAATATTCAATGATTTCTGTGTTAGGAAAGGAAATGCCATTTCAAGCAAGGAGCCCGAACCTGAAATCTGCTGGCATGCATCTTGCAATTTGAAGAAACTTAATTAGTTTTATTATTTCACTTGTTTTTACATATATTTTTATATTTTCACTTAACACAATTATAAGTAACAATTTAAATTTTCTCTGCACAGTGATTGGAATTTTTAACAGAAATTCCATCTTCCCCAAGTCCTTCCAGAAATTCTGTATTCTGCTTGGAATCCTTAACAGGGCTTTAAGTCATTTAAAGACAGCAAACATATTTTTTATTAAAATTCAGACTGGAAGTCATCATGAATGTGATATACACAGTATGTAATAATTAGGAAGAAACCCCAACTTTGTTTTTTATAGAATATTAACATATAGCCTGGCAAGAAGAACAAATAACTTTAGCCAATATTCATATGCTTTGTTTACATGAAAATATCCAGAACAAAGGGTAAATAAACCATGTGACTTCTTCAGAGAGGCCTAATATCTTCAGACTGTTTAAAGTTCTTGCAGTGATTTTTCTGGAATGTGGTAATGTGCGAATCTGAACTCAAGACTGTCATGAGACTTGTATGTCTTGTTTGTCATTCGGGTACTTTTAATATCAAATCAATTACCATTTATTTACTTAAAATGTGTAGCTGAGGGAAAAGTCTATCCTATCTTGATAATAATTTTAGAAAGACAGATATTTAACATTCCTACCACGGGCAATTTTATGCCAGTCAAAAGACTACATTAAAGGACCCCAGATCCACTGGGATATGTTGAACACTTAAAATCTTCTACTTTTGGGCTCTAGAGAATAGGAGGTTAATGACTCCATTTTCCACAAAAGGAAAAATGTAAAGAAAAAGAGAAAGGTAGTGGTGGTTGGAATGTCACCTTCTAAGTTCTATGGGTAATGAGATTTTCTTGCTTTAGGGTGAGGAGGGCTACTTTTTTGAACAATCTAAGATATTAGCTCAGCAGTATTTCTGTAGAAACTGCGGAATGGCTAAACAAATCCTTAGTAGATCATCATTATGCATAGAATAACTTATGCTGTACTTTTGAAGTCAATTCAAACATCGTCCTTCTCATATAAAAGCAGTAATTACTGATGTAATGAGAAATTAATCTGGAATAATAAATATATTTTTGTTTTCTAAAGAAAAACAAACCAGTTGTGATTGTTTATCAGAGAGTATACTTGAACTGTTTTCTGAACAGCAGTGTAGGGTATGGACACACAGAGAATGAAGTGTGATAAATTAATGTTGACTTCAGGTAAATTTCAGAAAATCTTAGAGTTGTAAGGGATGTTAGTTACCATCTAACCCAATCTCCCATCTAACCACAGATGTCCTCGATATGGTCTCTGATGGAATGTTATCCTGTGCTCTTTGAATATCTTCCCCCAGGGATAAAAGAGCAAACCCCTCTCTTCTTGGATACGTCCATTCCACCTTCTTCTCAATTTCACTCATTGGCAAAAGTTCTGACTCCCAGAGCCCCACACTGACAGGTCTCGCCGCCACTATCTGGATTACTTCTCGTTTGTGAATGTCTCTCTTTAAATGAAGTTTCTGGAGTGAACACAGTTAACTTAGCTGCTATCTGAGAGCAGAGCAGCATGTGGGCAGGACTGGCCATGATGTCTTTTCTATGGCATTCTTTTATTTTATCATAAGGCTTATTGAGGTCTAACTTGCATGCGGTAAAATTCACCCCTTATGATAAATATACCATCCTCTGAATTTTGGTGAGTGCATACAGCTAGGCAACCACTAGTACAATCAAGGTACAGACCAGCTCTGTCACCACCTTGTGCCCTTTGTAGCTAGCCCTACAGTTCATCCTCAGCTCCTGGAAACCACTAATCCATTGTCTGTTTCTAAGGTTTTGCCTTTTCTTCTTCAATAACATCTTGATTACTGAAGTTCAATATTATGTTAGGTGCGAGGGTTTTCATCAGTATGACACAAGGTGCATGATAACCTAGAGAGAATTTAAAGAAGGATGACGAAAAAAATGAGTAAGTGCAAGAAAATTGGTAAAGGAGAGAAAGGATCTAGAAAGAGGAAGAAGAAAGACCAAAGGAAGGGTGTGTGGTGGTGAAAGAAGGTGCTTTGGATGGTGGTGTCACCATTTCCAAAGCCACAGTGCTCACAAATAATGAGAATGTGTCTTCTACCCAGTGGCAACCACTGTCTATGGTGCTGAATATCCATCCTTTGCCTGTCAGCCCATATTTCATATATCCTAACTTCAGATTCTGGTGACCTCTCTCTGCTTCTCCCAGAGATTCAGATCTGGGTAAAGACCAAGGTTTTGGAGAAGAGAATCTAACATGAATTTGGGAGACTGACTTTTACACAGATACTTTCAGAAAATAAGAAAGATATTTATTTTGAAATAATTTTCAAATAACTGCATTTGCCTTGAAGATTGGTGTGTCTTGTTTTTGTTTTGTTTTGTTTTCCCTAGCCAGTTAGAAGATAGACTGCCTCTTCCACACCTCCTGACCCATTTATTGTTGTGATTAATGATTTGCCCCTCAGATTAGTTTAGCCAGGACTTTTCCTCTTGGGTTTACTACTCTTTGGAAGGTCCCCGTGGTTAAGTGTCTTGAGATTTGAGCTCTAATCTCAGCTGTGCACCAACTAGCTGGCTAACTGGCCCAGTGCCTCTCAGGGCTTAGGGATAGGGTTGTTGAGCTTAGCAAATTAAAATGTAGGCTGTTCAGTTAAATTTGAATTTCCAATAAACAACAAAGACTCTTTTAGTTATAAGTGTGTCCCATGCTGAGATAAGCTGTTAAAATATCCTGGAATATGCAAATGCTGTGAAATGTCAAGTGGCTGCATTGCTGAAGAAGATATTCTTGACTTGTGGTTGACCCCTAGTGATTTAGGAGAACAAACAGTATGTAACCCTTGTCAAGGAGGTTACTTTTGGATACTAAGTATCTAAGGTAGCTTTAAGCTGGTGACATCATCGGGTTGTAATGGTGCTTGTAGTTCAAGGATGGGAGGCTGGGAAGGTGTGTGCCCAAGACAGTGTCTAGGTGGGTAGATGGTGAAGACACCTTTAGAGCTATTAGTATCCAAGGTGATGGCACCATTCCTAGTTCAGGTGAATTATATTTCCGGTGACTTTTTAAAAATGTCTTTTCTTCTACTACCTTTTTTTCTGTTTGCTTATCAGCTCGTTTTGGTTTCCCATTTGTGTTTTAAATCTTTGCTGTTTATTTTAATTTAGGATGTCAGCCCATGAAAAATAGATTTTTTGTTCTGTGCCCTGGACACAGCATTGCTGATGTTTTACTTATTTATCCATCTTTATCCTGCCTGAGGGAAAACAAGTATTTAAAATGCCTTGTTGTCTTCATCTGTGAGTAGATAAATTTAATACTTATTTGTGATGGTGCCGTAGTCTACTTCCTTACTCCTAATTTTGCTGCTAGCAATTACTGGGCCATAGTCTTGGAGAATGTCTATACTCTGGGTGTCTCTGTAGTCTCTCTGAGTATTTAATCATGGTAAGATGGGTAAGAAGTAGAATGAACAATGCAAATGGACATTAGATCATGATGGTTAATTCTTACCAAAAAGTAAGTTTAGCTCCAACTTTTAGCTTTTTAGAAAATGACTGTATTAAAAATTTTATAAGTTCATCTGTCCATCAAAAATCCAGTGAGTACCTATCAGAATAACAGATTAATGTTAAACATGATTTCTGAGTGGCAGGAAATTTTGTTCTAGATGGAGCTGATGTCTCATACATACATGACTGACAGGTTCATAATGGCACATTACATTTACTCTCCCACTCCTCTTGCGTGTAGATTAAAAAAAAAAATCAGTTACAATAAAAGTAGTCACATTTCCGAGAACTTACTGTTAACTCATCAGGTAATGGTAAGTTCTTTCAGTCAGTACTCAAGCAATATATTTTATATTGATTTTCTCTTGATGATGTCTCTGGTTCCCTACATTGTTAGCTATTTGCTAAAAGAGGTAAGTTACAAAAAATGAGATTATGGCTTTCTGAGCATGGGTAAATCAGTACTTTAGTGAATAGAACCTACTAATAAAAATTGGCCTTCTATATATCATCTGGCACTTATGGCCTACAGAGCTAGACAGCACAGGTCTTGGGAAGGTCATGGCAAGAGGACTATCCCTCAAGAGAAAGCTCAATGTCAAGATAATGGAGATCTGCCCTCCTCCTGCAGTTGGGGGTGAGAGAAACAAGGTGAGTGCATTGTGATTAGCACAGGATAGTGGACAGAGTCTGGAGCTCAGACACCGTTTTTCTTTCTTTTCCTTTTTCTTTCCATTCCTTTCCTCTTTTCCTTTTCTTTTCTTTCCTTTTCTTTGTAATTATAACCCCTAACCATCAAAATAACTTCAGGCCCTCAGTTTTATTTTCCTTATACAAAATGGAGAAGTTTTCAGCTGAGGGGGTTTTAGGGACCCGCAACGCAATCATCTCACCATATCCATGAAGAGTCTAGTATCCAGATGGGTTAACTGAGCTACTCAGGGCACTGATAATACTGGTAGAGCTAGGGGAAGGACTTGGTTCTTAGATTTTTATTTAATGCTCTTGTAAATGTCGTCGAAGGGCATGAGCTTAGAGGCTAAGTTTGGGTCTCAGTAGGATGATATCTGAGCCAGATGAACTTTTCAAGTAACAATGTCCTTGAACTCAGTTTCCTCATCAGTAAAGTGGGGGTAATAACACCTGCCCTATTTAACTCTCAAGGCTTTTATGGGTATCTAGTGAGACAATAAAACATAAAGTTCCAAAAAAAAAAAAAAAGAAAGATACTGCATTATTTATTTATTTATTGCCATGTAATAATCTTAGTAGCCTAAAGAACAAATATTTATTATTTCATAGATTGTATAGACCAGAAATCCAGGCCTAATGGAACAGGATGCCTCTGGCTCGAGGTCCTTAGTAAGATTATAGTCAATCTGTCAAGCAGACCCTTGGTTTCATCTGAAGGTTTGACTTGGGAGAGTGCCGGGAGAGGTCTTTTTCTAAGGTCAGTTATGTGATTATTATCGGGATTCAATTCCTTGCATATGGACCTCTCCGTAGGACTGCTCACAACATGGTGGATGGCTTCCTTGGACCAAGTGAGCAAGAAAGCAAGAGCATGTGAACAATATGGGAACAAGAGTTTTTGTAACCTACTCTTGGAAGTAACATCCCATTACCTTTGCTGTTCTCTGTTTATTAGAAGTGGGTTACCAGGCCCCCACACTCAAAGAGCACAGATGACATAAGGGCACCAATACCAAGAGTTGGCCACCATTGGGTCCATCTCAGCGGTTCCTATTGCAAGGATTATTCTCAGTTCTATGGTAGTTACAAGGAAAGCATTAGATAACAGATGCATGCTTGCTTTAATGAATGAAAGGATTTTACAAAAAGAAGGTGGTATTAATATCTCCATTTATCACTATTGATGGACTCCCTGCTCTTGAAAGAGATTCAAGGTAGCATCCACAGCTTTGCTTGTGCTCTATTCCTCCTGTTCAGAATGCCTTCCTTCTCAGCCCTTGTGCACCTGAGAATTGCTAAATCGTCTTCTGTGAATCCACCCAAATGTTGCCTCCTGGATATGTTACCGTGGTTCACTATTGTGCTTTCCAAGGTGAACTTGGCCATAAGACACTGTACAATTTGGAACCCAGTTGCATTTTCTAGTTGTATCACAGTTCATTGATGTGTCTCCTTGGAGGAATAGTAATAAATGATCTTGGGCAAGGGGACCCATGTCTCCCTGGTTTGTTCTGTTTTGAAGACTAGACCTACGGTGATTTGTTAAGAGTTCTTGAAACTGTGATAGTCCCCTTGCTAGGGGTGGAGAAGTATATGCAAACCATTTATCAAAGTGGGGGCAAAGGATCACCTGCACCCCCAGCTTTGGAAGGCTTTAAAAGTACAGATTCCTGGACCTTGCTTTGGGCTTACTGAATAAAAATCTCTGGGGTTGATCCCAGAAATGTGTATTTTTACTCAGGTGATTCTGATATAAAGTTTGATAAGCTCCAGTCTGAAGGAACCCTCCAAAGATTACGGCTGACAGCATCCATACACATTTTCTTATTTGTCTTTATATTGGCTATGGTTTGTGATTATAGTTCTTCTAAGACACCTATGGTTGTCAAAGGCACCGTTACATTATGCACTATTAAGAAAGAAAAAAGAAACCAACTCTGCTGATTATGATGTGAAGGGTCCATAAAGATCCCTTCAATTGGAGAGATGTTAAAGTCTGAGAAAAATCTCAGAATTGAAGCAACATGACAAAATATCTTTCTTTTCTGACCGGACCAGATCTATGAGATAAACACTCTATATTCGACTGTCTAGAAACAGATCTTTTAAATTCCTACATTCATCCACCCAGCCATTCACTCTTTCCACATACATCACATACAGTTACGGAAGGCACGGTGCTTGGCTGAGGTGATGAGTTGTGAATGAGGTGTGTCTCATGGGGCTTAGGCTACAGGGGAAAGACTGAAATTAAATAAACACACCAGTCAATATACACTCACTAATTAGGATAAATGCAATGAAGGACCAAGAGGAATCAAAGGAATTGGCCAAGGTCTGAGGATACACCCCGCTGTGGGGCGATGGGATCGACAAGCAATTGTCTCTGAAGAGGCTGGAAGTAAGGGCAAGTGGGAGGTCGTTTGCATGAGCCAGGCTCATACCAATGACTTCTTTAGGAGGGGCACGTGGGAACTGTGAGCCCAGCACGGAGACATGCATGCACAAAGGTTTACTCGTTTAGCACCCAGGTGACTGACGTCTGAAAAGGCTAGCGATCCACAGGTTCAACAACCAAGGACCCCGCTATGCTGAGTCTTGTGTTTCTTTCTCCCAGTGTTCTCTGGGTTTGAATCCCCTACTGGGCTTCCATGGCCATGTGCCTGACTGTGAACTGAACTTAATACCCTGAATCATCAGTGTCATGGGGAGATGGATTCTTTACAATCCTTAATGTGACAAACTGGATTGATCCCTGCCCGCTACCTGCCAGCTTGCTGTAGCGTTTCCTTAAATCTCTTCTCTCTCTCTCTCTCTCTCTCTCTCGCTTCCTACGCTGCGCGTGTGAAAGGAAAAGCATTTCCCTGCAAAGACTCCTCGATTTGATTACACTGTGGAGAAACAAGAGACAGGGGACCGGCTGAGTGCTGGAGTCCACTCTGGCCCTCGTCTCCTCTTCGTGCTAATCTGAAATGATGGAATTCTACAGCCTTGTCAGCTGCCTAAATGACCTTCAATCTTTATTTTGGGAGACTTTCATTAAAAAATTGAATCAATCTGGGTGTCACCCGCCAGCCTAAAACAAATGAAATTGTAAAAATGCTCATTGCCGAGCGGTGATTTGAATGCCCCCCCACCCCGCCCCCCGCCACCGCAAACCCGTTACAAAGAAGGAAAGCAGATCAGTTGTCTCTGGGAGATTTAAAATGAAAGGTACTTTTCATCTTAAAAATGGAACTTGGGATGCTGTTCGATTGTGCTGTGCATTCAGTATTCACAGGGTAAAACATAAAAGAAATACCATGGATTTAAAAAAAGATATTATTTTTCTGCCACATGCTGCTTCTACCAAACCACCTGAGAGGTGATTTGAGAAGGGCATTTTAGAATAAAGACATTGTTCTGACAGCAAATACAAATGAAATAAAATTGGCCCAAGGCTTTGATGCCGGA
Organism: Lontra canadensis; assembly: GCF_010015895.1. Lineage (NCBI taxonomy): Eukaryota > Metazoa > Chordata > Mammalia > Carnivora > Mustelidae > Lontra > Lontra canadensis. The sequence continues at coordinate 18,339,656 of NW_022631015.1, read as the reverse complement.
ACCCACATGGAGAGCTGAGACATAGCAACATGCTAGCTCAATGCACCAGAGGAATAGAACCGGCATAATTTGTAGAAGTGTGTGAAGCAAAGATGAAAGAAGGAAAAAAAAAATTTTTTTTTAGAAAATTTTTTAAAACATGCACAGAGATTAGAACAGACTTTTCTGGTTGTATTAATTCCTTTATTGCAAGAACTTACCCACAAATGTCACAAGGGGACTGAGTTAAGTGATGATCTTTTTGTCGCCATTATCAAGGGCAGATATGTGAGCGGGGAGAAATAAGCTATTTTCCTCTAATTTTTAAGAAAGTAAATAGAGGGGCACCTGGGTGGCTCAGTGGGTTAAGCCTCTGCCTTCGGCTCAGGTCATGATCCCAGGGTCCTGGGATCGAGCCCTGCATTGGGCTCTCTGTTCGGCAGGGAGCCTGCTTCCTTCTCTCTCTGCCTGCCTCTCTGCCTACTTGTGATCTCTGTCTGTCAAATAAATAAATAAAATCTTTAAAAAAAAAAAAAAGAAAGTAAATAGAACAGGGGTGTCTGGCTGGCTCAGTCAGTGGAGCAGGTGACCCACTCGGAATTGTGGTTAGGGGCCCCATGTTTCGTGTAGAGATTACTTATAAATAAAATCTTTAAAAAAAGAAAGTAAAGAGAAGAAAGGGTAGAAGTCTGCTTTTGGCTGCTAATGAGATTCTGGCTTCTGGCTCAAGCATATGACACATCTTGAAACAAACCCTATGCATAGGATATGAGTGGTGACCCCAATCCTCTTCCATGATGAGCTTTACCCTAAGCCTGAGGAAGTTGTTTAAAATGGCTTCCAGTCAGGCATAAAACAAGGAAGAACGGAACTGAAACCACAAGAAAGGAGACCAAAGCTATCTCAGACCTTCCAGGTGATGCTATGCCCGTGAGTTGTTCCTGATGAACACATATAAGAGAAGTTTAGGAAGAAACAGCTGAAGAGGGTCATTTGCCTATTATTTTTAGATCAATCACCAAGTACTTCAGCTGGAGACTGAAGGAAAGATCCTGAGTGCCTTTCTTGTGTGTTAGTGAAGAACAAAGTGTCCATTGAGAGCCGGATGGTCATTCGAGGCATGGAGAAGGAAAACACGGTTTATAACTGATAACTGTTCCTATACATGGCTACTTCTGCTCTCATTTGAACAGCTAAAACAAAGCTGGCTGATTTTAGAAAAGACACTCTTTGAAGTTCTATCCTGCTCTTTAAATCTCTAAACAAAACAAACAAAGGCAATGCAGAAGCTCAGATTAAAATTGCATTTTAATCTCATCCCTTAAATAATTAAATTCGTAATTTTTTTCCTCCTTAATGAATGATTTAGCCTGGAAGGGAGGTCACTTAAGGTATGTCTAGCATTGATAACACTGGAAATAACACAGCGTTCAAAAACAAACTCTAGGACTTAATTCGCCATACGATCTTGAGCAAAATGCTGACACTTTAAGTTTTGGGGTTTTCATACATAAAAACGGGATGGATGTCTATTTTTCAGGGTTACCATCAGTTTTAAATGAGATACGTTCAGTTGCTTAGTGCAGTGCCTGACACATGTTGGTCACAAATAATTTACCTTCTTCTAAGGATGGATATTTAGATTGGATTTCATTTCTCACAGAAGACCTACAAGAGGAAAAGCAAAAAGTCCCAGCTTTTGAAGTTTTTTAAGCCTATAATTCTTTCTCAACTGTGAAAGTAACACATATTCTTACAAAAAATTAAAATACAAAACATTGAAAGAAGAAAAAAATGACAGTGGTACCCTTTCTCCATGCTTTCTGCTTTCTATAGTTCTAGTCGCCCAGGTCAAGCACAGTCTGTAGGCAGACGACCCTCTTTCTGACTTATTGTCAGAAGGTCAATGTACGTCACACAGCCTCACGTCATCCACCTCCCTTCATCTCATCACAGAGGTGCTGTTATAATCTCGCATCTTCACAAGAGGAAGAAGGGTGCACACTATAGAATAAGATATTTTGAGGGATAGACCACAATCACATTATTCATTTTACAGTATATGGTTCTAATTGCAATGGTTTTATTTTTATTTATAATTACAATTTCTATTTTATTACTAGTTATTGCAGTTAATTTCTTACTGTGTCTAAGTTATAAATTAAACTTGCTTATAGGTATGTATGTATAGGAAAAAACATAGCATAGATAGGGCCTGGTACTTTCTGCGGTTTCAGCCATCCACTTGAGGTCTTAGAAATGCATCTCCTGTGGTTTGCTCTATTATCCACACTCTCAACACTCTTAATATTTGTAGGTTATGAATTTTCTGCATTTATTATGGTCTTTTAAAAATATTTTAACGTTAGATATTATATATACATATAATTAAAGCAAGAAAGTATCTTTTCTAAAATCAGCCAGCTTTCCAAATTCGAATGAGAGCAAAAAATTGCAATACCGTATTTTTTCTTTCTGTGAATATAATGCCATTAACATTTCCTTAGATTTGTCAAAACTTGTGACACATCTAATGTTTATTAGCTATATATTCCGTTTATATGTCATAGATGCTTAGGATATTTTCAATGTTTTGCTATTGAAATTGACTTTGAGATAAATATAGTAACATATTTTCAAAAATGTACCTAATTTCCAAGTGCTTTTTGTAAACAGATTTCAGGGTAAGTGGATATAAACATTTCTAGGACTTTGGAAATATCATCAAACTGCTTTCCTATAGGATTGGGTCAATTTATATTCCACCAACAACATGAGAGCCTCACTTCCTGGTTTAACCTCTACCTCGTAAATATTGAACAGTATTATTGAGAAAGTTTTGCAAAAGTGAAAAATGGTATTTTTGCTATATTAATTTGTATCTCGTTATTACTGTGTTTGAATGATTTCTCCTTTTGTGAAATGTTTTTGTTCACACCCTGTGCCCATTTGGCTGTAGGGACCCTGATATTTTCCCATCCATTTAAATGTACTTTCTCTATAGAAAAGATAAACACTTGGTCATAAGTGCTGTGAATCTTTAACGACCTTATTTTTTACTCTTTTTTGTACATTTGCTTTAAAATTTTACAGTTGTATTTTTTTTTCTTATGGATTTTTCTTTTCTCTTAAGGTTATCCCTTAAGGGAAAGTCCTTATTACTCATTTTCCTTTTGAAAATTTTGTTACCCGAAGAGGTTCCATACTCTACCCCCCAAAACCCGATTATCTCCTGTGTGTGTGTATGTGTATGTTTGTGTGACTCCAGCGACAACAAAAGGGTAAAATGGAGGAAAAGATCATGAATACCAATCTCAAACATACTGAAAATGATTTATAAATTCATTTTTTCTTAAAAAAATCCAAATGCCCATAAAATTTCATCGTGTGGTTTCATGGCCTGGAGAGAATTAGAAAGAGTAGCCGACAATAAAATGGAATGTTAAAACCAGCAGGCTTCTTGACAGATGGGAGAAACTACGAGTTAGTTATATGAGGAGCTATTTGAGACAACAAGGACCAGTAGAGTGAGCGGCAGAATCCACCCAGACGTAGCTGCTCTCAGACACTTTTCCACTTTGCGTTTGCCTGAGCCTGCCTGCGACAGATCTAAGTGAATCTGTGAACAGCCAAAGAGAGGCGAATGATTTCCAAACAGAGGGAAATCTCTAAGAATGGGATGCTTCCTCACTGCTAATAGGGAAACAGCACGAGAAGTCTTTCTCAGCTTATGGTCCCAATTAGGCTATCTCAATCCTCTTTAAAGCAAATTCCACAACGTGTCCCCCACCCCAACACACATAGTTGGCCACATTCACAGATTTCAGCAAACAGGATGTTTTTTCATCTGAGAATATCCTCGATTTCAATTTTTTCTGTTCAAACATTAATTCTAGAGAAAGAATTCAAACCAGAAACTCTATACTTTTCAATGCTTTGCATATAACAAAGTTCAAAGTCATGGATTCTGCATCTAAATGTACTGAGCAAAAAAGTATAGAGACACCACACCTGGCCGCAGGGAGCGTGCAGTGGAAGAGCCCATGCAGACTGCGTGTTATACGGGGACGTGGAGACAGATAAAGTAGGATAAAGATATTGAAGATATTAAGTCAAAATAAGAACAAACCAAGAACACACATGACACACGCATAGAAGAGATGCACATTTATTCACCTAATACATGTAGTGGTAAGTATAATACGGGTCATTCGTGATTAGCTTCAGTCCTTAGGGTACCTTCTGTGAGGCACTCTTTCCTATAAATTCTCTCACAGTAAGGGGAAATAGAAGGGAAATCCTACAACTTTATAAGGAGCAGGTACAAAAAACCCCCAGCTAACATGATACTTGTGACCAAGGGTCTAGGTAATCCTACAGAATCTCCGGAAAAGCCTGGATGGCAGGAGAAGGTCCATTTGTTCATCAAATACCATGCTAAGGACTTTGGCATTTACTTCTAAGTAGCAGGAGCCATGGAATACTTTGGGACCGAGGAGTAATTGGTGTGATTCTCATTGGCAAAAACTCCTCTGGCAGATGGGTGAAGATTGGTTTCAAGGGTCTGATACAGACAGCAGTGACCAACTGAAAGGATTTTCCATGGTTCCCATGAGAAATACTGTGGGACTACAAGAGGAGAGGATGGATGGAGAGCAAAGGGGATCTCCCGTAGAAGGCAGGGGTATCAGAACTCAATGAAAATGAGAGGGAGAAAGAGGAGTCAGGATAAGTGTTCAAGGTGTCTGGCATTGTTTGAAACCAAATGTTGCATCCATGCTTCTGAGTTGTTCAAAGCACCAAGAGAGGGGAAAGTGGCACTTGACATTGAGGGGAGAAAGAAAAAATAATAAAAATCCAAAATGCATTTTTCTAAATGAGCAGAAATACACTGTATTTTGTGATTCAAACATGCAGGCTGGGATTATGCTTCATTAGTTCGTACCAGGTGATTTTTTTGGTGTGATTTTGAGTTTTGACCGTATCTTTGGGTGGGAGTTTTGCACATTTCTCGCGCCGTCACAAAAGCTGAATTTTAGGTTGGAAAGATCTCATTCGATCGAAGATCTGCCAACACTTGCTAATGAAGGTTTCCTTCGGTAGGTCTGAGAAGAAACTGCAAATTACAATGCATGCTAACTTACCGCTGGAACTATTACTAGTCTCTAAAGAGGAGCTCCCACAATGACGTAGAGTCTGAACTTGGTAATTTCACATCCTGACCCTTCATCCTTCATGTTTTCGGTTCTTTGATGTCAGAGGTGAATTAGTAGCAGTGCAAGAGAGACTTGTGGGTGAAAAATGCCTTTGCTTCCAGGAAATCTTGCTGTTTTTCCTTTTCATTCCTCTTCACGTCAGAGTAGATATTAGCCCTTCTTGTTCTGTGGCTATTATTCCGGGGGGTGGGGGGGTGGGAATACAAATGGAAGCCAAGAGTATATTTTAAAAATTGAAGAGCATCAAGACATCACAGCCTGAGTTGGCCATCAAGATTTACAATTACATTTCCATCACAAAGAGCCTGGCCGATCATATTTGGCCATGACCATTTATGTTTTGATTTCTATTTCTTTGGCGGGACAACACCCCAATTAGACAGATGAGCGTTGCGTTCCGATTTTAGAGCATCTCCTTGCTGGCCTAGGTTACTCCGGGGCTCCAGTAGCTGTTCTCTTCTCCGTGGTGCTGGCACCCCATGAATTCTCAGCATAGAAGGAAACTATGCAGGCTAACACACTCCTGGTAATTTAACCTGGATTATGGCTGAATTGCCCAGATGATAGATCCGAATTTTCCCTGAAGTTTCTAGTTTCTTCACCTTTAAGTGCTTTTCCGCTGGTGTTATGTAAAGTGAGCAGAGGTGATGGGCGGAGGGCAGAAGGGAAAGGGTCTGGAATTTATTTTTCTCTCCTTAGATCCAAGAATGCGGCCAGAATGTCTACTTTAGCCTCCTGGTAGCACACGGTATTCTTTGAAATATCACGGGAAAATCATAACTAGAGAATCATTATTATAAAAAGGGCGTTGTGGCTGCACATTCTGAATTGTGTGGAAAAAGACCCATTTTTGTTCAGAACTCACATCCTGCTTATACAATACATAGCTCCCCCGTTCACAACTGTGTATGATGGAATACATAGATTCACTGCAGATTTTCAGCAAAGCAAATATAAAAGGAGAAGCCATCAGACTTGTCCTCCTTGTAAGAAATGAAACCCACAGCTAGCCAGCCTTCCCCGCAATTTCAAACCATTCCAAGAAGACACACACACACAGACACACACACACACACACACACACACACACACACAAATTAAAAGTGACTCCATGGACAGATTCTCCTTTCTTTGGGGTAAGAGCTGCATTTCATTACTTTAAAAACGCTCGTTCATTTAAAGAACACTAAATGCTTCCTGGTCTGGATATATAAAATTATTGGATGGCCACTGCTAGTCATTCATCTGAGACCCTGATGTGCCACAGTCGATTTTTGAGAACGGTTCTGCCACTTAATGTGACAAACATTCAGCCTCGCAGTTTAAGAGATCTTTGAGAAAGGCCATCCCCACATGAAATGAATTTAACAGCAGCAATTTGTCATTTTGCCCTTCCTTTGCTGTGGAAAAAAAATGCTGGTGATTTCTTTTGACTTAAACTGGGCATTCAAAAAGCTGTTTTTATTAATGAATCATATTAAGCCACTAGTGAAAGGCTCCCTGACTCTGTTTAAATAACAGGCTATGATTCCTCTCCCCTCAAGCTCCCCCCTCCCACCCCCATTTGGCTCCGCTGCTATTAATTGAGGAGTTTCTTTGTTTCTTTCCTAATGAAGCTAACAGAACACATCTGTCAGGTGCTTGTATTCTTTGCCTGTCTATAGTATGTAATAGACCAGCTGGAGGCTATAATGCTACACAATACCCCTGGCCGTTACAGCAACTATTTATTCCTGGGCTTTTCCTCCGAAAGGGATTTGGGGAAAAAAAAAAAAAGAAAAAAAAAGTCTGAAATTTGGGCCTAATTGCTATTTACCCAGCGATAGACACCTGTTCTAGCTGAGACATTGGCTCATGAATCCTACACCTGAGACCTTAGGGAGAGTAGAGGGGAGATTTCAAGCAGCTGCCAGTCCATTTAGAGAGAGAGAGAGCTGTAGCTTGTTGGGGTTTGTGTGTTTATAAGTATAGGCATATATTTTTAAATACTGTATGTTTAGTATGCACACCCATAACCAGAGGGTATATATTAAAAGCCATGTACTATGATTTCACGGTCAATTGCTTATCTGAAGGCTGGATGCATACCACCGTTGCAGCTACAACTGTGACCGCTTTAAAAATAGTGCACTGGGGCTGAATTCAATACCAAGAGTGGGCACATGTCCTTCACAAGGTCCATTCCGGGCCTCGGGAGAAATAATTTCTTAGGACGAATTGGGAGAGAAATTTAACCAAACATAACTTTTCTTGGAGAGATGCAACTTTGTTTTTGCCATTCCCCTCGCCCAATACGATGGGCTTCCCTCCTTAAGACCTACTGAAATTGTTCAACTTTCCAGTTGTTTTACTTTTCGACCTCAGTAACACTATCTTTCCTTCCTTGGCTTGCCTTCACAATGCCTTTTTCGCCCCGTGGTGCTACAGAGAAAGAATTCATGGTCATGGTAACAGCTTACTTCTTGGGAAAAATAAGAAAAACAAAATGCAATTCATTATGGAGACCCTACCTCAGGTAAGTTAGTACAGCACCTAATGTTGTTTAGTAGTTAGAAATTCCAGCTTATTAAAATGCTATTAGGTCACAAACATATGGCTTTGCATTTGTAAGAGAATGGAAATTATGGTAACAGTATGGGTATGCATGCATATGTGATATATATATATATATATATGTATGTGTGTGTGTGTGTATATATATATATATATTTCCTGACATCATCACACACTCCAATCTCACTGCCCCCTTTGGCTTAGGTTTATTTAGAGAGAAGACTGGGGATACCGAGATTTAGCACGAGCTCACTGGCAACAGAACAGAAATAAAACATTATTGCCCTACTATTTTATCTGGCCTCTCATCAGAGGGCATTCCCGCTGCAGAGGGCTGGCAGGGTAGGGAAGGTGGAGGGGGGCGGGGTTTAGGTGGGGAGGAGGGGGAAAGAGAAAGAGGGTTTTTTTGTTTGTTTGTTTGTTGTTGTTTTCCTCTCCTGGTCTTTCGTATCCTTTTTCCATTTGGTCTGACTTCTGAGTTTTCTGATGGATGCTCCATCGGTATTGCTGGAATAACCTCCCCTTGACATACAGTTTAGAGAAATTTGGCCTCGCCGAGCTAATCGAACCATGCCGCCAAACAACACCTAATTTGTTACCAAACTAGAAAATCATTTATTATTTCTCCCAGAGGATATGTGAGTTACACGAGACCCTGGTGTGAGAATTCGTGAAATGAAACGAAGAGGGTGAGGGGAGATTTAAAGACAAAGCAGAAATTCAAGTCATAAACGAAATAAAAATCATCTGAGGGATGGATCCCACGCAGACGTGCGCGCGTGCACAGGCACGCGCACGCACACAGGCACGCGCACGCGCACGCACGTTCGCACGTTCGCACGCAACCACGCTTGTTAAGAAATTCCCCTCGGTCTCGTCTGCAGCCGGAGGTGACCGAGGAGTCAGAGCCGCAGGAGGCGGCTGGCGACGACAGGGGAGATGGACAGTGCTCACATACAAATGAGAGCTTTGCCTCCGGGCGCGCACAATTGGATGGAGAGCGGACGCCGAAGCAGAAATTCATTTCCCCAGAGAAGGAGAGAAGTGCGTGGAGAGCTCAGGGTCACACCAGAACAGGTGATAATGAAATTAGAGTTAATGAAGGCTGAAGCAACCAAGGCCAGATGGGGTGGAGAAGCTGTTATCTGAGATGCACGCTGAAACCAGACATGCTATCTCAGCGCAGGAGAAATCAATTGTGGGAGGCGCACAAGAGAAAACTTGGGGGAAATGTAAGACTCGCCCCCCCCCCCCCCGCCCCGCAACCCCCGTTTCAGAGGCAGGTCGTCTCTGGGCTTCCGTGGGACGAGATGTTGAAAGTGTGCAATTCTAGGAGGCAGATTATGTGACTGAGGGCAAGAGGGGTAATGTCTCTGAGCCTCAGTTTCCTTCCCGTAAAATGGGGATAACAATACCTAGCACCCTCTTCTTGGAAAGATTAAGTGAAGTAGTTTTTGCCGAAAATGCAGGTGCACAGATTTGGGCATCAAGTATACCATAACGTTATCATATTTCTTTGTGAGTCATTAGTTTGTTCTTGCTGAAATGGCAGTAAAGGTCATGCCAGTTGGCCTATCCATGGAGTTGTCTACTTTTTAGAACCTTCAAAGCAAGCATAGGACATCAGAAAAATAAATGAACCCTGCATACATCTTGCTGTTCTTAGTAGGTTTTTAATATCTGCAGTGTATTATGAAAGATAAGGATTTTGTCAGAAGGAGCCAAGAAACTAATTGATGCAGAGATAACCCACAGGACCATTGTTTAAATAAGAGTTAACATCATTGCAGGTATCTGTGTTGGTCATAATAAAATGAATTTGGGGCTTGATATATGTATAGACTGAGGTATATGGGCAAGCTTTTCCTCCCAATGCTGTTGATAACAACACCTTATTAATTGCAGGGCAAGGTGTTCTGTTGGTTGGTCCTGGTAGTTGCTGACCTCCAGTTCTGAATGTCCTATTACTTGATGGCATTCACAGGTTATTTTGCTAGCAAACAACTTGGTGTGGTTGCCCAGCACTATGGTCTAGATCTCTGACCCTTGTGAAGATTCTGGGAGCTACCTAAGACCTTGCAATAAAATGCTTTTCTTTTTCCACTGGCCAGAATGGATTCTGTTGTTCTCTAGTAAGACGCCTGACCATTGCACACGTGTTATGTATTTTCATTAACCGTAATGTGAATTGTTCAGCTTAGTAGTATTGTGGAGGCAGGATATGCCTCCCAAGCATCCATTTGCCCTTCTCTTGGTAATTACCCTGATATTCTGTGGGGAAGAAAGATGGTGTGATCCATGATTCTCTAGTGTAGTCGTCTGGCTGTGGGCAAGTTAACTCTACCCTGACTCTGGGGACAGGTCATGTGGCTCAAGGCTGTGCTAATCAATGTAATTCTATTGTTAGCCATAGTTATGAAGCAGATGTTTGGAGATACAGGAGCAAGTGTCCCAGATGTTTCTAGGAAAGATCTTCTTAGAGTTTCCAGAAACAACTCTCTCTATCCCCATGCATATCAAGGGAAATGTAATTCAAGGGGTTATTTGCTGCCTGATTTTAGCCACAAGAAGGCAGCCAGCTCCAGGATAAATAGAATGGAAGACAAAGCAGAGAGACACAAAGAAGCCACATACTTGGTAACATCATTGGGCCACCAAATCTACCCAACACAGTCGTCCAGCCTAGATATGGACTTTCTAGTAATGGGAAGCAATAATGGCTTCTTTTGTTTACCACTTTACATTGGGCTTTTTGTTACTTGCAATGGAATGCACCCTAACTTACCAAATACTAAAAAAAAAAAAAAAAAAAAAAAGGAAAAAAGATGCTACTGCTTCTTTTACCCCCCAAAAAGTAAAAAAATATTAGGGGAAAAAAAAGTTTGCCAATTTAACTCATACAGTGTTTTTGTTACTTGGAATTTTTGTTCTATAGTCATTGCAAAAGCTCTTTTATATATATTTAGACTTTTGTGTTTATCATTTATTACTTCTGTGCATATATACTTCAAAAGGAAAATATCAGTGAAACAAATTTTGTCAAATATGTTAAAACTTCTTCACATTATCTATTTGATCTCCAGCTTTGTTTGTCTACCTTCCTCTCTCTGGCCCAGGGCCCTTTGGGGCTACCCCTATGGCTGGATCTCCTGAGCTTAGTGCCAGCCAGTTGCTAGTTGGTTCAGTCAGTGAAGGCACCATCGGGAAAGGGGAAGGCATAAGAAAGGGAACTTGGGCATGTCTTCTAGCTGTGCCTCAGTGTCTCTGGTAGGAGCTATTCTGGGATTACAGCTTCTCCAGTTCTTATCAAGCTCCTATTAAGATTTCCTCCCCCTATTTCTTCAATCATAGGGGTAGTAATCGCTTCTTGGCAGGACCACACTTTTGTAAGAAGTCCTTCCAGGGGAGCACCTGGCTGGCTCATTCGGTAGAACATGCAACTCTTGATCTTGGGGTTGTGATTTCGAGCCCCACAGTGAGGGTAGAGATTACTTTAGAAAATCATTAAAAACAACAACAACAACAAAAAACAGTCCTTCCATTAGAGCCTTTTTATTTGACTTACTGCTGGTAAATTTTGATTCTTAACAGTCCTCTGACTCGTCCAGAATCCACCTCTTCTAGATAACTTTTCTATTCAAAATCTTTTTTTTCCTCCCTTAGTTCCATTCCCAGCATCATTAAGACCACTGATGATGCAGTTACTTCTTAAAGGAGTGATCACTCTCTACTCCAGGAAGACTTTCAAGATGTAACTTGCAGAGGCGGCCACATTCCCCTTAGTGACCTAATATTGTTTGCTATGTAATAAGTTTCTTATCTGTGTCATCCTTTGCTTTTCTCTAGCTCTCCCCTCTTCAGATCATGCCTAGTAAATACAGTCTTCCACATAACTCTGCCGCAGCCTATCCGTTCTCTTGCTCATTGACGTAGCATGGTTACACGTGTGCCCCCAAACCACCCAGCACATTTCACTGTCTGCAAGATAAAACCCAGTTCTTGGCCGTGTGTATTGAAGACCTTGTGTAATCTCACCTCCTCCAGATTATTTTTTTTTCTTTGAAAAACACACTTTTTTTTTTTTTAATTGAGTTCCTGGCATACACCAGCTACTATTCTAGGAACTGTGGATACAAACATAAGATAGATATTTGCTACATTTAGGAGATGGGTAAACAAATAATTATACCAGAGTATGATTGCCTCATGTATAACCTGTGTTTTATTAGAGCACCCCAGTTTAGAGGCAAAAACTGGGTCACATTAACAGTCACAAGCATCATTATTTTTACTTGATCTGAGGAAGATGACATAGGCTCTTGAGGTACCCTGCCGGGCTTTAAATCCCTGTTCTCTTACTTACTTCCTGTGTGACCTTGGGCATGCTGCCTAAACTCTCCCGTGTCTCAATTTCTTCATTTATAAAATGGGGATAATACTAGCGGCCATCTCATAAAGCTGTTGTGAGAATTAAATAGATTTTAAAATATTTGTAAAGTGCTTAGAACAGTGCTTGGAATGCAGTGATTGCTCAGTTAAAAGCTATTTTTGAGGGACTAGTGTTTATTAGACTCTTTCCCACAGCAAGAATGAAGTTCTCATAAAAACCCTACCCACCACCATCCTGCACAGGTTCCTATATCGTGTACTTCTTTAGGGCCACTTTGCTTTTGCTGTTCTTGGGCTCCTCCTTTCCTCAGGCCACCTTAGGAGAAAGGGAGCTTATAAAAATACTTGAAGTCTGGTACTGGTCTTGGGAAGCCATCCGATGGCCTCAGGAGGGTGGGACTTCCTCCTTTCCTCTTCACTCTTTTGTGCGCCCTGGGATCTCTACTTTGTGGCATTTCTCCTTTTCTTTGCATGCCTCTGTATTTCTTCTTTTCACTGGCCACTCTATCCTTCTTTCCCCCAGCCCCAGGGTGGAGCTCAACATGGGGCTTGAACTCACAGCCCTGAGATCAAGTCCTGAACTGAGACCAAGGGTTGGACCCTCAACCAACTGAGCCACCCAGGCGCCCCTGCTCTATACCTCCTGAAAAGAACCCAACGGATTGGCCCAGAGATGAGCCTCACCTAATCAGACAGATGTAATGTGCCAGGTTGCTTATATAGATCAATAGCCAGTCCACGATGGGCGTATCAAGGTGAAATGCTCAAGCTGGCCCAATCAGGAGCTCCCCGTGTGCAAGGACTGATTTCACCCTGCTCTGTTGGCTTGGGGAGCTTGGCTGGATGGTGTGAACTGGAATGCTATTGGGATGTGAAAAGTGTTATAGGTTAGTGCACTCTTCTTAGCAAGGTGCAGGCTTCACTCTCAGGAGACCCACATCTCACACTGCGGGGCAGAGTCCAGACCCAGTTCTCCTGTCCTTCTAGGATACCTGGAGAGGAGGGTCATCTCTTATAACAAGAACCCCCAGTTGCCCCTCTGGAGACCCTCTGTCCTGTGTCCACCCTCTACTACCTTCCTGATGCTCCTGCAGAAACTCTTAAAAAAAGACTTCCCACCACTCTGCCCTCCCTTGACCCATGCGAGACTCAAAACTGCTGGCAATCTCCCTCTTTAGCCATCAGAGATGTCCCTCTGCGTCTTCCTGCCTGTGACTTTGGAGGCTTTTTTCACAGCATAGCTGTGATGCTTTTAGAACACAGTTTTTCCTTTGTACTGATATTTCTTATACTTGAAAGATGATACAAATTGTTTGGGTCATCCATGAAAAATATAGACACCTGCTCCCACCCATAATTTCCAAATTGAGCTCTTCATGAAAAATACTTAAAGATCTACACTTTTAACACATATCTGTCCCCAAAGTCTTATTTCATGAGAGCATTTATTTTATAATTCTCTCTTTCCAGAACTCATAGGCATTTCAGGTGTGTTTGAGGCGGGAGTAAGAAAGAAGGGCTTGCTTAGGGAACAGGTTTCAGGCCACCACAAGTTCACTGACCAAGGCCAGAGTGTTGTCCAGGCATCCATCCTGGTCTACAGACAGTTAGTGGTCTGGGTGAGACAAATAGGGTGCTGAAATAAGAACCTTGAGAAGGATGAACTAGTAGACATTGTCCCCACTTCCAGCAACCTTACAGTCAATAAGTGAACATAAATTGTAATAGGGAAGAAGGCAGTGCTCTGGAAGCAGGTATCAGTTAGAAGCTCAGGGAAGACTTCCCCAGAAAGGCCACATCTAATCCTGGGCCTAAAGAATGAGCATGGTCCGTGAGTGATGGGGCGTGGGGCAGGGTGAGAGGTACAGTGGGGTCCTGCCCAGAGTGTGGGGCCAGGAAGTGTAAGACAGGCTGGGGAGATAAGAGGGTCCAGATAACATGTCTTGCCAGGTGTATGTGAGCTCTTAATGCAGGGAACATTTTGGAAGGGTCTGCAGAGGTTAATGGTTAGGGCAGACACTCATTCCCAAGCCTTGCTTAGCAGAATTGCAACAAACAAACTCCTGGGGGTGGCTGAGCAATTGAGATGTTATTTTATCTTATTTTAAGATTTTATTTATTTATTTGACAGAGATCACAAGTAGGCAGAGAGGCAAGCAGAGAGGAGGAAGCAGGCTCCCCACTGAGCAGAGAGCCTGATGTGGGGCTCGATCCCAGAACCCTGGGATCATGACCTGAGCCGAAGGCAGAGGCTTAACCCACTGAGCCACCCAGGTGCCCTGCAATTGAGATTTTTTAAAAAAGAGTAAAAAAAAAGCAAAACCCAAAACAAAAGCCAAAAACCCACCCCCAAAACAAACCAGGTGACTTTGATAAAGTTTCTGCTTTATGGCTACATATATATAATAGAAGATAGTGTATCCTAGCATAACAAAATTTGTAGAGCTAGTTAAATAAAAAATTCAAGGCACATTTATTGAGTTCAGGAGTGACCATATTAATTATGCAATCATACTGCTGGTGAGCATTATGAAATTTATTTTGGTTTTCTTCTTTAAACTCACAAACTCAGCAAAATGGGATTTGGGGTTTGTTTATTTGGTTATTTTTGATCAGCCAGATTGTTTTTCAACTCAGTAAAAGTAGTTTCTCAGACCTAATTATTTGTCAAACTTCATTCAGCAAACTTAATTTAAAGTTCTTGCCCCCTCTTTGTTCCTCTTATTTTAATCTGTTTTACCACTGTCTAAATTCCATTAGTTGGATATGTTTTCCACACAGATTCATATTCTATGTGTATGGGAGTCATGGTTTTCACTTCTTGACCATTACACTTTGACAATGAATTTGTCTGGTAAACTCTACCAAGCAACTCAGGAGCAAAGTATCTTGGTTTCGTAGAGCTGTCATACCCCTCCCGGTTTTAAGAGTCTATGGGAGGTGGGGCAAAATGGCAGAGGAGTAGGAGACCTAAATATCATCAGGTCCCAGGAGTTAAGCTAGATAGTTATCAAACTATCTGAATACATACAAACTCAACAGGAGATCAAAGAGAAGAAGAGCAGCAATTCTAGGAACAGAAAAATGGCCACTTTTCTGGAAGGTAGGACATGTGGAAAAGTGAAGCCCAGGTGACATACAGGAAGAGAGACTGTGGGGGTTGGCCCCTGGCAAGTGGTAGAGCAACACAACACAAAATGGGAACTTTTATAAGTCAGCTTTACTGAGGGACGTTGCTCTGGAGGCTAAGTGGGGGTGGAGACCTTGTAGGGACAGTGTGCTCTCAGGACCCACAGGGTCACAGAAAGACCGGGGGTGCCTGAGTGTGGCACAGCTCCCAGGTATTGAAGAGGGGAAGCCAGCTGCAAAGACGGAGCCAAGGAGTGCACCCTCGGCTTGGGGTTACCTTAAACTGTGATCCAAGGCACAGTGGGGCCACTGCTCTTCAAGCAGGGACCCCACAAGTGACAGATCTGGGAGACTCATCTTCTTCCTCCAGGAGGAGTGGCATGGGAGTGCACGACAGGAGTCTGCTGGATTTGGAGACTCCAAACGGGGCCCATGCCCAGAGACAGAAATGCTTGGTCACAGGCTGGGTGAGCTCCGAGCCTGGCCAGAGACCAGAGAGATGGGAGGCATTGACTGCTTTTCTCTGGGAGCATATGGAGGAGTGGGGCACTGAGCTCTCAGCTCCCCTGGGCCAGAATTGGGAGGCTGTCATCTTCATTCTCCTGCTCCACAGCTGTATGGAAAGCGTTCAGGGAACAAAAGCTACAGAGAGTAAACCCGAGCAGATTACTTAGCCCGGCCCCTGGCAAAAGCGGTGCAATTCTGCCTTGGGCAAAGGCATTTGAGAATCACTGCAATGGGTCCCTCCCCCAGAAGATCAGCAAGTACATCCAGCTAAGACCAAGTGCACCAGATCTCTGAGAACTGCAAAACTTGAGAGCTACAGAATATAGCACATAGAATTCATGCCTTTTCCCCCATGATTCCTTAGTCTTTCAAAGTTAAAAAAAAAAAAAAATTCTTATTCTATTTTTAAATTTTTTCCTCTTATTTAACATTTTTAAAACTATTTTATCAATACTGTTTTTAAAATCTTTTTTAAAATTTTCATTGTTACAGTCATATTCTATCCCTTCATTGTATTTAACCTTATTTTTTGTATACACATAGGTTTTTCTTTCTTTAAAATTTTGGGATATGGTTTCTTCTAACAGATCAAAATATACCCTAAATCTAGTGCATGGCTTTGTTCAACTCTCCAGCCTGATTATATTGTTTTTTTTTTCTTTTTTCAAACAACTTCTTATCAATTCCTTTCTCAGAATCTTTTTTAATCTTCATCTTTACAGTCATATTCCATCCCTTCATCATGTTTACCCTTCTTTTTGTGTATGTATATATATGTTTTCTTTTCTTTAAAATTTTGGGAGGCCATTTCTTCTAACAGACCAAAATACACCCAAAATCAAGTGTGTGGTCCTGTTCTATTCACCGGTGTAATACACACACACACACACACACACACACACATATATATACACACACATATATTTATTTATACATACATATATATATATATATATATATTTTTTTTTCCCCTTTCTTCTCCCTCCAGTTTTTGGTATCTTCCAGTTTGGTTAGTGTATATTTTTCTGGGTTGTTGCTACTCTTTTAGTATTTTGTTCTCTCATTCATCTATTCTTACCTGGATAAAATGACAAGGTGGAAAAACTCACCTCAAAAAAAAAAAAAAAAAAAAAAGAACATGAGGCAGTACTGATGGCTAGGGACCTAATCAATACAGACATTAATAATATGTCAGAACTAGAGTTCAGAATGATGATTATCATGGTGGTGGCTGGGCTTGAGAAAAGCGTGGAAAATACTAGAAAATCCCTTTCTGGAGAAATAAGAGAACTGAAAGCTAACCAAGTTGAAGTCAAAAAAGCTATTAGTGAGGTGTAATAAAAAATGGAGGCTCTTACTGCCAGGATAAATGAGGCAGAAAGAGAGAATTAGTGACATAGAAGACAAAAAGACAGAATAAAGAAGCTGAGCAAAAGAGAAACAAGCAACTACTGGACCACAAGGGGAGAATTCGAGAGATAAGTGAAACCATAAGACAAAACAGTATTAGAATAATTGGGATCCCAGAAGAAGAAGAAGAGAGAGAGGGGGCAGAAGGTATAGTGGAACAAACTATAGCACAGAATTTCCCTAATATGGCAAAGAGAACAAGTATCAAAATCCAGGAAGCACAGAGAATCCCCCTCAAAATCAATAAAAATAGGTCCACACACCATCATCTAATAGTAAAACTTAAAAGTCTCAATGACAAAGAGAAAATCCTGAAAGCAGCTCAAGACAAGAGGTCTTTGGAAATCACTGCATAGAAATATTAGATTGGCAGCAGACCTATCCACCAGAGACCCGGCAGGCCAGAAATGACTGGCCTAATATATTCAGAGCACTAAACGAGAAAAATAGGCAGCCAAGAATACTATATCTAGCTAGGCTATCATTGAAAATAGAAGGAGAAATAAAAAGCTTCCAGGACAAACAAAAATTAAAAGAATTTGCAAACAGCAAACCAGCCCTACAGTAAATATTGAAAGGGGTCCTCTAAGCAAAAAGCCTAAAAGTAGTAGATCAGAAAGGAAGAGAGACAATATGCAGTAACAGTCACCTTACAGGCAATACAATGGCACTAAGTTCATATCTCTCAATAGTTACCCTGAATGTAAATGGGCTAAATGCCCCAATCAAAAGACACAGAGTATCAGAATGGATAAAAAAACAAAACCCATCTATATGTTGTCTACAAGAAACTCATTTTAGACCCAAAGACACCTCCAGATTTAAAGTGGGGAAGGGGTGGAAAACAATTTACCATGCTAGTGGACATAAAAAGAAAGCTGGGGTGGCAATCCTTATATCAGATCAATTTGATTTTAAGCCAAAGACTATAATAAGAGATGAGGAAGGGCACGATATCATACTTAAAGGGTCTGTTCACAAGAAGTTTTAACAATTTTAAATATCTATGCACCTAACATGGGAGCAGCCAATTATATAAATCAATTGATAACAAAATAAAAGAAACACATTGACAATACTACAATAATAGCAGGGGACATTAACACACACCTTACTAAAATGGAGAGATCATCTAAGCAAAAGATCAACAAGGAAATAAAGGCCTTAAATGACACACTGGACCAGATGGACATCACAGATATATTCAGAACATTCCATCCCAAAGCAACAGAATACACATTCTTCTCTAGAGCACATGGAACATTCTCCAGAATAGATCACATCCTGGGTCACAAATCAGGTCTTAACCGGTACCAAAAGATTGGGATCATTCCCTGCACATTTTCAGACCACAATACTCTGAAGCTAGAACTCATCACAAGAGAAAAGTTGGAAAGAACTCAAGTACATGGAGGCTAAAGAGCATCCTATTAAACAATGAATGATTCAACCAGGAAATTAAAGAAGAATTGAAAAAAAATTAATGGAAACAAATTAAAATGAAAACACAACTCTTCAAAATCTTTGGGACACAGCAAAGGCAGTCCTGAGAGGAAAGTATATAGCAATGCAAGCCTTTCTCAAGAAACAAGAAAGGTCTCAAGTACACAACCTAACCCTACACCTAAAGGAGCTGGAGAAAGAACAGCAAAGAAAGCCTAAACCCAGCAGGAGAAGAGAAATAATAAAGATCAGAGCAGAAATCAATGAAATAGAAACCAAAAGGACAGAACAAGTCAATGAAACTAGGAGTTTGTTCTTTGAAAGAATAAGATTGAAAAATCCCTAGCCAGACTTATCAAAAAGAAAAGAGAAAGGGCCCAAATAAATAAAATCATGAAGGAAAGAGGAGAGATCACAACCAACACCAAAGAAATACAAACATTTGTAAGAACATATTATGAGCAACTATATGCCAGCAAATTAGACAATCTGGAAGAAATGGATGTATTTCTAGAGATGTATAAACTACCAAAACTGAACCAGGAAGAAATAGAAAACCCGAACAGATAGACCCATAACCAGTAAGGAGATTGAAACAGTCATCAAAAATCTCCCAACAAACAAGACCCCAGGGCCAGACAGCTTCCCAGGGGAGTTCTACCAAATATTTAAAAAAGAATTAATTTCTACTCTCCTGAAACTGTTCCAAAAAATAGAAATGGAAGGAAAACTTCCAAATTCATTTTATGAGGCCAGCATTACCTCTATCCCAAAACCAAGGACCCCATCAAAAGGAATTGCAGACCAATATCTTTGATGAACACAGATGCAAAAATTCTCACCAAAATACTAGCAATAGGATCCAACAGTACATTAAAAGAATTATTCACCATGACCAAGTAGGATTTATTCCTGGGCTGCAAGATTGGTTCAACATGCACAAATCAATCAATGTGATAAATACATTAATAAAAGAAAGAATAAGAACCTTGATATTCCCAATAGATGCTGAAAAGCATTTGACAAAGTACAGCATCCTTTCTTGATCAAAACTCTTCAAAGTGTAGGGATAGAGGGTACATACCTCAACATCATCAAAGCCATCTATGTAAAACCCACAGTGAATATCATTCTCAATGGGTAAAAACAGCTTTTCCCCTAAGGTCAGGAACATGGCAGGGCTGTCTACCATCACCACTGTTATGCAACATAGTACTAGAAGTCCTAGCCTCAGCAATCAGACGACAAAAAGAAATAAAAGGCATCCAAATTGGCAAAGAAGTCAACCTCTGACTCTTTTCAGATGATAAGATACTTTATGTGGAAAACCCAAAAGACTCCACTACAAATCTGCTAGAACTTGTACAGGAATTCAGTAAAGTGTCAGGATATAAAATCAATGCACAGAAAACAGCTGCATTTCTATACACCAACAGCAAAACAGAAGAAAGAGAAATTAAGGAGTCAATCGCATTTACAACTGCACCCAAAACCATAAGATATCTAGGAAACCAGAGAGGCAAAGAATCTGTACTCAGAAAACTATAAAGTACTCATGAAAGAAATTGAGGAAGACACAAAGAAATGGAAAAATGTTCCATGCTCCAGAATTGGAAGAACAAATACTGTGATGTCTAGGTCTATGCTACCTAAAGCAATCTAAATGTTTAATGCAATCCCTATCAAAATACCATCAATGTTTTTCAAAGAAATGAAAGAAATAATCCTAAAATTTATACGGAACCAGAAAAAAACCCGAATAGCCAGAGGAATGTTGAAAAAGAAAACCCGTGTTGGTGGCATCACAATTCCAGACTTCAAGCTCTATTGCAAAGCTGTCATCATCAAGACAGTATGGTACTGGCACAAAAACAGACACATAGATCAGTGGAACAGAATAGAGAGCCCAGAAACAGACCCTCAACTCTATGGTTAACTAATCTGGATAAAGCAGGAAAGAATGTCCAATGGAAAAAAGACACTCTCTTCAACAAACAGTGCTGGGAAAATTGGACAGACACATGCATAAAAGTGAAAGTGGACAATTTCCTTACACCACACACAACAATAGGCTCAAAATGGATGAAAGACCTCAGTGTGAGAAAGGAATCCATCAAAATCCTTGAGGAGAACAAGGCAACAACCTCTTTGCCCTCAGCTGCAGCAACTTCTTCCTAGAAACATTGCCAAAGGCAAGGGAAGTAAGGGCAAAAATGAACTACTGGGACTTCATCAAGATCAAAAGGTTTTGCTCAGCAAAGGAAACAGTCAACAAAACCAAAACACAACTGACAAAATGGGAGAAGATATTTGCAAATGACATATTAGATAAAGGGCTAGATTCCAAAATCTAGAAAGAACTTATCAAACTCAACACTCAAAGAACAAATAATCCAATCAAGAAATGGGCAAAAGACATGAACAAACATTTCTGCAAAGAAGATATCCAAATGGCCAACAGACACATGAATAAGTGCTCATCATCCCTGGGCTTCAGGGAAATACAAATCAAAACCCCAATGAGATACCACTTCACACTAGTCAGAATGGTTAAAATTAACTAGTCAGGAAACGACAGATGTTGGCAAGGATGCAGAGAAAGGGGAGCCCTCCTATACCATTGGTGGGAATAAGAGCTGGTGGAGCCCCTCTGGAAAACAGTATGGAGATTCCTCAGAAAGTTGAAAATAGAGCTACTGTATGACCCAGCAATCGTACTACTAAATATAGTGATACAAATGTAGTGATCTGAAGGGGCACATGCACCCAAATGTTTATAGAAGCAATGTCCATCCACAGATGAATGGATAAAGGAGATGTGGTATATATATGCAATGGAATACTATGCAGACATCAAAACCCTAAAATCCTGCCATTTGCAAGGACGTGGATAGAACTTGAGGGTATTAGGCTAAGTGAAATAAGTCAATCAGAGAGAGACAGTTATCATGATCTCTCTGCTATGAGGAATTTGAGAGGCAGGGTAGGGGTTCGTTGGGGGTAGGAAGGGAAAAAAGAAACAAGATGGGACTGGGAGGGAGATCTACCATAAGAGACTCTTAATCTCAGGAAACAAACTGAGGGTTACTGGGGGCTGTGGGGGGCAGGGATAGGGTGGTTATGGATACTGGAGACAGTATGTGCTATGGTGAGTGCTATGGATTGTGTAAGACTGATGAATCACAGACCCGTAACCCTGAAACAAAAAATACATTATGTTAATCAAGAAAAAAAAAAAAAAAGAAGAAAGAAAAAGTCCATGAGGCTCCTTACCTCTGATCTGTACTCCTGACCAGTGTCATGCTCCCAGGGAAACCTAAGGCTGATGGAACTTTTTTGCCAAAATGCTGAAGCTTCAGGTTTTTTTCTGACTCAAACACTATTAATTTTCTATGCATCACCATTTTTCTGACTGATCTGTGGAGATTGTGGCAATAGCAATGAATAGCTCAGGCAGCATGCTATAACATTTACATAATAATAACTTACTTAATGGGGCTTGACAATCAGTGCAAATAAAAGGTGGGCAGGAAAGGGGAACCTAGAAGGCTCCAAGCGGTAGGGAGTTGGCTTGTCTGGTTTTCGGGTGAGGAGCAAAGAGAAACTGACATGGTTATTGACAGAGTAACAAAACCAACTTGCAACATGAGGGGTTCAAATAGGTTTACATCATAAATTATTGGGGGGGGGGTGGTAAACAGTTAAAATGCACCTGGTTTAAAAATCAAAGAAAGATGTCATTACTGATGACTTTCCTTTTCAAAGGGGATTGGAGATGAAATTTAAATTGTCAGATAAACATATTTTCAAAATGTGTGACTACGACCTGTGTTCCTACAGTATAAAGGTTGGCGGTTTTAAACTAATAGGAGTATGTAAATAACTGCGGGAAGACATAAAAGGGTATTGTGTTAGAATTCTGTGGAGGAACTCACACCCCATCAACAACTCAGACAAAATTAGCACAGTCCTAAAGCAACAGAATGTAGCAATACATTATTAAGGCAGAGGGGCTAAGTGGTTTCATGTTACTGCACTCTGATACTATTTACCAGAGAACATTCTGGATGAAGAAGGAAAAACACTGAGGCTCAGTAAACATTAGAAGGTTGTAAGGATCGCACCCTCTGTGTCTAATATTTTCCTTTTTGTTTGGTAAGGAACCTAAAGACTGGGGTGTAATGCCTCAGTGATGAAGCAGGGGGGCTGACAGGAGATATTAAAAAATTGGTTATAAATCATACCGGGTCACAGCCCTTGTTTGCAAATTGGGACTTCTGACGTTTTGTCACCTGGATTCTCATTCTGTTTCTTCCGTCGTTTCAAATTCACTCTTTTACATTTGATTTACATGGCAAGTGTTTGTTTTCCTACACTGCAATCCAGTCTATATTTTTATTTCTTCCTACAAGGAAAGTGTTTGTTTTTCTAGCCATGCCTGTATTAGATAAGCAGCTGTCACTGTGTGTCACTGTAGATGGAAGGCATAGCTGTTCTCCATGGGCAGGGGTGAGGAGAGATAAACCAAGTCACTAAAGAAATCATCTAGCACATCTTTGGTAGGAAGAGCCCTCATGGCGTCCAGGTTACCCTAAAGCAAGAGGCTAAGAAAGGGAATATTAGTTCTACAAGTGGGCAGCACCTTCAGGGGACCACAGTGGGCATTTTTATTCTTTTTTTTTTAATGCCAGAAAAAGCGAAGTCCAGTAAGGACAGTCAAGAGACTCCCTTGAGATGATGGTGCTAGAAAATGATTTCTGAGAGCTGGGGAGAATTTAAATGAGGCTGTCATGGACACCTATAGGTAGCATCAAACAACTTCCATTTGGCTGCCTTGGTGGGGAATGATGGCCCCTGGATGTGATCAAAGCCCCTCCCCCTTCCCCACCCTGAGTTCTCCGGGGTTCCCCCTTGAGTGTGACCGTAGCAGCTCATTTAGATGCCGCGCTGTATTTGGCAGGGTGCAGAAGCTGCCTTTGCTCCCGGTGCTTAACCTCCTTTCCCCTAGATACAAATGTCAATATTGGATTTAGTCTGGTTGAATGAATGTGTCAGAGGGGAGATTAGTGACTGGCAGCCACAAAAGGCTTTTTCAATTGGAAAAAGTCAATTTCTCACAAATGAATCAAAACAGTTTGAGGTGGAAAAGAAAGGTGGGGGGGGAAGCCTTGCCAAGTTGAGTCATGATACCTCATTTAATGGATTTGAAGACTTCAGGATTTATCTAGAAGCCCCTGGATTCACCCAGCAGGGCATGGGGGTTAAGGGGAAGAGCATATACCTTGCTGTCCTCAACAGAGCATCTTCTATGAGAAGTCTTAGTATGTTCTCTTTTCTTAGCATAAAACCATCCACAGCCTATCTTTGGATGATCAGACTGCCTAGTTTATTACAGCAATCCTTAGACCATTTAATGTAATAAGTTAAGTGATGGAAGTTTTTATTTTTATGGGTGGTTACATTCCTGCCTTTAGAAATTGGTTTGCTTTGTTGTTTAATTATTTGTTTGCTTTGATGCTTTCTTTAAAAAAAAAAAAGATTTTATTTATTTATTTGACAGAAACACAGCAAGAGAGGCAACACAAGCAGGGGGAAATGGAAGAGGGAGAAGCAGGCTTCCCACTGAGCAAGGAACCCGATGTGGGGCTCATTCCCATACTCTGGGATCGTGACCTGAGATGAAGGCAGACACCCAACGACTGAGCCACCCAGATGCCGTGAAGACTTTTTTAATGGTCATGAGTTGCTGCTTTGACTGGCTGAGAATAAAGGTAGGTGGTTCCCACCACAAAATTGCTTTTCCTGTACGATTCACATTCATACTTGCTAAGTGTCTGGTCACATTTATGTTCCTAGACATTTTTTAATATTGTAGGCATGTCTAGTTCAAGGAGTCTGTGTTCTGGAGTAGAAGGAAAAAGGAAAGACAACCTTTGGTTTGTGGTTATTGATTCACTAATTAGAAGCAGTTCTGAATTATCCTTCTCAGGTTTAGCAAAACAGGTTAATAGTTATAAACTTACAAGTCTCAAGAAGGGACTTTGAAGGTTATGGGAGAAGTGTGGGAACTATCGACTATTCAACTCTAGAGATTCCTTGAGAGCTGCTGACAGAGTGTAGAAAAGTGGCCTCCAAGTCCTCAGAAAACATAATTTTCATGCACTACTCACATGTATTAAATCTTCTAAATTCAAGGCTATTGCCAAATGACTAAAAAAAGCAATCATTTAATTGGCTAAATTCTAGTGTCAGAGCCTACGTCTGGTGCTTGCTGACTCCCTGCAATTTCTATATTAAAAGACAAACAACACCCAAGAAGTCTCTACTTTATAAGAATCACTAAGAAATCTTCTTCTAAAGTCTTGATTGCCATGAAGCTGGAAAAAAATTTTTTTTTTCTTCAATATTGTTCTCTTTTTGTCATTTTGGCTTAAAAAACTCAGGAGTTCTTCTCAGCTAGAGGACAAATTTAGAACTCCTTAGCTTGGCATCCGAGACATTTTACACTCTGTAGTGTTTTCTACAAAGACGTCTCTCTGTCCCCAGCTAAACTATCCTTTTAATACTTCTTGGTCTCCCTGCTTCTGTATAAATACATTCTTTCCCCTCTCTAGAGTGCCTTATATATTTATGTTAAGAATCTATCCATTCCCTACTTCACACCCATTAGACTGGGTACTATTAAAAAATAAAAACAATACCCCAAAACCAAACAACAACAACAAAAAACAAAACCAAAAAGTAACAGGTGTTAAAGAGGATATGGAGAAGTTAGAACCCTGTGACACTGTGGGTAGGAATATAAAATGGTGCAGGCATTATGGAAAACAGTATGGTGATTCCTCAAAAATAAAAAATAAATTACCATAAGATCCAGGAATTCCTTGGGTATATATCCAAAAGAATTGAAAACAGGTTCTGGAAGAGATATTTGTATACCCATATTTCTAGTAACGTTATTCACAAGAGCCAAAACGTGGAAGCAACCCAAGTATCCTTTGACAGATAAATGGATAAACAAAATGTGATATATACATACAATGGAATATTATTCACCCTTAAAAAGGAAGGAAATGCTGACGCATGTCACAACATGGATGAAACTTGAGGACATTGTGCTAAGTGAAACAAGCCAGTCATAAAAGGACACATACTGAATGATTCCACTTATGTGAGTTACCTAGGTTAGTCAAATGTCATGGATACAGAAAGTGGAATGGTGGATCCAGGGACTGGAGGAAGGGGAAAATGGAGACTTATTGCTTAATAGGTATGGAGTTTCAGTTTTTCAAGATGAAAAGAGTTTTGGAGATGGATGGTGGTGGTGGTCACAATAATGTGAAGGTACTTGGTGCCTCTGAACTGTACACCGAAAAACGGTTAAGGTGGTAAATTTCACATATGCATTTTAACACAATTTATGAAAAACGAATGTCATTTCTTTAGAAGACCTCACATTCTATTTGTTCTTTGAAACTTTCCCTAACCCATCCCATGCTAAAATGATTCTTTTCCCCTCAGATCTGTGTTAGGGGGAGCACTTGTCTTTGTTTAAAAAAGGGAACACATTTGGTTTTCCCCAACTTCTGAGTAATTCCACTTCCGATTCATGAGTTTGGGAGAAGAAACTGAGTGTGTTTAAGATGCATCTGATGAGCTTCTCCCTTTTTCATCTGCCTATTCACAGAGGATGCTCTCTGTGGGTAAGCTTCTGGGGTGGGCTTCGTATGTGCAGGTGCAGATCATAGTTACACTGTGTCAGTGATTCAGAGTTAAATCAGTCTAACTCTGGGGAATATCAAAAGCATATCTAGCCACAGATCTGTTACCACATTATTTGTCTTTTAAAAAGTTGACAGTTTTATCTTTTTGTTTGTGTCCTGTGTCTCATTTTTTTAATCATTTTTTAAATTTATTTTCAGCATAACAGTACTCATTGTTTTTGTACCACACCCAGTGCTCCATGCAATCCGTGCCCTCTCTAATACCCACCACCTGGTTCCCCCAACCTCCCACCCCCCCACCTCTTCAAACCCTTCAGATTGTTTTTCAGAGTCCATAGTCTCTCATTGTTCACCTCCCCTTCCAATTTCCCCCAACTCCCTTCTCCTAACTCCCCATGTCCTCCATGCTATTTGTTATGCTCCACAAATAAGTGAAACCGTATGATAATTGACTCTCTCTGCTTGACTTATTTCACTCAGCATAATCTCTTCCAGTCCCATCCGTGTTGCTACAAAAGTTGGGTATTCATCCTTTCTGATGGAGGCATCATACTCCATAGTGTATATGGACCACATCTTCCTTATCCATTCATCCATTGAAGGACATTTTGGTTCTTTCCACAGTTTGGCAACCATGGCCATTGCTGCTATAAACATTGGGGTATAGATGGCCTTTCTTTTCACTACATCTGTATCTTTGGGGTAAATACCCAGTAGTGCAATTGCAGGGTCATAGGGAAGTTCTATTTTTAATTTCTTGAGGAATCTCCACACTGTTCTCCAAAGAGGATGTACCAACTTGCATTCCCACCAACAGTGTAAGAGGGTTCCCCTTTCTCCACATCCCCTCCAACACATGTTGTTCCTGTCTTGCTAATTTTGGCCATTCTAACTGGTGTAAGGTGATATCTCAATGTGGTTTTAATTTGAATCTCCCTGATGGCTAGTGACGATGAACATTTTTTCATGTGTCTGATAGCCATTTGTATGTGTCTCATTTTTTAAAAAAATATACTTATTTTAGAGAAAGAGAGTGTGTGAGTGCATGAATGAGGGAAGGGGCAGACAGAGATGGAAAGAGAGAATCTTCAATCAGTTTCCCCACTGAGTGCAGAGCCCAACCCAGGGCTCGATCCCACCACCTATGAGATCATGACCTGATCTGAAACCAAGAGTGGGATGATTAACTGTCTGAGCCACCCAGATGTCCCTCCTGTGTCTTATTTTTTAAGTGTCCAAATTCTATCCAGAAAGAAAAGAGTGTTTTGTATTGACTGTCTAAAATATACACCATAATAATAATACTATATACTATATCTATATCTATATGTATCTGTCTTTCCTTCAGCTTATTGACATTCTAAATGCCCAGGGGTTCACGGACACCATGGCCTTGTCCTAGCCTGTTGTGCCACAATGCACACAGGTGGGAATTGGCAGCCATGAACCAAATACGGCCTGTGATTATGAGTTCTAGATCAGTTTTTTAAAAATTAGTTACCAACATGTAAAAATTGATACATTTCAGAGAACAACTTGATCTCTGACTTCTCTTGAAGAATCAGATCAGCCTTGGGCCTCTGTTGGTAGAAGGCCAAATGTCTCTGAAGCTGATCAGTTGCAGCTCCGTGGGACAGGGCACTCTTTCCAAATTCCCACTGACCTAACCTCTCCTTAGCATCGTGTATCACCTGCCTGGCCTTGCAGGCTCCTATATTTGCAAACTTTTTTTTTGTCACCTTTTTTACTAAAGATTTGGTGTCACCTGCAAGCACATCTGAGGTTGACAAGTTCTTTTAGGGCCAAAATGTTTGTTCCAGGTTCCTTCCAGTTTTGTGAGACCTCTCTTCATATTTCTTCCTAGTAGTATTGTTTGGAAGCCCTCTACTTTGGGGTAAGTCCTCACAACCAAGGTAGCCTAGGTATGCCAAGAGGTATAGAGTCCAGGACTGACCTGCCCCTCTACCATGTGTTTTTTTTTTTTTTTTCAAAGATTTTATTTATTTTATTTGACAGACAGAGATCACAAGTAGGCAGAGAGGCAGGCAAAGAGAGAGGGGGAAGCAGGCTCCCTGCCGCACAGAAAGCCCAATGCAGGGCTCGATCCCAGGACCCTGGGATCATGACCTGAGCCGAAGGCAGAGGCTTAACCCACTGAGCCACCCAGGTGCCCCCCCCACACCATGTTTACTTAAGAGGGCTTGTTGTGGAGAGTTGTTTCATCCATTCTTATAATTTATTCTAGACAATATCTGAAAGCTCCAGGAAAACCTCCCAGAACTTTGAACCCATTCCAGTAGCTTATGCATCCAGAGTGGCAACGACCAAGTATTGCCTTTTATTACTCAAACTAAGCTGACTGGGGCTTCCTAATAGTCTTCTGCTGCTTTGCTGTGGCAGATTCCTCAATGGAAATGGCCAGCTTATGGCCTCAGATATCTTTTAAGTACGTATCGCCCAGAAGCCCCCTGGAAAGAAATAATTAGGAATATCTCAGCTAAGTGTCTTAGGGGGTCAGCTAAGCTTAGAAAATTCTCATTAACTATGACCACAGTGTCCTCTCTCATTATGAATCTACTGAGGTGTCCACTACCCCCAGGCTATTACCTAATTATTGCTAAACAACTCCATTACCTAATAATTTTCATTGAGACAAATGAAAAAGTTAGTGACTTCTAGTTACTCTGTTTGCTTTTTTGCATTCTTAATGGGTTTCCAAAGCATCTTTCTAGCAAGCAACTAGCTCAGCAGTAGCTGAGTGGGGGGTGTCCAGAGCTAATGTCAGCTTTGACCCATCTTCATGGTGAAAATATTTGCACAGTTTAGATTACCCTGAATAGGTATAGTTGGCTGTGTACGGGAGGGTATAGAGGCCAAAGTCATAACAGAAAACAATCTTAACAGGTAATGATTATGCCATGCTTTGTATGTGCTAGGGACTGCAGTAAGTGCTTAATACTTCAGACAATTCAAGGAGATGAGTACTATTATTTCTCTCATTTCACAGATGAGGAATCTATGGCACAGAAGGGTTAAGTTCAGAAAGGAAGAAATGCTGGAGCTGGCATTTGAACTGAGGCAATCTGGCTTCAGAGTCCATACTCTTAAGCAAAACTACATCTTTCCCTTATAGGACTGGATGATTCTGCAGGGTGAAACTGGGCTATGTTTCACTTTCGCCTCGCTTAATGATAGCATACCTTCAGGAAAATTAAGATTGTATGTAATTTTATATATTTTATATGTATAAATATACATAAATACATGCTTATACAAAATATATAATGAACATATAACATATATAATAAGGGACTTTATGTCTAGACCATAAAAACAACTTTTATGACTCAATAATAAGACCCAGAATGAGGAAAAGACACTTGATAAGTAGAATGAATAGCAAATAAGAACATAAAAAATGGCTTAAAATCCTTTTGGGGAAACAAAACCATTATGAGATGCCATCACACATCTTTGAGAATTACTAAAATGGAAAGACTGACGATGTCCAGTATTGGTAAAGAACTGGAGCCACAAGAAATCTCAGATGTTGCTGGCACTTTTCAAAGTCGTTGCAGGATGGTATAATTACTTCAGAAAGCAGTTTGCCAGTTTCTTAGAAATTAGAGCTGCACTTAACATATGACTCAGTAGTCCCACTTCTGGTATTTATCCAAGAGAGATGAAAATATGCATCCACAATGAGATTTGCACATAAATATTTCTAACAGCTTTATTCATCATAGCCCCAAATTGAAAACAACCCAATGTTCATTGACAGATGAATGAAATGAATTGTAACATAATTCATAGAATGGAATATTACTCAGAAATAAAAAGGAATGACATACTAATACCTGTGACAGCATGGATAAGTTTCAAAAACATACGCTAAGCAAAAGAACATGTTGTATGAGCCCATTCAGATTAAATTTTAGAAAAGACACATTACATCATACTGACAGAGAGCAGATCAGTTGCCTGAAGCCAGGTTCGATGATGGTGGTGAGGTTGTCCGCAAAGGGGCACAAGGGAATTTGGACAGACTAGAAATGATCTATAACTCAGTTAGAGTGGTAGTTACACATTTATCAAAACTCAATGAATATAAAATGTGTGCATCCTGTTGGATACAATTTGTACCTTAATAAGTTTGCTTTAAAAAAAAGAAATGACTAAAATGAAAGACAAAGCATTTAACTGAAGAAAACCAAAATAAGGAGAAAGAAAGAAATTATAAGGAGCATACATCAATAAGAAATAAAGATATGATTGGGAGCATCAATAACGCCCCAAAGTTTGTTGTTGTTGTTGTTAAATTCTGACAAGAAAAAGGGAAAAGGCACACACAAATAGTATTAAAAATAAAAAGGACATGTAACTACAGATGTAGAGATAATAAAAAATAAGAAAGCCATAGTAATTACTTTAGGGTAATAAATTCAAAACAGACAATTTTCTAGAAAAATGTGAACACTAATATGGACTCAAAAGAGATGGAAACTCTAAAAAAACTTTTAACTGATAAATAAATTGAACAGGGATTTAAATGTATAACTTCTCTAAATTTTTACACAGAACATTAAGCTTTTAACAAGGAAGTTCTAAAACACATACGATGATCAGAAACTCATTTTAAACTAAACTCACGTAAATTTGATGATAGTGCAATTATGGGATATTATAGGCTGATCTTTCTTATGAATATAGATTCTGAAATTTTCAACAAAATTTTAAAAGATGAAATCTAGTAATGTATTCAACTATTTGATTTATCTGAGGGATTAAAGACAGATTTAATATTTAAAAAAAATAATAATGACCATTTACTCCATTGACATATTTAAGGAGAAATACTCTCTTGGTAAATGCTGTAAAAACAATTGATAAAATTCAACATATGCTTAAATATATTCTAGATAACTACCAATAGAAAGGAATATGCTTCCCTGATAAAGAATTTTTACCAAATATCACACTTAATGGTAAAGGAACCTTTCCTTTGAGTCAGGCATGGTTCCTGGATGCTGCTTTCAGGGTCCAATCTTATACTGGGGAACTTAGTGTAGTTAGTCAAGAAAAAGGG
Organism: Lontra canadensis; assembly: GCF_010015895.1. Lineage (NCBI taxonomy): Eukaryota > Metazoa > Chordata > Mammalia > Carnivora > Mustelidae > Lontra > Lontra canadensis. The sequence continues at coordinate 18,308,220 of NW_022631015.1, read as the reverse complement.
AAAGAAAAAGAAAAATTATTTAAGAAAGGAAAAGGAAGAAATAAAATTGTCATTATTGATGAAGGGTATGATTGTCTAGATAGAAAATCCAAGAAAATCTACAGATAAAATACCAGAATCAATAAGAGTTCAGCAAGATTGTTATTATATAATATTGATATACAAAACACAAAATGTAAAAAAGCAACAAAGTATTAGAAAATTTACTTTTACCAATATAAAATTTATAGAGGGCTATCTGGCTAGCTATTATTCTGAATAACAAATGCACAAGAAATTTATGGAGAAATTTATTTTTAAAAAAGTTTAAAGGACATTCTAAAAGACCCTAATAACTTAAAAGGAACAGGTATTCATGGAAAGTTAAACTCATTATTGTAAAGATGTCATTAATGCCAAAATTAATTCATAAATTCAATACAATGCTAATTAAAATTCTGAGGTTTCAGTTTTGTTTTTATGAAACTTAAAAAAATAAATTATAAAATTTATATTGAAAATAAAGAGCTAAGATTAAGAAAAACAATTTTGTAAAAGAAGAACAAGGGAGCATAAGCTTAATAATTTGATTTCAGGAGCTAGTATTAGGTTGAATCATAATAAATTTATTTCTTTTCTATTAGTCATAATCAGTAGGCTATTGGCAATACCACAGAATTCAACTTATAGTAATTAAGACAGCCTTGTATTGACAAAATTATGAGTAAAAAGATCAGTAGGAAAGGAACCTAATGATGAGAAGTAGACACCAAATGTATGTAGAGACATGACACTAAACAGGATTAATTTTACTTCAATGGAGAAAGGATGGATAAATAAATAAATGGCTTTGGAACAATTTGTTATCCATGCAAAAATATAAAAATCCATAGTATTGTCTATAATAAAAATGAAAGATTTTTTTTCAAAAATAAAAGACTTTGATATGCATGAAAGACTTAAATGTAAAAGGAAACTATAATAATTGGAAGGCAAATAATAATTGCCTTCCAATAAGGCAAATAATAATAAAGAATATTTGCCTTCCAATAAAGCAAATAGTAATTTACCTTCCAATAATAATTGGAAGGCAAAATGGGAGAATATGTATTTATGATCTCAAGGAAGGGAAGAATTTGTTAAATAAAACACAAGAAGGATGAATAATAATGAAAAGGATAGATAAAATTATATTGTAATTAATACTTATATGCACCAAAAGACACACCATAAAAAGTAAAAAATATAACAGACTTGAAAGAGACATATGTAATACATATAAAAAATCCCAGGATAAATATTAGAATATATTTTAAAATTGCCTAAAATCAGTAATAAAAATACAAAGAATTCAATAGAAAAATAGGCAAAAGATATAAATAGGCAATAATTAGTCAAGTTGTCCATGAAAATATGAGAAGGTACCCAGTCTTCTCAATATTCAAGAAAATCTAGTTTAAGACTAAAACACACACACACACTTCTGTCAGAATGATAAAGCTCAAGCTTGATTACACTGCTCCATATGGATGTGAATCATTGGTAATTTGCATTCTCTGAGGTGGGAGAGGAACCTAGCACTACTTGGTAAAGATTAAGATGCACACACCTTACCACCCAGCAGTTCTAGTTCTACATAGTTATCCCCCAAAGCTTTTATACGTGCTCATGGAGTCATTTACAGGAATACTCACAGGACATTGCTTATAGCAGCTAATGATTACCATGATGTCCATCATTAGGAAAATGGATAAGTATACAGCAATCAAAATGAATAAACTAGTCCACCTTTAAAGACAGAGGTGAATTTCACAAACATCATATTGAGTGAAGAAGAAAAGGTAGAAAATACACCCACTATAGCACCATTTTAATAAAGTCTACTGTACATTTCAACAACACCTCACAGGGGAAAAGGAATAAAGAAATACATGAGGGGGATAAACACCGTGTTTGGAACAGTGTTCCTAGAGGAAGGAATGGAATTGATATTTAGGAGGGATGTGCCATGGATTTTAAAATATGTGTATAATACTTGTTTCTCAAATTGGGTGCTAAGTATTGTTCGCCAAACATTTTTGTGTATCTGAAATATTAAAAAATAAAGAGTGTGGGAATTGAGTAGAAAGTCTTTGAGATGTCTGACCATGAAAAACATCAAGATGAGAGAACTTGAAGATAACTGGATTCAACAAAATTTATTGTTGTAGTTGTCTCTTTTATTTTGAGTTGATGAGGGGAAGATACTGGCTTTCCTGCTGCATATGGTGCCCAGCACCAGAAAGTGCCATTTTCTCAGCCTGGAGCATGTTGGGTGCAGACGAAGGACTGAAGATACAGAAGAGAGACTTGATAACAGAAAGAAAGGGATTGCAGAGGAAGGGCACTTTGTAGGGATCCTTTTTCTGTTGAAATTAATAGGAGAGAAAGTGATGTATGTTAATGGAGGCAGTTGCACAAAATCAGACATGGACAGATGAGTGAGTGCCTAAGTGAAGAACCCAGTTCCTCAGTGAAGTAGAGACAGAACCCCAAGATTAGGTAGTGTAAAAGTCCTTCCTGGGAGAGTGAAGGCAAGCCCAGCAAATGGATGTAATTACTGGCAGTACTGAGTGCCCATCTGAAGGTGGTGGTCATATATGTATATAGTGACTAATTCTTCTGCATCATGGGCATCCTCCACCATCATTCCACTCCATCATACTGACACAGAGAAGGCTTTCAGTGGACATCTATTCAAGAGGGTCATAAAAGTCTAGGGTAATTTTTTTACTGGACTATGGAATCTAAAGAAGAAATTCAAAGAAAGGAGGATGAATATAGTGAACACAGGAGGGAGTTGAGGGGATTGAAGATCTCAATGAAGTCACAATTTTCCTTGTATGGAAAGTGAGTGGGAAGGGAAAGCTAAAGAGGAGAGTGTTTGTATACCCTGAATGATGTTGGGCTGCCTAGAGGCCAATTTTAGCATGGTGTTGCGTTCAAAGTGACATCATTCCAACCAGCTCGGAAGCATAAAATAGAATTTTAAAATTTTTTTACTGAAATGCCTTGAAAAGGGGCAGAGAAAAATTTTTTTCCCTTGAAATGTAAATTCCCCTTGCCTCTCATTTTCCCAGTGTCTTCCTTCTCACCTCTGCTGTAACACCATATAGAACTCAGCCTGTAATTCCAGTGTGTTTCTCTCCCCTTCATCTCCATCTTCCAGATCTCAGTACTGCAGTGAAGAGCTTTGGGCTCTTTATAACATAAATCAATCAAGCCTTGCTTTGCTCCATCTCATTTTTTCAGCAGTGCCCATTCTCTGGATCAGCACTACCAAAGTCCTGTAGCTTCCATTTTTGGTTCCTATCATTTGGATTTACAAACTTACATGTGGTGTGGTTTCTGGCAATGATGAGGTCAGGAATGTAACCAAGTACGGCGTAAAGAAAAAGGACATCTGAGATAAGAAGATCCAGGATTTGAGGGGTCTGGCTATCAGATAGATTATTCACATGGAGCTCAAGCCTATGTTCATACGCTGTTAGGAGATGTGATGAAGAAGACCTATTTTATGTTTTGTTGAGGGAGAGGAATGACCAACAAATTGCCAGATGATTCTTGTGAGAAGGGAAAATAGCAGAATGATTATTATTCAAGATGGAGGAGGAGTAATGGTCTCAAAGGAGTGAGTTGAAGAAAAAATAGCTTCTATCTAAGAGGGCTATAGGAGAGCAGTATACCCAAGAGAGACTCAAGGTTCAGTTAAAGATAGCAGATGGGTGGGAGTAGTGGTTCAAGGAGGCGGTTCAAATTTATAAGATATTACTGAAGAGAAGTTTCCAAAAGGCACAGTGAAAGGCTTATTTTTTATTTCATTTTATGAGGGACAGACATGGAACAGATTCGGGAATTTACTGCACAGTTTGGGGATGAGTGACAGGGAGATAAACACTGAGGTTTGCTACTTGATGACTGAGGTAAAAAGGGATAGGAGCATTTTGCATTTGGTTGAAATTTTGGAGACAAGTGTGTTCCTGGGATCCAGGCTTGTGGTTCAGAGGTGTCATGTGGGGAAGATGGGGAATTTCTGATGGGCCAGGCATATCTGCCCATTTGTCAGTGGTAGAGCTAGATTTTGGCTTCTTTGAGACATGATATTTTGAGAATTACACTAAGGAATTAATCATGGTGGCACACAAATTTATGCCTGAAGATATTTACCACCATCTTGTTTTTAAATAATAAAATCTGCAAACATTTTAAATATCCAATAATAAGGAACTGATTAAACAAATTCTGATACTTTCATGATGTAATTCTATGTAGACATAAAAAATTATGTAGAAATGTATGTAATAAGATGAGGAAACAATAGAATGTATTTTTAAGTGGAAAAATTCTCACCTGGGTGCATAGGTAAATGTAAATGATTAGTTATATTTCTAATTCTTGGGTTGGAAATAAGGTTCATTATATTCCTAAAAACAAAAATAAAGTAAGAGAAGGCTATGGGTAAATAAAGGATGATCCAAGAATTATGATTAATAAGTTATCCTATCTGAGCTTTAGTTAAAAAAAAATAAGTCACAAAAGAACACACAGAGTGATCTTAATTTTTATTTAAAAAATATGAGCCACATTTGGTCTTTTTCCTCATTTCCTAAGCGTTTGTCTTCTTGTTCGTTCTCTGTATTTTAGCTCAGTTTCACTTTTAGTTACCTCATGTGTAAAAAATCATCCCAGAATTTAGTAGCTTAAAACATTAACTATTTATTATTTCAGTTTCTGTGGATCAAGAATTTGGGAACAGCTTAACTGTGTGGTTCTGGCTCAAAAGCTTCCATCAGGATATCCCCAAAGGTTGCAATTATCCGAAGGCTTGACTGGGGCTGGAAGTTCCACCTCCAAGATGGTTCACTCATCATCTTAGCAGGAGGCCTTAGTTCCTCACCTCACAAGCCTCCCCACAGCTTGCTTAAGTATCCTCATGACATCCAAGAGAGAGGCAAGACAGAAGCCACAAGACTTTTCATGACCTAGTTTCAGAAGTCACACACTGTCACTCTGGCCACATTGTATTCATTAGAAGTGACTTGTTGAGTTCACTCAAAGACAGAGATGCAGCTGCTAGATGTTGGAGGTTGGGTAGGCAGGCACTGATGTAACAACGCCTAAGGGGCTATGGCTGGAACAGTGACAGCTCTGTCACCCCTCCTGTTATTCAAAAACTCTTGAGATATTAATCTGTCATTCCAGTCAGAATTTTTTTTTTACCTTTTCAGCATTGCTTTCTAGTTAAAGTTCATGTCCTCTTCCCTCACCTTCCCACTAATGTCCAGATGCTCTCATCTAATTTATGTATTACTTTAATTATTTTAATTGCACATTCTCAGTATTTACTAGCATCCACAAGTCCACAAGTCAACCCTCCATCTGTCCTACACATTCTTTTAAATATTTTTCACAGGTGGTCATTCAAGACCTATTTCCTTACCTCTGATGAAAAGGGCTCACTACCTAACTGCCAGGTGAGGTATTCTATAAAGGCTCTTGATCAAGAATGATTCTTTGTTCTAGAAACCTCTCATATCAAAGATAGCAAGCTTATGAGATGTATCAATAATTCTGTGACAATCTGTGTTAGCTTAAGCCACCATGACAAAATATTGCAGAATAGGTGGGTTAAACAACAGAAATGTATTTTTTTCACAGTTCTGGAGGCTGGAATGTCCAAGCTCAAGGTCCAGTAGGATTCAGTTTCTGATGCAAAGTCTCTTGCTCTCTTGCAGACGGCCACTTTCTCCTTATGTTCTCACATGGCAGAGAGAGAAAAGAGTAAGCAAGCTCTCCTCTGGTGTCTCTTCTTATAAGGAGAGTAACCCCATCATTAAGGGTCCCGCCTTCATGACTTCATAAACACAATTACCTCCCAAAGGTCCCTTCTCCAAATATTATCATGTTAGGAGTTAGGGTCTCAACATATAGTCAATAACATAACCCATAGCATGATTCAGAACTTCTTTTTGTATCTGAGATTAGGTAAGAGATTTTTGCTCTTAGTCTTTTAGGGAGCTCATCTCTGATGACTTGATAAGTACTTTTGGCCAGAAATGATCACGAAGTGATGGGTTTTTTCTCCCATCTTTGCAACTCTGGCACTCACTTTGGGGTGATGGTATACCCTGGGTCAGTTTTTTCTTCTCCATAAAACAGAGAAAGTAGGAAAATTTCTCATTACTGGATGCTGGCCCTGGTTCTTCACCCTATGAGTCAGTACTATTTACCTAGGAGGTTTATAATGATTATTTCACGTTTTAAATTCAATCCTGATTTTTCTGCAAATACAGCATTCAGATGAAAAGAAAGAACTCAGCTGTCTCTATAAACATCTGAAAATCAATGATAAATGGACAGAGACTGCACAGTAAGTATATTTATTAACCAAGCTCGTATAAATCATAATTTTTCAACCATGTATTAAACTAATAGGATTGTTTTGGGAACATCAAAGAATTCTTATTAGGTAAATAATCATGTTTATCCACTCAGTTATGGGGAAAAGCAAATCATTCACACTGCATTTACTCTGCCTCATCAGATCTTATTTCCCTTAAATGTCAGCTGTTGATAATTTTTACCAAACAACCTGGTTTTAAAAAGTCCAAATTTTTATCAGGCTTTAGCTACCTTTTGGTCCTGGAAAAGCAATGCTGCTTGTTCCATTTTTTTCTTTCCCAATGGGGTAAATTTCTCCATGAGGCTTAAAATGGCTCTCCCATACTGAACTCAAATGTAGGTAGTTGGTGATACTGGCCAACTCTGTTTTTCTTCATTCATCTTTTGTCGGTCTTTTCATTGTATGACCACCCAGGTACATCTCATCAGCCTGCTTTGATGATTAAGGCTGAGCTTATAATTCCTTTTGTTTTCATTCTTCTCCATCACACAATCAGCTGATATGGGCTCAGAGAGCACTGAATTTTTCCAGGGTTAATAGGAAGAAAATTGGGAAGTTAAGCCAGTTACTTAACAAGGAAAATGTTTGTCATGTTTGTCACTTTGATTTATAATATCAATGTCCTGAAAAACTATTTTTATAAATAAGAATTTTATAAATAAAAATGTATTTTAGCCATATTTACCATGTACCAGGGGAGTTAGAAATTCCATTTATTTAGTAAATAGTTATTGATTGCTGTAAGGCCAGTCATTAAGCATAGTGGGAAATATGAAGATTTATTGATTTATTCAAATACATTTACTGAGCATCAGTTATGTACCAGACCCTGGTTGAGATACTGGGGATATAGAGGTGAACAAGAAACAAGATTCTCGATCTCAGGAAGCTGCTACTTCAGTGGGAATAGAAAGATGACAAACAAGTAAGTAGTAAATAAAAATGATCATCAAGTAGCAGCAAGTGTTATAAAGAAAATTGAACAGAATAATATAGAAATGACTGTAGCAGTGAGAGAAGCAGGCATTTAGATGGAATAGTCAATGAAAGCATCTGGAAAGTGACATTTGATCTAATATGGATGATGAGTAGAGTAAGAACATTCCTTTTCCTGGAAGAGTTTACAATCAAGAAAGGCTCTAAGACTGCATTCAATTTAGTGCAAAACCCTAAGCAGTTGTCCATGAGTTCTATGCTAGAAATGGCTTAACATCACACAACTCAAAGAATAAAATAAATACCTATGAGTCCATACGGATATAAATAAATTATTGAACAAACAAATGCAAAAGAATAGATAAACCTTCTTATAGAAGAATTTCAAATAATACATACAGATATTCCTTTCTACAGAAGGGAGAGCATAATTCCTCCCTTTTTTTGTGTGGTCTGGACCTTGTGACTTGCTTCCAAAGGGTGGTAGGGGGGGGCAAATTTTACAGTAGAAAAGCCTGACAAACACCACCTTATTGGAGTGATCAAGGTTAACATTACCAGGAATGAGTTACATGGATATCATGGACCCTCTGATACGATGTGACAAGGAAGGCATTTTAACCTCCAAACCTACAACTACAATTTAACCATGAGAAAACAGGAAAAAACCAAAAACAAAGTTCCTGACCAGTTCTCTTCAAAACTGTCAAGATCATAAAAAATAATAATATAAGAGGAATGTCTGCATCATTAAAATGGTGATATAGGTCATACCTGATTTCTGTACCTGTCACAAAAAGACCAATTAGCAACTATCCATAGACAAGAAAGCATTGCAAAAATCCCAAACCTGGAGTAAGGCTGAAGAACCCCTGGACCACAGAGACCAACAAGGACCTCATTAGAAGGGTAAGATGATCAGCTTCACTCTGGAGGCATCAGCCCTCCTCCAGGCCAGCATAGATACCACAATGAGCCTATGGTTTCTCCTAAAGAAGACCCAAGGTGGATGACCAGCTTCCTCAGTATGGAAAGACTGGAGATGCACTCAGGTCTCATCTTACAGAGATCACTGGAGGATTCTGCTGGGCTGGACCACTGGGGATCACTGAAGGGTGGGGGTTGGGAATTATAACAACGAGCCCTCAAGTCTTTATAGACCAAGTGCCGGTTTCCAGTAGTGCCAGAGTAGAGATCTTAGCCAATCACTCTGCCCATCTGAAGAGCCAAGCCAGTGTGGTCCTGTGTGGTAAGGGAGCTCAGCTGGCTGTCCTACTTGACTATAGTTTTCAGCCAGTGGGCCACGGCAGCCATGGAACTTATTGTAGGTCTCACTTAGGCAGAGAAGCAAGTTCAAAGCCTCACATAACTGCTGAACATAGCTTCCAGTCCCATGACAGAGAACCCATCAACTGTGGAGCCTATCCTAAAGCTTGCCTGGGCAAGGAGGCAAGCCAGCAGCCATGCCAAACTGATGATCGTAGTCTCTGGCTCTGCCTAACCATGGAGCCTGAACAGTGAGTCTGGACAGCCTCAAAGCCCAATCTATGATACCACCAATCCATGGAGCCCAGCCTACAGCCCTGCCCAGCAGGGGAGCCCAGCTGTCCAACCATGGAGCACCATCTCAAGCCCCCATTTAACTGCAGGGTATAGCTGGAGGCCTCATCCAACCACAGAAGCCAACAATATTATCTAACAGCAGAATACAGCCAATGACCTACCTGATTATGGAATACAGCTTGTGAATGTGTCCAGTTTGGGGGCACATCTTGTGGCTCCACCAGATTGCAGAGAACAGCCTGCAGTCCCATCCAATTGTAAAGCCCTGTCTGCATCCCTGCATGAACATGGAGTCCAGCCAGCAGCACCATCTGGTTGGGGAGCACAACCTGAAGCCACCCAAACAAGAGTGGCTTCAGAGCCCAACTAGTGGCTTCCCTGACCACAGAGCAGTCAGCAGCATCCCCTTCCTCCCCTACCACTTCAGAGCATAGGCAATGGTATAGCCATACTAGAGACACTGACGGCAAATTCCATATGACTGTGGAAACCACCAGCTGACCTGTTCAGTGCCCCAAGCTGAGCTGCATGGTGAAGATCCTTCCCTGTTGCAATGAATCTGCAAAGTCTGGAAGAGATTGCTTACTCAGATGCATAGATACCAATGCAAAAATATAAGGATCAAGAAGAATCAGTTAAACATGACACAGTCAAAGGGAACTAATAAAACTCTAATAATTGACCATAAAGAAATGGAAATCTGTGAATTGTCTGACAAATAATTCAGAATAATCTTTTTAACGAAGTTTAGTGAACTACAAAACAAGCAGGTAGAACACTAGACTAAGTTAGGAAAACAATGCGTATACAAAATGGGTTCAAAAAGAAATAGAAACCATAAAAAATCCAAACAGAAATCCCAGAATGGGAAAATTCAATAGGGAGTGTCAACAGCTAACTTGACCAAGCATCCAACAGCAGCAGAATACACATTCTTCTTAAGCACACATGAAACTTTCTATGATAGATCATGTTAGGACACAAACAAGTCACAACAAAGTCGAGAAGATGGAAAGTATATCAAGTATCTTTTCCAACCACAGTGGTATAAAAACAGTAATCAATAATAAGAGGAAAGGTGGAAAATTCACAAATAATGGAAATTAGCAAACTTGAAAACAACCAGTGAATCAAAGAAGAAAACAAAAATTAAAAAGTATCCTGAGGCAAAAGAGAATGGAAACACAACCTACCAAAATGTATGGAGTATAGCAAAAGCAGTTCTAAGAAAGAAGTTTATGGTTATAAATGAATACATCAAGAAAAAAGAAATATCTTAAATACATAATCTAACATTATACCTCAAGGATATAGAAAAAGAGCAAGCTAAACCCAGAGTTAGCAGGAAAAAATGAATAACAAAGATTAGAGCAGAAATAATTAAAATAAATAATAGGGAAACAGTAGAAATGAAACAAAACTAAGAATTGGTTCTTTGAAAAGATAAATAAAATTGATGGACTTTTAGCTTTTTTAAGAGAAAGAGATAACTCACATAAATCAAACTATAAATAAACAAGGAGACATTACAAGTGATACCACAGAAATACCAAGGATCAGGAGAGACTCCTATGAAAATTATATGCTAACAAATTGAACAGCCTAGAAGAAATGAATAAATTTTCTAGGAACATACAACCAACTAGGACTGAATCATGAAGAAATAAAAAATCTGAACAGACCAATGATGGGTAAGGGGACTGAATCAGTAAAAAAAAACATCTCCTAAGAAAGAAAACCTCAAGACCAGATGGTTTCACTGGTGACTATTACTAGTATTTAAAGAAGAATGTCAATCCTTTCCAAATCCTTTCAAAAAATTAAAGCAAAGGGAATACTTCCATCTCATTTTACAAAGCCAGAATGACCCTAAAACCAAAGCTAAATAAAAAGCTAACTAACTAAAAGAAAACTATAAGTCAATATTCTTGATAATATAGATGTGAAAATTCCCCAAAAATGGTAGCAAGCCAAATTCAACATCACATTAAAAGGATCACATACCAAGATCAAGTGGAATTCACCCCAGGAAGGCAAGGATGGTTCAACATAAGCAAATCAGTAAATGCTATATACCACACAAATAGAATAAAAGATAAAAATGATATGATCATCTCAATAGATATCAAAAGAGCACTCAACAAAATCCAACATTCTTTCATGATAAAAATGCTCAACAAATTAGGTATAGAAGGAACATAATAAAGGCCATATATGAAGAGTCCACAGTTAACATCATGCTCAATGGTGAAAGATTGAAAGTTTTTTCTTTGTGATCAGTAACAAGATGAGGGTACACACTGTCACCACTCCCATTCAATGTAGTACTGAAAATCCTAGCCAGAACAATCAGGCAAGAAAAAGGAATAAAAGGCATCCAAATTGGAAATGAAGAAATTATCTGTTTGTAGATATATTATATATAGAAAACCCTTATGTGTAATATGTGTAAATAACTGACAATAAGTTGTTTTGATTATAATGTAAGGGCCTGACAATCTAATTTGCAAGGCATTCATTTCAAAGATAGTCTTTTCAAATAAACATATTACCAGTTACACAACCAGATAAAGGGACAGGCTGCCCCACCTGTGAAGTCCCCTTTTAGGAAGCCCTGAGTAACCTAGATAATTGACCACCTCAGTGACCCTGCTTTTCCCTTCCCACATTTCAATTCCTGCTCTTATGTTTTAAATTTGTGAATAGTCAACCCATGAAGTCCTAGGCACTTCACCCTTCTCAATAAAGGCAGAACCCCAAATACACATTCTCCCTTCTCCCTCCCTTTCCTTCCCTGTACTTCCCTCTTTCTCTACCTTCCTCCCTACACACTCACTGTGTGATCCTGGGCATGCCTGTACTCTCAAGAACTCGTGAGTAATAAAGCTTGTTATTTCAAAGTTCCCTGATGGTTTTTGTTGAGTTGTGTCTTGAAAGCAAGTAAAAACCAAAAGGGCCAGCCCAGCCACAACACAGAGTATATGATAAATGTCTGCCATGGCTTCTATGGACCTAGCTGAGTGCCCCAGTCATTCTTCACTGATAGCATCAGTATCGATCGGCTGAGACTGACACAAAATTGCACCCAAAAGGAACCCAATAGTACTTATAAACAAATGCAGTAAAGTTTCAAGATACAAAGTCAACATACAAAAGTGAGTTGTGTTTCTATACCCTATCAATGAACTATCTTAAAGAGAAATAAAGAAAACAGTCCCATTCATCATAGCTTCAAAAATAATAAAATACCAAGGAATAAATTTAACCAAGGAAGTGAAAGATCTATATACTGAAAACTATAAGACACTCATTAAAGAAGTTGAAGAAGACACACATAAATGGAAAGATATCCCATGTTCATGGATAAGAAGAATTAATATTGTTAAAATGTCCACACTACCCAAAGCTATATATGGATTCAATGTAATCCCCATGAAAATTCAAATGGCATTTTTTACAAAAATAGAAAAAACAAACTTAAAATTTGTTTAGAACACCAAAGACCCTGAATAGCCAAAGCAATCTTGAGAACGAACAAAGCTAGAGAATCACACTTTCTGATTTCAAACTGTATTACAAGGCTATAGTAATCAAAACAGTATTGTATGGTCATAAAAACAGACACATAGACCAATGGATCAGAACTGAGAGTCCAAAAATAAATCTATGCATATCTGGTCAACCAATATTGATAAGAGAGCCAAGAATATTCAATGGGGGAAGAATAGTTTCTTTATAAGTCATGTTGGGATATTCATATTCAAAAGAATGAATTGAAACCTCTTTTTTTTTTAATTTTATTTTTTATAAACATATATTTTTATCCCCAGGGGTACAGGTCTGTGAATTGCCAGGTTTACACACTTCACAGCACTCACCATAGCACATACCCTCCCCAATGTCCATAACCCCACCCCCCCTTCCCAACCCCCCTCCCCCCATCAACCCTCAGTTTGTTTTGTGAGATTAAGAGTCACTTATGGTTTGTCTCCCTCCCAATCCCATCTTGTTTCATTTACTCTTCTCCTACCCCCTTAACCCCCCATGTTGCATCTGCTCTCCCTCATATCAGGGAGATCATATGATAGTTGTCTTTCTCCGATTGACTTATTTAGCTAAGCGTGATACCCTCTAGTTCCATCCACATTGTCGCAAATGGCAAGATTTCATTTCTTTTGATGGCTGCATAGTATTCCATTGTGTATATATACCACATCTTCTTTATCCATTCATCTGTTGATGGACATCTAGGTTCTTTCCATAGTTTGGCTATTGTAGACATTGCTGCTATAAACATTCGGGTGCACGTGCCCCTTCGGACCTCTACGTTTGTATCTTTAGGATGAATACCCAGTAATGCAATTGCTGGGTCATAGGGTAGTTCTATTTTCAACATTTTGAGGAACCTCCATGCTGTTTGAATAATCCTTTTAATGTACTGTTGAATCCTATTAGCTAGTATTTTGGTGAGAATTTTTGCATCTGTGTTCATCAAGGATATTGGTCTGTAGTTCTCTTTTTTGATGGGATCCTTGTCTGGTTTTGGGATCAAGGTGATGCTGGCCTCATAAAATGAGTTCGGAAGTTTTTCTTCCATTTCTATTTTTTGGAACAGTTTCAGGAGAATAGGAATTATTTCTTCTTTAAATGTTTGGTAGAATTCCACCGGGAAGCCGTCTGGCCCTGGGCTTTTGTTTGTTTGGAGATTTTTGATGACTGTGAAACCTCTATCTTAAAGCCCTTTTCTATGTCCTAATAAAGGACACCAAATAAAGGAAAAAGAGCATGGAGCTGGCAAAGGTCTCTTTACTGCCATAGTGTAGAGGTGATACGTATCTCTTTTTCTTATACTCTATTGCTGAGAGCTAGTTATTTGGCCATCCCAAAACCCAAGATGATAGGAAATGAATTGTAACAGTATATCCAGCAAGAAGTAGAGAATATACATATTGATGAGTCCTAGCAATCTGTCATAGTTTATGTTTTTTTCCTTAAACAGGTTGTGGGTTTTTTGCATAAATGGGGTCTCTTCAACTAAAAGCTCCTTGAGAGCAAGGATTGTCTTCTTTAAATCTGCTATAGGGACTAATACGATAACCATTCTCCAAGATGGCTCCCAATGTTCTCTACTTTCTGTACTTATAGTCTTGTGTAATTCATTCCCATTTTGAATAGGCCTAACTTGTATAAACAATAGGATATTGAGAAAAGAATAGGGTGTGATTTCTATGCCTATGGCTAGGCTATAAAAATCACTGCGGCTTCTGCCTTGTTCTCTCTTGGATCAGAGGCTTAGGGAAAATCCAGCAATCATGTTGTGAGGACACACAAGCAACCCTATGAAGAGATCCATCTGGCAAGAAATCAGGGTACCCTGCTAACAACAGCACTAACTTGCCAATACTAGAAATGCATCTTCCTTCCATCCTCAGTCAAGATTTTGATGTCAGCACTTTAGGTTGTCAAATTTTTTCCCACGAGATTCACATCCATTCATGTATTCATCAAAACCTTTCATTTGTTCCTCCAAAGACATTGCTGTCTTTTGTAATTGCCTTAAGACTTCACCCAAGAAAGAGATGGTGAATTGGATTCTTCTCACATGTCAGCTCCCATTGGTTGGTAGTGGTTGTTCATGTTGCCTCCAGGCCTCTGAGGTTATGTCCAAGGATGAAGGATGCAAGCCTTTATTCATCAGTAGTACATGCTAGAGAAATGGAAACAGTAGTAGGTAGTTCGTGAACTACGTATTTGCCAGCTATGCCTAAGTATTATGACTCTTGTTTTTTCAAGTCTAACATCATCAGTTAAGATCCCATAGACCAGTAAGTACCATTTGGCCTAAACAAGGGCTCCAGAGCTTCAGGCCTGATGAATGGCATAAGGAGAAAGCTGAAGCCAGATGCTTTTTGGTCATAAATCAGCCAATTAATCTGGTTTTACTTACTGTTAATTTCTTTGTTGTCTAAAATGTGTCTTATGCTATTTGTGGTGCAGATTGGTTGCTGAGAATCACGTGGTCTGTAGCTTTTGTGAAGATCCCACTCCTCAGCTCTAACTTCATATTCTTTTGATTAGATTTTTCTAGCACCAGAATCAAGGGCAAAAGGAGTTGTTAAATAACTACTGGAATTTGAAAGAAGCATGAGAAGCATTCTATCCTATCAGGGTTCATTTATATTCTGAGCAGAGTCTGGTGGCCATGTTCACTAAATGCATAAATTTTCAGGTACTTGTAAAATGCCAGGGTCATAAATCTTTTTTAAAAACAAAGCTTATTTATTTTCCTTGAAAATAAAGTAGTTTTTCCCCCCTATGGAAAATAGAGAAAAGCTCAAAGAAGAAAATACATTTAAAACAAAAAATCCATCCATGATCCCACCTATCAGAGACAACGAATGTTTTGCTGTTACATAAGTCAGAAAACACAAATAATTAGTATAATGTCATATATATAATCTCATTCTGATTTCTTCAGTTATGGCATAAGAAAAGAATTCCTGCATGATTATGAACTCTTTGCAAGCCTCACTTAAAATTGTTTTCTATTTTATTATATTCCTTTATCAAAATGTACTGATGCATTTTCCTAAAATTAAGTTATTTTCATGGAGGGAAGGGAGGTGCTAAGTTGCTATAAATCTTTCAATAAGCAAAGACAGTATTATTTCAGAGTGAGATTATTCATTGACTCTTGGAGTCCCACACCTGCAAGGCTGCCTTCAGTGAATGGGTTAGAATGCTTTTCTTTCATGGAAGAGGAATGGAGGCACTGTTTCTTGACTTGTGTATGCTTCTCCAGCCCTCCAACAGTAGAACCACATTTATAGCCCCAAGCTTCTAGCAATTATACAGACACCAAAAGAAGAAAGTACTTTTCATTAGTTAGGTGAAGGTTTCCACCCCTTTCCAAAAGTAGATTGTCCTTGTGAAAACTTTTTTTTTTTTTTTAAGATTTTATTTATTTGACACAGAGAGAGAGCGCACAAGCAAGGGGAGCAGCAGGCAGAGGGAGAGGGAGAGGCAGACTCCCTGCTGAGTAAGGAGCCCCAGGCAGGGCTTGATCTTAGGACCCTGGGATCATGACCTGAACCGAAATCTGCTTAACCAGTAGAGCCATTCAGGCGCCCTCCTATGAAACCTTCTGTAAGCTGAAATGGAATATGGCAAAATGTATCCCACCGCCCCCAGCCCCCACTTTCTGGAGGTCTGTGTTAATTGGCTTTGCTTTTTTTTAACTTTAGTACAGTAACAGTTTTTTTCACAAAAGCAAAAATTCTTTTGGGATTTTTTTACATTGCATTTTTATTTAAATTCCAGTTAGTTAACATACAGTGTGATAGTAGTTTCAGGTGCAGAATCTGGTGACTGAGCACTTCCATACAACACCCAGCGCTCATCACAAGGGGTTGGGAGTCTTCACCAACTGCTCAGCTAGGGAGGTGAGCCAATCTAGTAAGCATATGTGGAATTCTAAGACTATTTACCTGAGCAAAATATTTCTATCACCACCACAGAGCACATCTCAACTGTCTATATTAGGATGGTAGATCAAGGGCTTGAGGTTAACTCAACTTCAAGGCACCATTAGCAAGCGAATTGCAACCTTGTCTGTGGGAAAGACTTGATTAGAACAAAGCTTTGTTCCATCTTCTGCATTGGTCAACTCTCCTCGACCCTTTTAGCTTCAGTGGGAATTGACTCTGATATTGTAGTTCCTTATGTGTTTGATCGAAACATACTCTACCAGACACTCTTTTGTAAAAAGAGAACAGAACATTTGCATGTCTGGGGGCTTCTGAATTCTCCACGCTATATACAATAATAGTGCGGGGCAACCCTCGCCCAGCCAGCTTTTTTGGCTTCCTCATGTGTCCTGTAGGTGTGGACTCTTCTCACTGTTCTTTGAAACACCCTTTTGGACCAGAAGTGGCTATGTTTAGAGAGAAGAAAGGAGCCCTAACTGATGTCCAGGATATGAGCGATAAAGCCATTTGGGATCTTTGGTGATGGACAGGAATGTACAACCTTTCCTGCCATTCCTATTGCTATTGTGTTGTAAATTTCTGAGGTTCCCTGTTACATGCCTATTAAAAATGATAAAGTTGGCATGGTCAGAGGTGGAGTGGAGGGAAGGTAGCACTGTAGCTAAAACCCTACAAACTTCCTCTTTATATAAATCCTAGCAAGGTCAAGGAGGTGGTACTGGAAGAATGATTGGGCATTTCTGTGAAGTGAATACCCCCCCCATTATTGAATTCTTTTAATCTTTTAATAAATGTTATAAAGCCAGCCAATGTTTTAAGCTCTAAGGATTCTGCAGTGAACAGAAAAGAACAGCTCCTGCTCTCAGAGGGGAAACACTCTTGGTGTCGCGTTCTTAATGTTGGAGGGTAGAGGTGGGGCAGGGTTCTTTGAATAAGCTTACCCCACTAACTTGTTCCATTTTCCAGTCGCTCAGACCAAATCTTCTGTATCTGTTTTGACCTGCACGCTATCTCTTCTTTCATGCTCTACTTCCAAACTGTCAGAAAGTTCTGTTGACTCTTTATTGAAATCTAACCAGAACCTGACCATCTGACTACTTTGTCCCTATTGCTACCTTCCTGTTTAAAAAATCACCATTATTGCAATAATGACATAATCTCCTACTACCTCTGTCCTTGCTCACTCACTCCAGCATAGTAGCCCAATTTAGGGGTTTCATACTAGCTCTTTCCTCTTCCTGGAATACTTCTTCACCAGGCACACACTTGGCTGGTTTGTGCACTTCCTTTAAATCATTGTTCAAAACTTCTCAATGACACTTATCTGAACTACTCTGTTGCATGTTGTAAACAGAATCCCTACCAAGAGCTCTTTATTTCTCTTAGTCTTCTCTACTTTTTCTTTAGTGCATAAACTCTTCCCTTTCTAACATAATAAACTTGATGATGTATTTTTTTTTTTTTATTATCTGTTTCCTCTTACTGAGGTAAGATCCAGCAGGGTGGGGGGTCTTTGTCCACTTTGTTCACTGATGTTTCTCAGGTGGTCAGACCAGTGCTTGGTGATAAAGAATTATTTCTTATATCTAGAAGTCCATAAACACCTTGAAACTGATTGCAAAATGTCTGTATGTAATTTTCCAGAAAGCAGTATCATACCTTTTATTAGATAAGCAAAAAGAATTGTGACCAAACTGGTTCTAAAACCACTCTATTTTACTTATCTGTAATGTGGTGGATTTGGGGATTTCTTGGAAATAATTTAATTAGGAAAAAATGTGAAATTGTAACAATGTGTCATATTAGATACTTTCTTGCCTCATGCACTGGCGTGCCGACAAATCTTCCTTGTGAAGACCAATTCTAGAAGATGAGAGAGAGGGAGAGAAAGAGTGTGCACACAAAATGTACTGGGAGTGTCTTTCGTAGCAAAAAATCTAGAGCATGAATGATAATGATTCTGGTAACTAATAATGCTATGTTAATAACAATGCTAATACTCATAATTATTGCATGTGGAACTTTTCATCTGAAAGTCTCCAGGTGCTTTATAAACATTAATTAGTGACATTTCACAACACTATGTTGAGACAAGTAAGGATTATTATACCTATTTTATATCTTTAAATAAAAGAGTTTCTAAAGGTCGTATAACAAGATAAGAATAGAAACTAAGTGATACTTGGAAACCTCCCTCCCCCAATTCCTGTTCAGCTACCAGTACCTATGGGGTTTGAGTCCTCTTCTTTTTAGAATTGATTCATGGCCATGGGATCTGTACTAACCGAACGTTGAAGGCATCATAACACAGAGGAATGCAGGGTCCTATGGTGGTCTCAAAGGATTTGCTGGAACTCAATGATGGGTCTGTTGTTTTGTTTTTATTTTAAAAGAACTTTTCAAAATAGATAATATTCCCTTTGCCTTTCTTTTCCCATCATGGTCTTTCCTTTTGTGGAGTTGACCTATTTTTCATTATTTGGCCCCATTCTGTTTATTGCCTCTCCAGCCTCATCTGGAGCACATGTGTTCCAGTCCCAGCTGTCAATGCCACTAATAACTGTGGGAGCCCAGGCAAGTCCTTGAGCTTTTTGAACCCCAGTTTCTTCATCCATAAAGGAGCATGCTGGCTTTAGCATCTCTATGTTTCCTTTAACAATAAAAGTTCATGGTTCAATCCAGGGAACTCCTCTGAGAGAATTTCTTGAGGACAGTGTTCTTATTGGAGGTATAAGAAAGCAAAAAGTTACTGCAGGGATGCTTGGCCAATCTAGAAGAGAGTACTCGAAATGTCTTGTTACTAAAAATTGTCCGAAACACATTTTGTGTCCATTTTCATTCACTTCTGAGACCCCTCTTAATGATGATCACAAGCTCTGAGTTTCTCCTGGATAAGTTAGAGAAAACCAGGTTGGTCCCTTGTTCCTCTTTGGGGGGCTTTGAGAAAAGAGTACCTGTTCTTGGGAAAGGCTCTCTGACTTATACCTCACCCTCTTCTGTTTCTGCTTTCTTAGGAACCTCCCTGTCGCTCCTGGAGAGTGTCAGTTCACATCTTAATCACTTTGTGTGTAATCTCATTACAGATAATCCCATTTGCCCGTGTTGTTATCTTTCCTTCCAGCGGAGGCTGGGATTTCTAGCATTTGCTTTGGAAACCCAATCCAGCTAGAGTTAGAAATAGGGCAGTCTTAGTTGAAGTCTTCCTCTGACTTTTGGTATCAGCATTGGAATATAGGAGGTGATTCTTTAAACCTTTCACACTAAATTTTTATGAGCCTTAGCAATAGGCAGAAAGGGCATAATTTTTTTTAAACATTGGTTTTGTGGGTTTTTTTTTTTGCAGTTTAAATGAAAGAAATATTTTGTTCACTTACCAAAAAAAGTCTAAGAGACTTTAATGAATGAATCTAGTAATTATGTCCTCTTCTGATTACTCTGTTTTTCTTTGTGGGACTAGAAGTACTTAAACAAAAGAACAAACATAACACACACACACACACACACACACACGATCTTCCCTTTTTTTTTTTTTTTTCAGTTTGGACACTTGCCTTATGGTGATTCTCATCAGGCAGTTCCAAGGTGGTAAAATTCCAGATGATTCAAGAACCACATTTGGTGGTTGAGGGGTTCTTTCAAGGCAGCCCAGGACCAAGTCCATGTGAAGCTGGACGATGTGAGCAGGAATCCGTTGTGGGAAATGCCAATCCATATGGCTCCCAGTTTGTCATAACATATATTGCATTAAACGTGTGAAACAACTCTTATGGAAGTCCCATCTCTCTCTGCCGCTCCCTTTCCCCAATATGCAGCAAATCCAAATCCTCATATTCTTAAAGTGGGGCGAGGTGGGGAGAACAGCAGTCATTTTCATTTGATGGTTTGAAAAAAGAAAAGATGTCGGTACCACTCACTGACTGGCTAATGAATAATCAGATTTCACAGCGTGAGCGCTGGGGTGGTAATTTGGTTGCACGCCATGCTCCCAACCCATGGAATAGTGCTTCATTAATGTGAAGACCTGTATAATCAAACAATTAGCAGTCTCTCTGCAATGAAAGCAGCTTTTCATCAGCATATATACTTCATCGAAAGATGAGTCCCAAATCAGTGGATCTGACAGCAACTAGTCTTCCACTAACTCAGCAACAGGAACATGGAGGGTAATGTGGGTGTTTTCCACCCGTTTCTTTAGCTAAGGATCCTACAGCAGCCTGTGTTTTAGCATCACTGAATGGTAGCAAACATTTGCTGGGAATATGAAATTAGGAGAGTACCTTCTAATCTTATTTATATAATCTCCTATGTTATAGCTTCCATGTTTTTCCTCACTTTCTACTTACAATGGTTAAGAACCTCAGAAAGATACTTTGAATTATCATGGGGAAAGAGGAACTCTGATCTTTCTCTTATTTTGCTGATTTACATCAACGTTTTGTGCCATCTTCATTCTGATAGAGCTGATTAGCCTCTTTGGTGACTTTCTGTCTGTAACCATGGAGAGAGGGTGCTGTTTTATGGCGGGCTCTCTCATTTGTGTTGTTGACTAATTCACATCAATGGATACCCAACAGGGCTGTTCATAGAAGCAGGAGGCAGAGACCTTGGATTCCTGGTGCCCTATGGATAAGTCTCTTTCTATATCCTAAACAAGCCCTGAATTTATTGGGTTGCTTTCAACATACTGCTCAATGGCAAGGAGATGAGAAGTACTAACTCAAGACTTTTTTTTTTTTTTAAGGTAAAATGTAAATTACCAACAAACTTCAGTGAATTTGCAACAGCTTTTTTGGCTCTTCTAAATCAGGGACAGCAAACTTTCTCTGCAAAAGGCCAAATAGTAAATATTTAGGCTTTGCAGGCCAAGAGGAAAAACAGAATTATGTAGGGACTTATATAACAATTAATTGAAAACCATTCTTAGCTCCTAGGTCTTACAAAACAGACTGTGCACTGAATTTGGCTAGCAAACCAGTTTCCAATACCGGGTCTAAATCAGAGGCTTTGCAAAATCTTTCTTGTCATTGAGCAAAGCAATAACCTTTGGATATGTTAATTTCCTTACATACATTATTGTTTTTGTATTGGAGATAATGAAAATTTTGTGAATATTATGTGTTTGTGCAACAGAAATATTTAGTAATAGTAAACATAAATGAATGAGATGGCTAGGATTTGTTGTGGGGAGAGGTAAAAATGAATAAACCTGAAATACTTTCTTAGTATCTTTTCATTGACTGGGATTGGTAATGGACCAAGACATAGAGTTTTCATATAGATGAATTCCTGTTCAACTGATGGATCATGGCTCTGACCACGTCAAAGTTTTGGGTCTGACTTCTGGATAGGTATGGTGGTTTCACACAAGGTTAAAACACTGTTTCATGGCCACAGTCTGTATCTTTCCTCAAGTCAACTCAGAAAAGCTGACTGTTCGTGGAAGTATGGTTGAACCAAGGACAACTAGCTCCAATCTTGAAAGGAGCATGCCCTTTGTGAATAAAATCTCAGATCAGATTCTAGATTTGAATATTAAAACTATTCTTTGCAAACACAATTAACCAGCAGGTTGAAGCAAGCATTCTCCAAGGGCAAGCTATCTATGAGCTCCAGGTAGATTATCTAATGGAAGGTCATTCTCCAAAGGGTGCTGGTAAAGTCTGATATGGCTATTGATTGAGATTTCTAGTGACATCCCTGTTGCATGTTGTTCTCTACCATGTTCTGTTCTATATTTTTTATTAAAAGCTTGCATGAGGACAAAGAAGGTATTCTTATCAAGGCTGCAGATAATGAAAAGCCTAGAGAGCTCACAAATTCAATGGATAACAATGAGTTACTCAGCAACACCTCTACCATTTACAAACACCATGAGTAAATTCAACAAAATACAATTTAGCTGTGGTAAATCTCCAATTTGTTATTTGAATTAAAAACAACTATAACTAATTATGCAAGTCTGGGATGGGAAAGTCCTTAGAAAGGCACAAATGGAAACCAGTTTTCAGTAGTTTCAATGAGCCCACAGGGTGGTTAACAATAACTATGACTACGTTCACAAAATTCAATTAAGCAAATTCACTGAGAGTGCCAGATTCTACTCTGTTCCATTCATGGTGTATTTAGATGATGTGTTTAAAAAAAAAAAAAAAAGAAAGAAAGAAAGAAGAAGAAGTAGATAGTTTGATAAAGATCTACTGCCAAGTCAGGAAAGCAAAATTAAGTTGTATTACCATGTTGGAAAAGGACTGTTGAAAACACTGTGACTCTCCTCTCAGATGTTAGAGTTCTACCACAGACCCACCGAACCAAAATGCCTGAGAAGGTGCAAGGGAACCTGCACTCCAGGTAATTCTGATAAGAAACCAGATTAGGGAACCAGATCATTAGTGAAAGAAAAATACGTTGAAGCAGATGAAATCATTAGTTAAAAATTTATATCCGATTCAGTATGTTTCAGTAATGATTTCACTTTTTTTCCATTTGTTTTGGAATCTTAATGCTAGACCGTGGCTTCTTTATTCAGGGACCAAGAATGTAAGGTTTAGAATTCTTTTCTGTGTGGGCCAACTACCTGCTGGTTGATGGACTCTGATTACACCCCTGATTCTAGCTACTTTCAATAGAGAAAGACATAGGAATTATTGAGTCTAAGATTTGGATGCATCACCAATGTAAACCTGTCACGTTCTCCTAGGAGAAGAGTTCAAAGTTATTTTTTTTCCCACTGATAGCTAATCAGCAGTAACACAGGAAGGAAAGTACATAAAGGGAGATTCAGTGCTGAAGGGCTTTACCATTCTATGTTGCTATGAGTATGTGCAACCATATCCCATATATACTATAGCTAAATGACCAGATTAATGTCTTCTATGGAAATTCCCTTTTGAACAGTCACCCAAGCTCAAAATCTAAGGCTTCTTTCTTTTACTTGCTCCTTACATCTAGATATTTACAATTTCTGATTGATTCTACCTCCAAAGGGTATTTCTAATCCATCCATTACCCCTCTGTTTTCATTGTTTTTTCCCCTGATAAAAATCTAGTGGATTGTTAAGTTAGCCCTCCACCTTCTAATTCCTCAACTTGTCTTCCCAGGGCTGTGTGGTTCATTTTCTTAAAACAAGGCTCTGGTCCTGTTGCTGAATCAAAAACCTATGAGATGAAGTCTGAGCACCTAAACCTGCCCTGAAAGATGCCTCAAGGTCTGGTTCCAAACTTTTGTTCATTAACTCATTCAAAAATAATTTATTGAGCACTACTTTTGCCCAGGCATCAAGGTAGCAAAGTTGAAAAAGCAATTTTACATCTTCTTATGTGGATCTCATATTCTTGCTCTAATTCCTTTGCCAACGTAGGGTCTCTCCTACCTCCCAGTTGTTGAACGCTGAATACCATCCAACCATGAAGTCTACAGTCCTTTCCAAAGCGTTCCCTGATCTATTCTTCTTTGAACCCTACAGTCCGATGTTTATGGCAATTATCCCTTTTTAGTAGTTTGGGTATTCAACCATATCTTTTCTGCTGGGATACAATGTTCATTAAGCATTGAAACTAGGCCTTGTTTATCTCCGCTGCCCCTAGAATGGTGGCCAATAGCTAAGACATACTCTACATGTATTTGTTGAAAGAAAAAAAAAGGCAACAAAAGCAAAAATGATCAAGTGAGACTACAATGAACTAAAAGACTTCTGCATAGCAAAATAAATGATCAACAAAATGAAAAGTCAAACTATGGAGCAGGAGAAAATACTTACAAATCCTATATCTGATAAGGGCTTAATACTCAAAATATGTAAGGATATAGGACTCAATATAAAAAAAACCCACATAATTTAATTTAAAATGGGCAAAGGACTTGAACAGACATTTGTTCCAAAGAAGATATACACAATACCAGCAACAGGTACATAAAAAGTTAGGTAAACATCACTAATCACCTAAAAATGCAAAAACCACAGTGAGACATCATCTTACACTTGTTAGAATGGCTATTACAGAAAAGACAAATGATAACAAGTGTTGGTGAGGATGTGGAGAAAGGGAAACCCTTGTGCCCTATTCTTGGGAATGCAAACTGCAGCCACTCTGGGAAGCAGTACTGAAATTCCTCAAAAAATTAAAAATAGAGCTACTCTATGATTCTGCAATCTCACTTCTGGGCCTATATATGAAGGAAACAAAATCACTGTCTTGAAGAGCTATCTGCACACCCATGTTCATGTCAGCAGTATTTACAATAACCAAGACTTGGAAACAACCTCATTGTCCATTGACGGATGGATAAAGATGAATATGGATATGAAATGGAGTATTGTTTTCCTAAAAAAAAAAAAGAAGAAGGAAATCTTGTCATTTGCAACAATGTGGATCAAGCTCAAGGGACTTATGCTAAGTGAAATAAGTCAGACAATGGTAAATATGGTATGATGTTATTTACATGTGGAATCTTAAAAAAACAAACTCATAGAAACAGAAAGGCAAAGAATAGATGGATGGTTGCTGGGGCAGGCAGCGGCAAGAGGGATGGAGGAAATGGAGGAAATGGGTGAAGGTGGTGAAATGGACAAACCTCCACTGATAATATGAGTAAGTTCTGGGCATTTGATGCACAGGACGGTGACTGTAGTTAACCAGACAGCATTGTATCCTTGAATGTCGTGCTAAGAGAAGAGATCTTGAAAATTCTCACACCACACACACACACACACACACACACACAAATAGTACCCATGAGAAATGATGGTTGTGTTAACTAACCTTGTGTGGTAATAATTTCACAATATGTATGTATATCAAATCATCACACCAGACACCTTCAACTTACACGATGTTATATGTAAATTCCATCTCAATAAAGCTGGAAAAAAATAAAAATAACTTGCCTGATACCAAAATACAGAAAAAAAAAGAGGGTATTTGTTCAAATAAAGAATGTTCCAATTGGGTTAAGGGCAAGAGCTTTTGATTTATGACATATGGTAACAGTGAAAAGAAAGAAAGCATGTCAACACTTACTAATGTAAATAAAGGTATGCCAGAGTTGCTGGTTGAGGCCACATCATAACTGAAATGTCACTCTCCTCCTGAACACAGCTAGCTCGTGTGTTGCCAGTGGTCACTTTCTAAAGGGCTGGATGTTGGCCCTCAGTAGGTTTCTGTTCTCTGCACATTAGGGTCAGCAGCAGGTGAATGTGGGACAGTTCGAATTTCAGTTGACCACTGAGGTCCTTCGTTTTCCAGTCCAGCACAAAAGCTATTGAAAGGTATCAGACTTGACTTTTCGGTGATACAGAAAGGGTTACGCTGGACTCTGGCAAACCACCTAAAATGGACATCGAATGTTTCTGTCCTTCAAGGTCCTTTAAACGCCTTTCTTCTCAGGCTCCTGCCTTCTGCCATGTTAGCACCCTTATCTATGTTTTTCTTCCCCAAATTCCTGCTCACTCTTCATCCAAAAGAGTTAGCTGGCTCTTTGTTTCTGTCTCTTTACATGCTGTGCTTTTTCCTTCCTCCTACAAAGTAGAGAAGGAAACTCAGTTACTTTGCCATCAATAATACTTTCTTCCCCAATTACAAGGTATTGAAGACAGGACTAGATTCTGGAAAACATTAAATGTTCCTAGGATTAGGGGCTGGTCCTTTTGATCCCATGATTTCAAGCCGAGTGTATGACCCAGTAGTGGGTTGTCCAATTTTGACATAGTGGTGTTGTTAGTCATTTCTAGTTTCTTGTTTAAAGGTGCAAATAATGTACCTTAAAAAAAATCATTAAAAAATTCTGAAGGTTTTTGCAAAACTTAAAAAAAATATATTCTTTTTTTGATCCAAGGGCAAAGGGGAATATAGAGCCCATTGCATATCTGAAGGAAGTAGGTGTGGGCATAACCACACACAGCCAGGACTCCTAGAAATGTAGGAATCTTCTTGAAATATAGGATTGTTTATTTTTCTTCTGACTGCCTTCATTAGGGGCAGCAAAGGAGGAACATTTGTTAGCTGCCAGCATGCCTATGAAAAGCAAAAGCCAACTTTCCTCCTGTCTCTGTGCATCTCTTCTGCTCTCCACTCCCTACCCCCGAATCCAGACTGGGAAACTGGGAAACTGAGCCTAGACAACCCATGGGACTGACTGGGTTAAATCCAGGCACCCCTAAGCCAGAGATAGTATTCCAATATCTTTCTCCCTCCTGGACTCTTAGCTCCTGGAAGATTATACCCACTCTTAGAGAGCTTGATCATTGCCCGTGATGGACCTAACTCCTTAGGCTGTGACCTGAGAAGCACCCCAGCCACAGGGACTGTGTTTCAGAGGTGCTGAGAGAGAGGCAACCAGGAGCACAAGCACAGAGGTTTCTGGTTTCCCTCATCCCTAGCAGGTGCCTCGCCTCCAGTCACTCACTCAGCCCCTGGGGAGAAGCAGGGCTCTTCTTCCTCTCCTGCTAGCAATCCCCACCACACCACGGTGAGGTGGCCTATACACAGAAACCAGGAAGGGGAGAGTGAGGGAGCTGTCCACACCCTCTGCCCACCGCAAGTCTGGTCCCTGTCCTCACTGTGCCCAAGTTAAAAATACTCCTCTGTGTTGCGGGGATGTACCACAAAGCTGAAAAATGAACAGAGACTCTAACATTGGGACCCCTGCTCTTTCAGCAGAAGGGGCACTTCAGAGCTCAAGGGTAGTGATTGGTGGACCCTAAAAAAGCTGACTGCAAACAGGAAGCAGAGTAAAGAAGAAACCAAGGCCCATTATATGGTTTTGGAGCACTGCCACAGAAGATTCAATGCTTCAAGGCAGCAAAGGCTCTGCAGTGTTATTAGCGTCACTGTAGGGATGAAGCCCGCACAATAATGGTGCCTCAAGATGCCTTAGTGAGACCAGCCACACCCTCATGTGGACACTGACCCAGAGTCCACCTGGAGCAGCAGAGATCACACGAGAAGATCGAGCATGAGAAAAAGGAGAAGGGGCCATGGCTTCCCCTTTTGAGATTCACACATGAAAATCAGGTTCAACTTACGTTCAGAAACCACTGTCAGGGCAATAATATTTAAACTTATTTTTAAAAGCTCTTTTCAAATGTAGTTCTTCTAAAAATCATTGAGAGACAATTTAAAGATCAGAAATCTAAGCCTTTATTTAATATCAATCTGCCAGGCTTGAAACCTACCAAACCTCTCTAAACTAGACGGTTTTATGTTGACATATCCATGAATATAATTCTACAGTGTATGAATTTAAGAAAACAATGGGTTTAGATAGCTTCAGTGTATCACTGGAGGGAAATGCATTATTATTCATTTATAGTTGATAAATATTAAAACCTAGAAAAAAGTTAGTCATTTATCATAAAACCCACCATTTCCTTTCTCTGCTCCTCTCCCCC
This sequence comes from Lontra canadensis, assembly GCF_010015895.1. Lineage (NCBI taxonomy): Eukaryota > Metazoa > Chordata > Mammalia > Carnivora > Mustelidae > Lontra > Lontra canadensis. The sequence goes on along the minus strand of NW_022631015.1, from coordinate 18,280,426 downwards.
AAAATAAAACCTAGTGAAGCTTCATTTTTTAAAAAATTTTATAACTAAAGGAATTTTTTTTTTTTGCAAAAAACTTAGGTTTAATAAATCATGGCCATGAGCTAACCCACATTTGAATCTAGAAAATGCGCTTGGCATTATCCTTCTCTGTTCACATATATTTGAAGTAAATTACATCAAATTGTATTTGAAATACCAAACTGGCATTAATGGAAGCTTTTTTTGCTCCAGGCACCATTTTAAAATAGATGAGCATAAAAATGCAGTCTGCATCATTAAGTTTATATGAAACTAGTGAGAATAAAAATCACCATGTAAGTTCTAATAAGATGTGTTTTTCATTCCAGTTTAATAACCCAAGACTATATTCATCTTCCAGTATAATAAATACACCGAGAGGAATATATTCTTTTGTGAGCTTAACATGTTGAGGTTCCTCTTTTTTTTTTTTTTTTCCCTCCAAGAAGATAGAGTTTTCTGGGAAGCTGGGTGAAGAAAATTCTTTAATATGGCAGTGCAGAGTATTATTATCATAAATAATTAATGTGCACAGCAGAAGAAAGCCGAGCTTCATTAATAATTCTTATTTTTAGTTGGCATAAGCTAGAGGTGCTGTATCTTCTTTCATCCTATCTATGTCAATTTTCTTGATTTTAATTTAATAGATGTTAAAAATTTTAAAGGTACGGCGCATTATGCAGCGGGTTTTTGTTTTTGACTAAATAACGTCCTATCGCTAATTCTTACCTGCCAGGATATTTTTAGAAACGGGGAAAAAAGGAAGGAGGGAACAAACGTTGGGATGGGGCGAGGTAGAGTGTGCATCAATGTCACTGCCTTTCATCTCCCATTTCCCTCTGGGACCAGTTAAGATGCTCCTTTGATTAGAAACCTCAGGAAATATTAAGAAGCTCTGCCATGAATTTCAGCTCATCAAACCCGCCTGTTTACTTTTCAAATCCAGGGCTGATCCACCTTCCACATCCTGAAAACACAGGTTCTCCCTGACACAACCTTGCATTTGTGATCAACTACATCACTTGTCAAAACCTCCAAACCTTTGATCATGGGCATTTGTAATTTATTAATTCAACATGGGAGCGGGAAAGCAGCTAAGTGTTTCTGATTAGCACAATGGAAGAAATAAAGAGTTTGCGACCGAGGGCAGCGGGGTTGTGCTTTACCAGGAAGAACAAGGAGCATCCACGGCATTCCAACTTAGGGGGACTGATACCAGCCTGAGCAAGTGTGAAAGAACAAGTCAATGTTCTTTCACGGGAATGAGAAGGCCTGGAAATGCAACCAACCTCAGGGAGGAAATAATTCTGACACAGAAGAACCTGAATCCTGGGTCTAGGCATTTTTGCAGCCTTCTCTGCGGAACACCGGGGCCGAGTGAGGTTCTTCTTTGCAGCTGCCTGGAGCTCGTTCCCTAGCTGGCCTTCCCCTCGCCAGCATCGAGTAGCTTTCTGCACAGTTCAGCTAAGGTGAGGATGGAAATCCAAGCACCGCTTACAATAGGATATGGGATAATTCTGTCCCCGGTCTCTTGTGTCAGGATAATTCAAGTGCTGGGTTTAATACCATTTGCCTGGGTATGGACTGTGGGTCCTGGAAGTCACTGCCAATGCATGGTGAGCACAGCAGGCCCCATGCTGCCTTCATATCCCTGCAGTCACACCTGGCACGGGGCCTCCTCCTTGGAGCTGCGCCATAATATGCAAAAATTACCTGGGGTTGAACAAGGTCCTCTTCCTGCTTCTGGGCTGGGTTTCCCATTCTCTAATTAACCGCAGGTTGTGGCATCAGGGATCCCAGGTGGCTAACTCTCCCCAAGTTCATTGTTACCAGCTGGTAGGCCTGAGTAATTAGAAAGATGCCTTGTGTTTATTGAGCACCTACTAAGTGCCAAGCATCACGCTGCTTAACACAGGGCATCTATCTATAATCCTCACTGTGAACCTTTGAGGGGTAAGTCAGTGTTATTAAGAAAATCAAATTGCTTCATCTGTAAAATGGACAAAAGTCCATTTTGTCCAAAAAAGTCAGTCACATGTGGGGGTGTGTGGTCAGGCTCAAAGAAGAAGCCAGATCTATTTGGAGCTATATATCCATATCTGTATCTTTATTTCTTTCTGTACATCAATCATATAATCATCTAATCATATAAATGTATAGGTATACCTCCATCTATCCATCTATCATGTACGAGAACGAATTTGTGGTTCGCATCACTGGCCTTTAATTTTCTGTTCGTTCATTATTAGCTGAATGTTAAGTGTCTTAATCTGCTCATCTATTTTTCTTATCACGCGGCATTCACGGGACCACCTTTTTGCCATGACTTGGTGTGCTCTCTGAGTATACAAGCTTATCTTCACATCAGTAGGAGATGAGTATTTAAAGAAAAATTAATCTGGTGCCAAAAATACATATCATACCATGAATTTCAAATGCACCATCCGCACCGCCTGCCGAGCCCAGCCTCACCACCCCGGACCCCCGCCCTGGCCCTGCGGCGGGAGGTAGGGCCTTTTACCTGCGAGTGTGGGACCTGCTTTAATCTAGGCTCCAGGTCAGCGGAGCCTCCTGGGCTCAGCAACCAGAGGTTTGGTGGGGGCGGAGAGCACGCAGACTGTTTGAGCTCAGCCTCTGCTGTTGGGCAACAGGCTAGCTCTTCTAAACCTCGCTGACTCTCTTTGACCTCCCAGACTCTGAACCTTATCAGTAATCTCTGTGTCCCTGCAGGTGTTCCTACAAACACAGTGCCTGCACGGGACAGGCTCTGACCTTTCTTCCCCCCCATTCCACTTGTTGGGCCATATCACTGTTACTCTCTTTGCACTTCTCTCAGGTGGGTCTGCTGTTTGCCATCTGATTTCTGCTGACCCAGTTTCCTGAGCTAGGCTACGCATGCACCGAGAGCAGGGGATAGCTCTCTTCTAGTTCAATGCTCAGACCTAGACGGCCTTCAGTAAAAATGCGTTTATATGAATGAATACATGATTGAATAAAGATTGCACTGTGCAAGATACCCCATCCCTCCAGGCTAGCTGATCTCCTGCTCCGCATTCCTGCCTCACCTACCTGGGGTTATTACTGCCTGAACCCTTGAGCAATGCCAATTAGAAACAAATTGAGGTCTCCCCTGTTCGGGCTTGATCTGGCTTCTTCCGTCTTTCACACAGGAAAGAGGATCCCTTTAGGCAATGCCTGTGGTCCGCGCCCCTGTTTTGCGCGCTCCACTGTGCAGGTGCCCCTCGCGAGCCCCAGAGAATGCATTGTGAAGGGCACGCTGTGAGATTAGCGTCTCTCTCTAGAGCTCCCCGTCTTTCTCGGTTGGTGACACAATGAGGTTACGTCACTCTCCCTGGGTGATATCTTAGAATTTCCGTGGCAAAGACTCCAATGAGTTAAACACACCTGTGTTTTCATTGTGTGTTTGCTTCCAGAACAGCAAGGGAGAAAAGTTTTTGTTTAACGCTTGCAGGGCCAATAACTGGCAAAGGAGAAAAACGATGCTGGAGGTGAAAGTTGCCCGTCGCGTAGTCTCGGTATCCACGCTGAAAAACAAACAAGAATTGCGGCCTGGTTCCACTCTTCCCCCAGTTTCTCTGGCCCAACGATAATCTCGGCATCCCAGAGTATTAGGTAACTCACAGTGAACTTGTGGTTGGAAGTCAAGGGATTGGTCTGGGAAAGAGTGCTTGTACCACTGGTGAAAATCCTGACCTCAGACACATGGGAGTCATGAAGAAAGATGTATTCCAGACGACCAAAGTCAAAGCAGGCTGAAGAAATGCTAGGGAATGCTGTTATGAACAGGGAAACCTTGTTTAATTTAATACACTTTTTGTCTGGCTTAGTTGGAGAATGGTACCTGCTACTCAATAAAATATTTAATAGAGATTTTGCCTAGTGATTAGAGGATGGACTGCAGACTTAAATCACCAGGGCTCAAATCTTGACTATGCCTTTTACAAGCTTTGTGATCCTGGGCAATTTATTTAACCTCTTTGTGCCTCCATTGTCTCATATTGAAAATGGGGATTCTCTTAAGGACATGATAAGGGTTTAAACAAATGATACACCTTAAAAAAAAAAACTTGTAACACGCATGGCACTTAGCAAATACTTAATAATGATCAGGTACTTGTATTATTATTATTTTACTCATGCTTTTTAAAGAATTGAAATATAATGCTATTTCTATTTAACATTATTGAATTTTTCTTGGGTGATGAATTCAGAGACATGCCATCCTTCGGTTCCATCACTGCAGTTCTGGTAGTTAGGGAGTCAACATTGATTTAAACGGCTCCTTACCACATAGTGGGAATTGAGACTGCAAGTCCACACCTCACCCAGTGGTCATCCAACTTGTATGAGATGAATTTGTGCCTGAACATCAATTTACTAGTTTATGAGTCATAATTTACCACCAAATTGAATGGATATGTTTGCTTGGCTCAATCAATTTATTCCCTTCTTTTATGAGGAAACCAAATTAAGGTGTTATGGCTGGTTTTTGGACATAGGGAGTTGAGGGATCTCTAGGGCAGTTCTTGCAGTGATGGTGACCTACAGAATTATCTGCATGCACCTATCACAAACCATAACACTTTCAGGGCTCTAGTGAGCTTTAACCTTATGTTGGAAAAGAAGCTGTTCTCTCAAATAGGGTTCCATTGCAAGTGTACACTGACTAAAATGTCACTCCCTAATAACTTCTGATGGAGGCTCCTTCATTCCAATATTAAAATGCCACAGAATCACACTCTGGAATCCTACAACAGGAGAGGAGAGCTTTTTTCTCTTCAAAGAATGTCACTTTCTGACATTTCCTGTCCCAGAGCGGCCATTTTGGATGTCACCTGACTTCTGGCTTGTAGCTCACTGCACTCTCCCTATCACTGGTATAAGTGTCAAGTGTCATTTTGCTGGTAAACTTAGAAATGCCATTTACTACATAATTTCGGTCAATAAAATGTCAGATAGGCTATAGATTTACTATATCTTTTAAACTGGTCAGTAAGATAAAATCTTCTAAGTCAGACCAGAAATACTGTACAGACCTACAAAAGGATAAAGAGGCAGCACATCATTCTTAAGGTAACTTGGGTCTGTTTATTATCCCATTTATATCTATTTCAACAAACAAAGAAATATCATCATCACTGCACCTCTACCTTTTTCGTAAAAAGTGCCTTGCTCCAGAAAATTTGTTCGAAAAAGGATGGAGCCAAAATGGGGTTTTAAAAATATTTGTGCCGCAAAGTGTTTCACTTTTGATTAAAATGTATCACACTTGAGAAATGATTGAACAACTGGTTGGAAGTCACAAAAATATTAACTATAATGAGCTCATTTAAATAGAAACAGACGTGTTATCCCGCTGGTTGTCAAAAGTTTTCAAAGATGGTTTCTCTCGAGTAAGCAGGGTCCTGCAGACTGTGTCCATCTGTCTTCATGAAAGAACATTTTACATACTGTGGAAGGAAATGCGCCTGTGAAAACACCATTTGGAATTATTGATCTCTTGATCACTTGTAGATCTCAGTGGGAAATCGGAACAGCAATGGGCTCAGACGGGAATCACCAGTGCCAAGAACATTTAAAAAATTTTTGGATTAATAGGTGGCTGGAATAAAAATAAAATCATATTTGTTAAAGAGGGAACAGGTTTCATTTCTCTCTCTGAATCAAGGAAGGGATTTTTTTTTTTTTTAAGTTTTCCGAAAGCCCTCCTTGGTCTTCCTTTAACATAGTGAAAAAAACAGAAAAGAAAACCGTACGGCTTCTGTCTGTGGGTGTGTTCCCACTTCTCAAATCCCTGGCCTCAGCTGCTGGGAAGGCACATGCTGAAGCCAATCATGCAGTGGGGCTCAAAGACACACTTTCTATGTTCTTCCTTCATTGTTTGTCACTGGTGAATTAGAGGATTCCAGAAAGCATCAGGACTCAAGGGCAATTGTAAGATGTCTGGTGAGACAATGTATGTTATGTTACTACTATTTCCTTAAACCTAGACCACAGAATTCCAGGGAGGGAAGGGCGCTTAGATATCAAATCTACCTTCTCTTCCTTTTACATGGAAGAAATTAAGGCCCAGAGAAGTGAAAGGAGATCTTGTTCTTTAGGAGAAATGTCTCGATTTAGTGACATAGAAGTCTGACTTTGCCAAATACGATGAAAAGAGGTTGGTTTTAAGACAACTGAAAAGCAGCTCCCACGTGTTAGCTTCCAGCATCTTCTTTGTGGTTATATAGGTAGCTCTCTAGTATCTGGAGGCACTCATAAATATTTGTGGAATGACTAAGTAGATGAAAAAAATGGGCTCTGAATCTCTATTGCAAATAACAAGTTCACAAATAGTGATGACACATACATGGAAATGTGCAAAATAATCCTACATTTCAGGAGGAAAAGACAAAATAATTTACGTCTAACCGTTACAGCCAAGTATGAATATATTTTTGAATGTTGCCGAAGGCGTGGAGAGAAGGGGAAGCCATGTCTGATGGAAGGTTTCCTGAAATGTTGCTGAAGCCTATTATGTTAAAACGGATTTGGTTTCAGGAATAAGTTCTTTCTCAGAACTGTAGTGACCATTGCTCTTCTTCACATTTTCCCTTCTTGTTTTGCTTTAGAAGTGCATACTGAGGGAAAACAAACTGGGGCAGACTTTGATCCTCAGTACTTCTGAGGAATTCAGGAGGATTTCCTGTCTAGGTGAGTATGTTGGGCTCCGGCTCATGGCAAAGCAAGATGCGGGTCTGGCTTCTTTGCTGATGCTCTTTTGAGACTCCCAGGAGTCATTGCTCAGGTTCCCAGGGCTCGCTGCGCGTCATTTCCGCTGGGTCAGTGCAGAGCCTGGCGGAAGTAGCATGAGGGTAAGAGCACCACCTACAGGGCACGTAACCCATACCTCCATCAGCCCAGATCACTTCCTGGGTGCTGCCCACCCGGGGTGGGTGTTGGGATGTGTGTGTGTGTGTGGGTGGGTGGGTGTGGGTGTGGGTGTGTGCGCGCACGCGTGCACACAAGCACGTGCACCTCTCCTCCTCATCCCACGTTCTGTTCCCCTCACCTGTTTCCCTCACCCTTTCAAAAACACTTTGATAGCCAGTTCTCCTCCCAATACTGAGCTCGAAAAATAAAACGACCCTAACCTAAAAGGAGCCACAGCTAAGGAGGCATGAGAAACAAAGCATAGACAGTTTGAAAAAAATTAATAATTGGTAGAGAGGAAAGAAATGTTCGGTTACGATTTTTTAAAATTGTTTTTTGATTTTTGTTTTTTCCTGCTTGGCATTTGTTTTTTCCTGCTTGTCTGTGTAATAAGGATGAAATGGGTTTTAGAGGAATGAGGACCCAACAATGCTCGAGAGGGGCTGGCTGGGGGAACAGCCTCCAAGGCAGAGCCATTCAACTGCCTTCAGTCATTTCCTATTTTTAATATTAAAGGAATATGGAGAGAAACAGGACAGAACATAGCGTTCTGGGAAACCAGTAATCAAATGGCCTAAAGCTAATGTTTACTTTTTGGAATGTTTTATGAAGGCATTACTTGGAGATGTAAAAAAGAGAGAGAGCACCTAATAATAGCCTTTCAGTGGCGGAAATAGAAAAGCAGCACAGACATGATAATTGAATTTGGTTTGGATGGTCAAAATCTGTGTGATCCTACAGCTGTATTTTCTAAACCATCCGCTTGACTTTTAATACATGTTCCACGTTTTGTTTCCTTTGCCCATTGCTGCATTTGAAAATTGCTAATTACCTTACAAGCCTATTCAATTTTCCTTTGCTACTAATTTTTTCTTTCCCTCTTGCAAAGGAAGATGCTCTGCCATCATTTCTCCTCAGTCCTCAGTTCCCTCACCCAGCCGTCAGAGCAGGTCAACAGAGGATTAGAGTCAAAGCAGATCCCAAAGAAAATAGGAGAGAAAAATCAGCAAGCCCAGCTCCATTCCCCAGGCACATAGGTTGATGACTGTTTGCACTTTGCCCTACATAATTCAATTTGGTGCACATTACAGGTAAACCAAAGAAATGGGAGTATTTTTATAACACTTAATTCAAGATTAAGTACCATTTGAGTTATGGAACAGAGGCTCCAAAGTTGTGGTATAATTTTACTTATGTATCTTGAGTCCTTATTACATTTTGTACAAACATTCATGTCCCCAAACCCTTTTTCGAATCATCCAAGAGAAGAATCTCCATGTGTCCCAATAGATGTTTTATTTGACCTTGGGTTGCTAAAAAGAGCAGTGCCATGTCCTTACTATAATTTAATATTGCTCTCTAATGTTTATATTATGAATTCTGGACATCTGGGAGCTCATAAGATGACACTGGAATTTGCAACTTAGTCCCACATATGTGGACTTGAATAGATTTGCAATATTAAGAAACTAAAAGCTGGACTCAGAAAAAGTTATTGACTATTTTTGTCTTCTTTACCCTTTGTTTCTTAGTAGCCTAGAATAATAATCTTTAACATTGAATAAAATGTTTGTAAAGTATTTACGAATATGTTCTCCCATTTAAGCTATACAATGTCATGTGCATTGGAGCACAATATCCTTAGAACACGGAGGCTCTGGTAGGTGAGCTAAGTTAAGTTATTCAAAACTTCTAATAAGGGTTAGAGCTGGGACAAAGAGTCACTCATTCATTCATTCACTCATTCATTCACCACTGCCTATGGAGCACCTGTTATATGATGGGCATGATGTTAGATGCTGAAAATACAACCCAACCCCTGTCCTTTAAGAGTTTACTGTTCAGGGGAGATGACACATATATGCTAAAAACCAAATAGGTATTTACTTACAGCTATCATATAACTATGAAGGAAAAGCACAGTGAACAATAAAGGTTTAGAGGAGGAAGCCTATATGTACCAGTTAATTGCAAGAAACAATCTGTTCTAGTTAGCCTGAAAGGAAAAGGATCTGTTAGAAGGTAATGAGTTTATAGAAACTTCTGGAGGGACTAGTAAACCAGCTAGGGTGGGAATGCCTGGAACTACTACAGCAGTAGATACAGCTACTCCACAGAACATAGGCCATATCCAGACCTCACTGCAAAAAAGTTTAGAAAACATATGTTTGTTTGTTTAGCTTTCTAACATTTGTATATGGGAAAGGCTGCTGGGTGGGGTTTGAGGTGGGTGTTAGCCAACCCAGAGTACTGCCTGAAGATTCTAACCAGTCTGGGGGCTGTGGTTGGCTGTCAGTTGAGCTCAGCTGACATCGGAAGGTTGTGGAGGAGTTTGAGATGATTAGGTGAAGGAACACGGGTCTGGAGGAAAAAGAACATTGCATGTGCTGGGGACAGCCTTTTGGAAGGGTCGCAGTGCAAGTTGAGATTTAGACATTAAAACAGGTGAAAGAAGGCCAGTGTAGCCAGAGTGTATCAAGGGTGGTAGAGAGGGATCATAAAGGATGTTGGGTACAAATTACATCATTTTGAGTCCTTCCTAAACCCAATGGGAAACGATTTGTGAGTTTTCATCATGAGAGTCACCTAGGTCCTCTAAGTCTTATTCTGCCGATCTTTTCTCTCCTCTTCATAGATCTTATAATCTCATAGTTTCAATAACCTCTAAATTCATTGCTGGACTCTTTGCAGAGAAAGTGAAATAGTCTAAAAGTTAGCTCGACCAACCTATTTAGAGAGTTACAGGCTGAGGGAAAGCCACGGGCTGATCCCCGCATCTGGCAGCTCAGCCTCTCAGGGGTGATACTCGTAGTAAATGAGGATCATGATTCAGAGCAAGGTACTGAGACATAATTTTATTGCATGTGAAGCTTGCTGCAGACCATGGTCTGTGCTGGGCACAGAGGCTCTCGGGTTCTGTGACTACTTACCATTCTCAACATCACCTCTTGCTTGGTACTTCTGGCTTACCATCCCCTTATCTGGAGTGTGGCTAAAGTTGGTGTCCTTGCATGCAATGGTGTGGGGATTGACCCCTTCTCTAGGCTGGAGGCAAAGGCAGTTAATATCCATCTGGAAACCCAGCAGAGCCTTGGCTCACATGACAATCTCCCTCTGCTTATTAATAACCTACCAGAATTCTCACTGTCCCCTTTTAATAAATAGAATCTGGAACATCTTAAACAAATGACATCTAACCTATTACCCAAAGTCTCTAAAACTCAGTTTTTTCATTTTGTTACATCTGAGTTCTTAGCTATCTCTAAGGAAATCTTCAAGGGAAAGCAAAGGCCATCCTGGGTACATATATTATTTGATAATTTCAAATGAAAAGCATTCTTCTTTACTACTGTAAATTAATTCCTCTTTAATGTCATGAATCCAAACAGTTTTCTGATACTTTTTAATTTTATGGAGAATCTAATCCATAAAGTGTAGTTCTGCAGGAAGTTGAAGTCTATAGCCATTTTTATTTTAAAGTCCTAACAATTTCCTTTGGAAAATTTGCAAGAAATAGACAATTTGATGATAGTTTTGTAGATCGATGAAGATAGTTTTAAACATATTTACCCTACTAAATTGCCTTAAAATAGGTCAGTTATATAACTACAAGGTATATGAAGGTGAGACAGTTCACTGCTCTGCCCTCTCTGCACTAGAACTTACTCAATTATGTGTTGAATGAGGAAGAGCAATTGTTTAGTACCGAGTATCAAGCCAGTAAAATAAGACCCTATTTCTCTTTAACTAGGATATTTTTGTGAAGTTCTGAGAATCTTACACCTTCTAAGGAATTACTCTTGGGGTCCTGGGAGTTTCAGGAGAAACTGTCACAGATATTTAGAGAAGTATACTTGACCTCCAGAAAGTACATTAAAAAAATAAAAAGCAAACAAGGTAAAACATCAGCAGAATTAAAAGGTATCTATGTAGCTCTCTGTCTTCAGAGATGATTTGAGACCCCCAGATAGTTCTTCTTTAGGGAAACAGCATCAAGGACTCAGATCTCTTTTTAAAGCCATGGGGAAATGTATCATGGTTAGTAGGAGTAGAAGCAGACTCCCTTGACCATAATGGGTTCAGAGGCTGCAGCAGAATGGAGAGTTTGAATTGACAAGTTATCTTAATGGAGTCATCTGAGGGTGGCCTGTCTCGTCTTGCTGCAAGAGACACACCTGTTCTATAAATCCAGTCCTAACAGATTTCTGCAAGAATCACTGGAGTCTAGGTGATATTCAGGATGGAATGAGGTGACAAGTAGATAAATGAATGTAATTCATTATTCTGATCTTTGTAAATAATATTCTGTTGCTTTTCTTTTTCTTCTGAAAGAGCTACATCTCTGCCCATCACCTTCTGCTTCTAAGGAAGCTATTTTATGAGTCCTGTGAATCAGGTCATGGTACAGGACCAAATAACCAACAAACATTCCAACACCTCTAGCAGGTTTTGGAGTTTATAGGCAGTTTCCCTAACTGGCAGCAACTGCTTCTCTGGGGAAGTCTCTTGAGCTACATGGGAATTTACTGGGGATTTTTTAAAATGTTTAATTATAATATGGATAAACTCAGTTTCTTCTCCTGGCCTCTTACTCTCAAGCAAAAGACAAATACAATTTTGTCCCAATTTGTCAGACATTTTCTTTTTCTGAGACATAAATATTCCCCTGAGACATAATTTCACTTCATTTGTTAACTATGAACAAAAGTTCTTTTTGATTTATCATTTTAATAAGAAAGTTGTATCATCTTCTTCATTGGATGAATGAACCAACAAATTGTGATCCATACATACACAGGAATACAACTCAGCAGTTAAAAGGGGCAAACCATTAATTCACACAATCACATGGATGAATGTCAAATCCATTTTGCTAAAGTGAAAGAAGCCAGACCCAAAGGCTATGTATCCATGAGTCCATTTAAATGACATTCTGAAAAGGCAAAACGATAGGGATGGAAAACAGGTCCGTGGTTGCCAGGGACTGGGACTGGGGGAGTGATTGACTATAAAGAAGCAGCATAAAGGAATTTGGGGGGTAATGGCACTATTCTAGATCATGACTGTGGTGATGGGTATACTCCTCCATGCACTTACCAAAACCCATATACCACAAAGAGTGAATTTTATTTTAATCTTTGTATAGAGCAGACTAGAAGACTACAAGTATATAAAGACATAGTCTACAGTAATGTTTCCCAAACTGTGCTTGGTGGAACATTTAGGCATCCCTAAATATTATTAGGTGGTGCTCAAAAATAAGGGGGGGAGGGCTTAAATCACTCCTCAATGGAAGGATTCAGTGTCAAATGAATCTGGGAAACCTTGCATCCATAATCCCATTCCCCTTTTGGAAAGTTATGGTCTATATTAATATTCAGAGAATTCTATAGCAAAACACGCAAACATAAGTAACAACAGCAGATACAGGCTACAACTTGGTAGCTCTCAAACTTAATTGAAAATGGAACTCTGTTATTCGCAGAACATCAGTTAACATCTAATGGCCACAGTTTGAGAAATGCTGATCTACAATGGAGTGAACACTTGACCACAGAATCACAGGATCTGAGTCCTAAAAGGAAGCTCTGGAGGTCCTCCTCTGTTTGGGGTGGAGCACAACTTAGACATTTTTTGATAGAGGAGACCATATCCTGTTTTCAAGAATGACCATTTCCTAATTTCACAGATTTTTTTTTTTTTT